>NC_134092.1:94689000-95012182 GCF_000715075.1 Nicotiana tabacum | reverse complement strand
CCTTTTGAGTTACAAGATCATTGAGATTATCAATAAAACTCTATGCACTTATCGTGAGCGCATTTAATCTTTCTCTTTCGATTGTTTCTTTTACAAGCATGATATATCAAATTTTCTATAGCTTGCTCCACTAGCAAAGTTGTACAGGATTTTTGAAAGATGTTATTTGAGTATGTCTTTGGACCTGTAGAAAGACAGCTAATGAGAGGATATCAATGATATTGCCCCTCAAAATATTGTGGCCTACATACTTAAACATATGTGAGTTGTGACACATAGTAATTTTATCATCAATTTGTAATTGCTTCTTGTTTTGTACAAGTGAGAAAGTAGATTATCGAGAGAAAGAATAAAAGTAAAGAGTAAATTACATGGAGTGAAGGTAATGGTGCCTTAGAAATAGCTCTCTGAATCATCAAAGTAGAATTGCAGTCGGTACTATGTGCGTAGAGCACAAAAGTAACATAAAATAATGCAAGCTTTGGATTACATTTTAAATTAATATTTTAATGGAATATATAAACTGTGAGTTCTTGGAGAACTAAAATTTTAGCAGTTTGATAGATAGATCATAAGCAGACTGACCCTACACACAACAATAAAGAATAGTGAACGACGAAAAGGGCAAAACAAAACATCAAAAGAGAATGTCAGACAGACCAAAGAAACTGGACATCAGCAAATGGGCAAACCAAAGTATAATAGAGCATCCTCGATAATGAACTTTTCATTATAAAAAACAAGAGTGAACTCAAGAGTCATAGAGACCTTGAGAAAAAGAGTACATTACCTACACTGCAAAATTGTTATCGAAGAATTTGTTGTTTGTTACATAAACACCAAAATGATCTAACTATCCTAGTTTATCCAACTAATATACTGTAACGACCCATCCGGTCATTTTGAGTATTTGTATTTCCGTTCATCTATTTGAAGTCTTGAGCAATATCGTATGATGTATTATGACTTGGGTGAATCGTCATTTTTGGTTTTTTCAAGTTATACAGAATTGATTTGGAAGAATAATTCTCAACTAAGAAGTTTTAAGTTGGAAGAGTTGACCAAGTTTGACTTTTGAATATCTGACCTCGGATCGGAGTTTTGATGATTTTGTTTGGTCCGTATGGTGATTTTGAACTTGAACGTATGCTCGTATTTGCATTTGGATATTTCTAGAAGGTTTCGGCACTAATTGGCGAAAGTTGGCAATTTGAAGGTTTGGAATATTCATAAGTTTGACCGGGAGTTGACTTTGATGATATCGGGTTCAGATTGTGATTTCGGGAATTGAAATAGCTTCGTTATGTCATTTGGGACTTGTGTGCAAAATTTGAGTTCATTCCGAGTTGATTTGATAAGATTCGGTACGAGTTTTGGAAGTTGAAAGATTCAAAGTTCATTATGTTCGATTTGAGGTGTGATTCGTGGTTTTGATATTTTTATGCGTGATTTGAGGCCTTGAATAAGTTCGCATTATGTTATGGGACTTTTTGGTATGTTCGGACGGGGTCCCGAAGGGCTCGGGTGAGTTTTGGATAGGTTTGGGTTGTGTTGCACTCGTTTTTTAATGTTTCGAAGTCGTTTCTTCAAGCATAAATGATACCACATTAAGCTAATAAGCTCCAATTTCTGTTTTGATTGAAGTATTAGATTCGTATCGTAATTTTGGAATCATAGCAATTGGAATCATCAAGTTTCGACTTCGTATGAGGAATTTATGGTCATTTTACTAAGAATTGGGTTGCCAGATATTTCAGATTAATAACAAAATTACCATTGAGTTCGTATTTAAAAATCTGCACCATTTTCAAATATTGAAACTAACATATCTCCTTCATTATAATGTCAAATTGATTGATTCAAAATCCTAACATGACTAGAATTTCATAAAGAATCCATTGGAGGCATCAAAAGCGAGTGTCCGGATCATTTGGCACAAGAAACGAGGTAGAATAGCTGGGTAGAAACATATAATATTGAGGATTTGTTCATTTGGTCATATTTTGAGTCGGGGAGCTCGAATTTGGGCGATTTTCAATATATGGATTGGGGTAAGTATTTTATACTCTATGTTTGGTTATATTTCATGAATCTGTCTTTGTTTTTGGCATTTGATTGATGATTTCAAAGTGAAATTTGTGGGATTTTGTCTAAAATTTTATAAAGCGAATTTTTGAGTTTTGAACATTGATTCGAAGTCGGATTTGAGTGAAACTAGTATGGTTGGACTCGTAATTGAATGAGCTATCATATTTTGTGAGTTTTATTGGGTTTCGAGGTGCGGTTCCGGATTTGACATTTTAGTTGACTTTGGGCTTTTGATTAAAGATTCGACTTTTATCAACTGGGTTTGTTTCCTTTGGCATTATTTGATGTTCTTGAGTTTCTTTAGTCTAGTTTCGAGCCGTTTGGAGGTCGGTACGTACAAGATGGCATTTTTGGAGCATCGTCTGGCTTGTTCGGTATTGGATTTGACTTGTTCGAGGTAAATAATACTTCTAAACTTGGTGCTGAGGGTATGAACCCCTGAATATACGTAATATGTGTTTGGTATAGAGGTGACGCATATGCTAGGTGACGAACGTGTGGGCGTGCACCGTGTGAATTGCGACTCGATTGATTCTGTGGTACTGTGTAGTGACCTAATCTTGTTTCTATTCATAAACTTTCTATGTGCTAGAGTAATTGAGCTGTGATCCATGTTAGAAACCATGTCTAGGCTGTATGCTTATCATGTTGAGACCTACTGAGGTCATTTCTAATGTTGAGTTATTTGCTTACATTGCAATTACATACTCAGTCATACTCATTCATTTGTATATCATATCTCAGTCTCTGTTGCCATTTATTGATACATCGTATCGTCATTTTTAGGCTGCTTTTCAAGACATTGTGAGCCCGAGAGACTTGAGAGATTGATGATCGAGTTGAGGCCTGAGAGACGAATTGTGAGTGATATTGATAGGATTAAGTTGCACGCCGCAGAAGGTATTATTGACTCGTGATGGGATCGGGTTGCACGTCGCAGTAGGTATTATTGATTCATGATGGGATGAGGTTGCACGTCGCAGCAGGTATTATTGATTCAATTCCATGATTGGCTTGTTATAGCGTTTGGGCTGGATCTTCCTCTCTGGCGTCTACACGGTGAGCGCAGGTGCTATTGATTCATTTGGGCTGGATCTGCCTTGGGCTGGATCTTCCCTGTACAGTACTAGGTGACTAAGAGTGTTGAGGGCTGGATCTGCCATGTTCAGTGCTGGGTGATTGAGTGTGTTGAGTGATTGAGCGTGATGAGTGGAAAGTGTGAGACAATGGGATTGTGTACTCTGAGAGTGTGAGTGCATGAGTTCATCACTGTGATGCATTGTATTTGACATGCATACTTAACATACATGCATAGAGATGCATTCCCTCATGCTACGCGGTTTTGGTGACATTCATGATTTCACGTGCACACTGATATGTAGACATGGAGAAGTATTTTTCTCATGCTATCTGATAATGAAACATTTTATTTATTATTGAAATATTTTGGGAAAAATCATAGTTTTTCTGACTCACTCATATTTTGGTGATTTTGGTGAAGGATTTGGGTTTTACTGTTATACGTGAAAAGCATGACTATTTTTCCATAACTGTTAACGAGCTGAGCATCATATCTCTGAGTTATTTCTTTTACCACTTTTATTATATTGTTATGAACTGTTGTTGGCTATTGGTGTTGGACTCCGACCTTTGTCTCAGCTCGTCACTACTTTCAACCTAAGGTTAGGTTTGTTACTTATTGAGTACATGGGGTCGGTTGTACTCATACTACACTTTTGCACCTTGCGTGCATATTTTGGAGTTGATATTGCTGTGTATGGCAGGAGCTAGCATTGAATATGTATCTGTGTTTCGGTTATAGCTGCCTCTCATTCTTGGTAGCTTTAGATTTATAAATCTGTTTATGTACATATCGAACAGATGATGTATTTATTTCATACTAGCTTTGTAAACTCTAAATCTTAGAAGCTCATGATTCGTACTACCAATACTTGGGATTTTTGTATAAAAGTTCTGTTATTTCATCATTTATTTTCTCAGTAGATCTCCTTGAGTTGAATTATTGATAAATTGGCTTACCTAGTGGGTTGGGTTAGGTGCAATCACGACTAGTTGAATTTTGGGTCATGACATATAAGTCAATGTTACAATCCTGCTCCTAAATCACAAAAATCCCAATTAAAAGTTCAAAAACAAATTCCTGGTTTTCAAAGAAACTTCAAAATCAAATATATCCTTTTCGCTAAGATTCAACACTCCATAATTAGTACAACATGTCATTCATTACTAAATCATGATCCCCAAAATCCAATATAGCATCCAAATCCAATTTCACCTCATCACCTTCCTGATAATAACATTCTTGATTTTCCACGCTCAGCATTTTAAATAATTCATCAGAATTGGTCAGATTCACAAGAACCAACATTCCATTATTTTACTGTAATTGTCCCATTGAATAAACATTAGAGGAGGTTCTCTCCAACATCATAGTAATCTGTTTAACAAATGATGTTTGGACATGAACCCCTTCTTGAAAGACACGATCAATGAACATATTATACTCTAGAACATCATCTGAAATATCACTACTCGTTCCTCCAATATTTGATCCGGGATTCTTCTTAATTGCATGGATAACGAACTTTTTAGCCTCATTGGACTGCAACTCACGAAGAAGATAATCAGCCAAATAATACTCCTTCACCATCCAACGACAATTCAGAGAGGAGTCTTTCTTGTGCTTGTACCTCAAGTTTCTTTTATACCCAATAATCAGACTCTCATACTCATCAAATATTTTCTTCCTTTATCATGCTGTGTCCAACTCCCATTACAAGTTGTTCTGTTGAATTTGGCATCACTCTGTAATGACCCGACCATTTGTTTTGTGTATTATTGCCATGTTCCCCTATTTATCGCTTTCTCAATATTCATTTATGGTTATTTAACTTTTCGGGTTGGTTAGATTGGTTTCGGGGAGGTTTCAGAGTGAATTGGAATACTTAGTCCCAAGGTTAGAAGCTAAAGTTGAAAGAGTTCATTGGAGTTTTCTTTTATGTAGATGACTTCGAAAAGAAGTTTTAATGGTCGCAATATCTTCATATGGTAGATTTGGACTTAGGTGTATGCCCGGATATTGATTTGGAGGTCCATAGGTTGGTTTGAGGCTTTTTGGCGAAAGTTTGAAAGTTGATGGTTTGAGAGGTTTGACATAAAGTTGACTTTATTGATATCGGGTTTGGATTTTAGTTCTGGGAGTTGGAATAGGTCCGTTGTATCATTTGGGACTAGTGTGAAAAATTTGAGATCATTTGAAGTTGATTTGTTATGTTCGGCATTGATTTTAGAAGTTTGAAATTCATTAGTTTCATTAGGCTTGAATTGGGGCGCGATTCATGATTTCGATGTTGGGTGGTGTGATTTGAGGCTTCAACTAAGTTTGTATAATGTTTTAGGACCTGTTGGTATATTTTGATGGGGTCCCAGGGGCCTCGGGTGTGATTCGGATCAAGTTCAGCTTCATTTTGGACTTTGTTGGACTGTTGATGTTCTGTGTATCTGGTTTCCTCTTTCGCAATTGCGAAGGAAGCAACACGATTGCAAAGCATTGTCATTGGCAGCTGGAAATATATTCATCGTGTTCGCGTTTGCTTAGTTTTGTGAGGCTCATATCATCACGGACGCGAGATGGTGCATGCGTTCGCGTAGAGTAGTGGTCAGCTGGGGTATCAGGCTTTAAGCCTACACGATCACGTAGGTGTGCACGCGTTCGCGAAGTGTCAGGTCCGGTAAGCATCGCGTTTGCGAGTGTGTCTTCGCATTCACGTAGTCTATTTTGGAGAGCAGTAATTATTTGTTTTTTGCGATCGCGACGTAGGTCCTGTGATGGCGATGCATAACACCTGGACAAAAGATTTAAAATCTCATTTCGAATGTTAGAGTTATTATTTCATATTTTAAGTTGTAAAGCTCAGTTTTGGGTAATTTTGGAGGGGATTTCACATCTTGGATTGGGGTTAGTGTTATTGACTTGGATTTATTCATTTATCATGATTCCATCCTTATTTTTATCATTTATTTGGTGATTTGGAGTAGAGAAATTTGGGAATTTTGTAAAAACTTTTCAAAAATAAAAATTGAGGATTTAAATGTTGATTTGGAGTCAGAATTGGATAATTTTGGTATGGTTGGACTCGTATCGAAATGGGTATTCGGAATTTATGAGTTTGACCAGATTCCGAGGTGTGAGCTTGGGTTTGACTGTTTGGGTTGACTTTTTGATTTAGTTAAAAATCAAAACTTTATTGTTTGAAGTTGTTTTCTACGGCATTATTTGTTGATATTGATATGTTTGTGACTATGTTCGAGTCGTTCGGAGGCCGATACGCGCGGGAAGGGCTTTGTTAGAGTTTTGATTTGCTCATTTTGTGCTAGGTAACATTTCTATACTTGGAATTGAGAGCATTTATCCTTGGAAAGTGCAATATTTGTGTTGTGTTGGGGTGACGGACATGCTAGGTGATAGCCGTGTGGGCGTGCACCATGGTAAACATGATCCTGGTTGATTTTGTGCCGGTTGCTATCAAGTTGTGTTTTATCTCTATAATTCCTTCTTGTTAGAGTAATTGAGTTGTGATTCATGTTATAAATCATGTTTAGGCTATGTGCTTATTTGGTTGAGACCTAATGAAGTTAATTCTACGATTTTGAGTTATCTGCTTTAACTACAATGATGTACTCAGTCATGATTCTTCATTTGCATATCATATCTCTGCCTTTGTTATCATTCATTGTTACACTCACATGTTATCATTGTATGGGCTGAGTGGTACAAGATTTCTGAGCCCTTGAGACTTGAGAGATTGATGACTCAGGTAGGCCTGAGAGCCGGGTTGTGAGTGTTATTATGGATCGGGCTGCACACCGCAGCAGGCCTTATAGGATTTATATTAGCACTTGGGCAGGATCTGCTTCTCCGGAGTCTAACATACCAGCAGTGAGCGCAGGCACAGTGATATGTACATGTGCATTGGTGAGGGGCAATGATGCCAGGAACCCGTACAGTGTTGAGTGACTGTGTGTATGATGAGTGGGCATTTGAGATAAACAGATTAAGTACTCTAAGAGTGCGAGTACATGGAAATATCATTGTGGAATCATACATTTGACTTGCATATTTGACATGTAGGCATAGAGATGTACCATTTCTCATGCTAGCTATACTTGGCATGTCCATATCACTATTGGTCTTTAGTTGTGAACTTGAAAGCATGTCTAAATTTCGGCACCATGACGAGCTAATTATGGAAATTTCTCTGAGTTAATTATTGTCATTATCATTATTATACTTGTGTTGTCATTATATTGGTTATGACTATATCTTTCTAAGCTCGTCACTACTTTTATCCTAAGGTTAGTTCTGTTACTTATTGAGTACATGGAAATCGGTTGTACTCATACTACACTCTGCACTCTGTGTGCAGATCCAGGTGCATCCGGACGTAGTGACTGCTAGATCCGTTCTAGTACCTGCCTAGAAACTTCGAGGTAGCTGCTATGACTTCTGCACAGCTTGACTCTCTTTCCTTTTATTTTTCTTCAGTACTGTTCTATTACTCAGACAGTTGTACTAGAGTTTTGGTTTATGTTGATATTTAGTAGTGCTCATGTACTTATTGACACCGGATTTTGGGGTGGTTGTAGTTGTATTTAAGTTATTTTATCATATATTGATGGTATTTTTCCGTTGTTGAGTTATTTATTCATGTTTATTCCAATTTGATTGTTGTTGATGACTATTGGCTTGGGAGTTGGGTCATGAAAGTTGGTATCAGAGCTCTAGGTTGCTTAGGTCTCACGAGCCATGAGCTGGTTTAGTAGAGTCTTGTGGATCGATACGGAGACGTCTGTACTTATCTTCGAGAGGCTACAGAATTGTTAAAAAACTTCACTTTCGTGTATTCTTGTCGTGCGGATTTGCTAATACCGGAATATGAACTTCTATACTTCTATTCTCTCACAGATGGTGAGGACACGTGTGACCGGATCAGGCGGATGGCCACCAGTACTACCAGCTAGGTCCGCGAGAGGTCGGGGTCGCGGTAGACGCCGAGTTGCTGTCACGCCCCAAACTCAGGGAGCGCGACCGGCGCTCAACTGAGTGAACCCGGCCGAGCAAGCCTATTAGATTTCCTTCTACCCAAACTCATTCATAAATAAAGAGGAGATGCTCTCCATTAATCAAACACTAAAAATATTTCATTAACAACTCCCATTTCATTCCATTAGCAGTTTCGTTCATAATTTCCAAAATATTACAAGTTTATAGATATAATGAAAAACATGTTTTCCAAATACCAATATTTCTAGTTTAATTTCCCACATCAAGCACCACCCACAACCTGTCTACGGAGCCTCTAAGTACAACAGAAGAGTAATATGGAAATGCCGGCAATAAGGCCCCGGCTATACCTCAAAACACAAAGTATAACATCAAATTATATCAGGCCCGGAATAGAGTAAGGCTCACCAAAACCTGTTGAATAGGGAGTAACTGCTAACGAGGACCAAAGTTGCCCGTTGATGAACCACCTGTATCCATTGAAGATGCAGCGCCCCCAACAAAAGGGACGTTAATACATATGGAATAGTACTAGTATGTAAAGCTAATTGTCCTCTTTCAAAATAGAATGCCCAGATAAGAAAGGGAAATCATAGAAATAACAAGTCACAATCAACAATATCTAAATGTCCAGTTAAAACATAACAATTTTCAAAATACGAAATTAATATATATTATTGGTTGGGAGATCATTAGCACTGATATACCAACGTGTTTGTAGCATGGAGTCCGATCATGCCCGATCGGCTAGGCCATCTCCTCATGAACAAAGTAGTTCGACATGTGATGCAAAAGAAAAGTGTTACCAAGAATAGTACCACCATGTGCGTAACATGGCGTCCGATCTCCACCCGATCAGCTAGGCCGCCTTCCCACATATGCTATGTGGGTTGACTTTTCCAATCTATAATTATTACCAGTTTCATCACAATTAAGGGGAATAATATCAACCCATGAATCTCATCCCAAATAAGGGGAATAATCACAATCCTCTCATACATCGGCACATGTAGTTTTAGATGTGGGTTATTACAACCCACCCTTCCTCAGTTTGCTAATGATACTTCCCAAAAATATTATTTTTGTTTTTGCACACAAAAGGTAACATAGGTACAAATGTATTTACCTCATCATCTTTCACATTGTATGAATCTCCACTAGTATTTTCAACCAATAATAAAAACAATATTCCCTTGGCTCTTTTGGCCATTCACAAGATTCTCTATTTAAGGTACGGTGGCCGTATTTGATATTCCACACTTTTATTTCTTCCCTCTCATGTATCATCATCATAAATATCAACATATATAATATTCCAGAAATCACAACTTTAAGTTCATTAGAAATGAAGAATTTAAGCACAATAGATTTCTTTCCAAGAATTGAGTAAAATGATTGGCAATCGATGCGCAAGTTAAAATTATAAACAAGTAACACACCATTTATTCTTGAAATACTTTTCCCTAAAAAGGGCAATACACAATTTCCACTCACGAATATGTAAGAACGCAAAATACATTGAAAATACTCACCAAGCATAGCATTAGTTAAAATAACTACATATGAGCATGAATTGAGTACATAAGCTCTTAGGCAATTCTATTTTTGAAATAATTTTGGAATAGTTGAATCAAATCTTATTTCATATTCTTTCTCACATCATCTTATTTCATTGGCATCACTAGTCACAAGTATAACTTTCATTCTTGGCACGTTGGCCACACTCTATATCCCCAATTTACTTATTTCATTTCCAAGCATCTTTATAGATTATCAACAACAAGACATTTTCAATCAAGACCTTAGGTATACATATGAGCAATTAAGAGTCTTAAGCATATCAAGTTTTTCTCACACAATTTGGCATACTAGCCTTCATTTGAAACACGACTCAAAGCCATAACATTTTAATACGCAACCCATACTTTGAACATATAGCTTTTGACATAAGGCTCATTCGGAATAGTCAAGTTTATAAGGGATAACTAGGAACATAGGAATTAGGAACTTTAGACAACCATACTTGAAACTTACGGGAACATTATGGAATTCGACTCTAAGAGAGTAGTTTAGCCAACATACCTCGCTTTGAGCTTTTCTTAAATTACTACAACATTCCGAAAATCCTAGCAATCCCAATATAATTTGATACATAACAAAATTGAACACAAATTAGGAAGATATTCATGGTTTCAGCTCATTTGCGTATTTTATCAAACACTAGGTGTGCAAATTTGACTACAAGGTTCTTCTACAAGATTTCCTTCATTCTCCAACCCAATCTTTACTTAATTAAGCTCAACAATCCTCCCACAAACCTTATTGGTACATGCATGTATAAATAATACTCTTATACCCAAGAATCATACTCTCAATCAACCATCTTCTACCCAAATTCGAAATTGAAAACTAGGGTATGGAACCTTACCTCTTAGATGAAGAACTTGTGAGGTTTATTGTTGGACTTCAAGGCTTGTTCAAGATTGGATGATTAGAATGTTAGGTTTCCTATTTCTCTCTCTAAAATACTCTTACCTCTCTCTAAAACCATCAGATAATCGCCCAAAAATAAGCCCCAAAGCCTATTTATCAAAATGGGTTGGGTTATAAAAATAAGAAAATGGACCCTTCGAACTCAGGTCTGGGTTGCAAAATGGACCGCACAATGGGTATGCGGTCCGCACAATGGATCGCGAAACTGATGCCCAGAACTGGGCTACACTGGTTAGGTCTGTGACCGTTCTGCGGTCCACAGACCACTTTTGCGATTCACAGAATAATTCTGTGGTCGCAAGATTGACCGCAGAATGATTTCGCGGTAATTTGGTCATAACGTCTTGTAGGAGTGTCCAAATGACAAATGGTTTGAAGCGTTAGAAACTAGACTTGAAGATCTTTCATTTTATATGATGAACATCACATAACTCCTTATAAATATGTAGATATGCTGGTCCAAAGTATGGTGTTGTGCGTACCCATTTGGAACTTTAGTCTATCATGTAATTTCCAACTTGACTTAGACTTAGGTCTCTCCATAGACCCCACATCACTTATAATATGCTTCGTACACTTATTATCATATTCAATTGATATCTATCATATTAATAGTCCTCGTCTACACACATAATAATATAATTAGCACATATCAACTTTCTTAATAGCGCTTAAGTACTTCAAAAAGTTTTAGGGGTGCTAGAGTTGCGGCTCATACTACAACTAGAGTAGAACCTATTGAGCCGCCAGTTGCTCTAAATGAGGAGCAGATACCATATGTTGTTGAGCCTGTGGGGCCAGCTCAGGCGCTAGTTGTTCCCAATTTGATTCCAGGCCTTCAGGAGGTCTACTGTGTGCACGAGCCTGGCTCAGGCAGTCTCAATTCCAGCCAGGGGAGGTGCCCAGTCTCCGGCCGCCCGTACTCCAGAGCAGTTAGCTCAGGGACTCCAGACACCAGGTGTATTCCCAGCTCAGCCAGTTGCTGCTGCTCGAGCCGAGGTTGGCCCACCTATGAGTGATGAGGAGCAAAAGAGACTGGAACGGTTTGGGAGGCTTAAGCCTCCAGAGTTCAGAGGATGCTCAGGATATTGTTAGACACTTGGAGCTGGTTAGCAGTTAGGAGCGTAAGGAGAAGGAGGCCAAGAGGCCTCGTACTTCAGGTGGTTTTAGTTGTGCCTCATCTGGAGGTTAGTTCCATCACAACAGGGGTTGTTCTTAGTCCCTTTCAGGTGGCTCATTCAATTCATCATGTTGCATCATCTAGCCATGGTTTATATAGTACTCATCCAGTTCAATCATCTTTCAGTGCACTCCCACCTCAAAGTTTATACTGTGCTCCATCAGTTCAGGATTCGTCAGTACCGGCTTCTTCTAGTGGCTATTGTAGTTCTCAGGGTCCATCTTTAGATCAAGGTAGCTACGAGTGTAGGGAGTTGGGGTATGTGAGAAGGTATTTCCCCCATCTTATGGGAGGTTCTGTTGTGCAAAAAGGTTAGGCTGCTACTTCTGCACCAGTTACTACACCACCCATTCATCCAGCTCAGGGTGGAACTCAGGAAGCTCGAGGTCGCCCTAGAGGGGGAGGTCGATCAGGTGGTGGTCAGGCTCAATGCTATGCTTTTCCTACCAAGCGAGAGGCAGTTTATTTAGACGCAGTAATCACATGTATTGTTTCTGTATGCCAAAGGGATGCTTCAGTATTATTTGACCCCGGTTCCACTTATTCATATGTTTTATCGTACTTTGCTCGTTATTTGGACATGCATCATGATTCTTTAGTTATGCTTGTTCATGTATCTACCCCGGTGGGTGATTTTATTATTGTGGACCGTGTATATCTATTGTGTGTGGTGACCATTGGGGGTTATGAGTCAAGCGTTGATCTTTTATTACTCAGCATGGTTGATTTTGATGTGATATTGGGTATGGATTGGTTGTCGTTGTCTCATGCTATTCTAGATTGTCACGCTAAGAACGTGACGTGAGCGATGCCGGGGATGTCGAGGTTAGAGTGGAGAGGTTCCTTGGATTATGTTCCTAGTAGAGAGATTTTGTACTTGAAGGCTCAACATATGGTTAAGAAGGGATGTTTGGCATATTGCCTTTGTGAGGGATGTTAGTGCTGATACATATACCGTTAAGTTAGTTCTGGTAGTGAGAGACTTTTTAGATGTATTTCCAATAGACCTGTTGGGCATGCCACCCTATAGGGACATCGATTTATGTATTAACCTAGTGTCGTGCACTCAGCCCATCTTTGTTCCTCTGTATCGTATGACATCAACAGAGTTGAAGGAATTGAAGGAACAACTTCATGAGTTGCTTGACAAGGGATTTTCCAGGCCTAGTGTGTCGCCTTAGAGTACGCCGGTTCTATTTGTGAAGAAGAAGGATGATACTATGTGAATGTGTATTGATAACAATCAGTTGAACAAGATTATAATTAAGAATAAGTACTCACTACTGTGCATTCTGACTTATTTGATCAGCTTCAAGGTGCTAGAGTATTTTCAAAGATTAATTTGAGGTTGAGGGAGAAGAAGCTATATGATAAATTCTCCAAGTGTGAGTTTTGGCTTGATTCTGTGGCGTTCTTGGGGCACGTTGTGTCCAGTGAAGGGATCAAGATAGATTTGAATAATATTTAGGTAGTTCAAAGTTGGCCCAGACCGTCTTCAGCTACTGAGATTCGGAGCTTCCTTGGTTTGGCCAGAGATTATCTACGTTTTGTGGATGGTTTCTCGTCCATTGCTTCATCTTTGACTAAATTGACCCAAAAGGGTGCCCCATTCATGTGGTCTAATGAATGTAAGGAGAACTTTTAGAAGGTCAAGACTACCTTGACCATAATTACAGTTCTAGTTTTGTCGTCAGCATCGGGTTCATATGCATTTTATTGTGTTTCTTTGCGGGTTGGTATCGGGTGTGTCTTGATGCATGATGGTAGGGTGATTGCTTATGCTTCACGCCAGTTGAAGCCCCATGAGAAGAACTACCACGTTCATGATTTAGAGTTGGCAGTCATTGTTCACGCATTGAAGATTTGGAGGCATTATCTCTACAACGTGTCTTCTGAGGTATTTACAGATCATCGGAGTCCACAACACTTGTTTAAGTAGAGGGATCTAAATTTGAGGCAACAGAGGTAGTTAGAGATGTTAAAAGACTATGATATCACCATTTTGTATTACTCCGGGAAGGCCAATGTGGTGGCCGATACCTTGAGCTGAAAGGCGGTGAGTATGGGTAGCCTTGCATATATTCCAGTTGGTGAGAGACCGCCAGCATCAGATGTTCTGGCCTTAGCCAATCAGTTTGTGAGGTTAGATATTTCGGAGCCTAGCCGGTTCTAGCTTGCGTGGTTTCTCGATCTTCTTTGTATGAGCGTATCAGAGAGCGTCAATATAATAACCCCCATTTGCTTGTCCTTAATGACACTGTGCAACACGATGATGCTAAGGAGGTTTTTATTGGAGATGATGGGGTGTTGCGGATGCATGGTCAGATTTATGTGCCCAATATGGATGGGTTGTGTGAGTTGGTTCTTGAGGCAACCCACTATTCATGGTATTCTATTCATCCGGGTTCCGCCAATATGTATCAGGATTTGAGGCAACACTATTGGTGGAGAAGAATGAAGAAAGATATAGTATAATATGTGTCTCGATGCTTGAATTGTCAGCAGATGAAGTACGAGCATTAGAGGTCAGGCGGTTTGTCAGCAGATAAGTACGAGTATCAGAGGCCGGGCAGTTTGTTTCAGAGACTTCAGATCCCCGAGTGGAAATGGGAGTGTTTTATCTTGGACTTCATTGCTGGGCTCCCATAGACTTTGAAGAAATTTGATGCGGTTTGGGTGATTGTGGACTGGTTGACTAAGTGTGTATATTTCATTCCGGTTGTGACCACCTATTCTTTAGAGTGGCTGGCTCAGATCTAAATCCGCGAGATTGTTCGTCTTCATGGCGTGTTGGCGTCCATTATTTCTGATCGAGGCACGCAGTTCACATCATAATTTTGGAGAGCAATGCAATGAGATTGGGCACACGGTTTGAGTTGAGTACAACATTCCACCCCCAGACGGAAGAATAGTCCGAGCGCACCATTCAGATTTTGGAAGATATGCTATGTGTCTGTGTTACGGATTTTGGGGGTTCTTGGGATCCTTTTCTACCGCTTGCAGAGTTTGCCTACAACAAAAACTACCAATCGGGTATTCATATGGCTCCTTATGAGGCCTTATATGGGAGGTGATATCCTTCTCTAGTTGGTTGGTTTGATCCGGGAGAAGCTAGGTTGTTGGGTACTGATTTGGTTCGGGATGCCTTAGATAAAGTCAAGTTGATCCAGGATCGTCTTCTTATAGCACAGTCTAGACAAAAGAGTTATGCTAATAGGAAGGTTCGTGATGTTGCATTTATTGTCGGTGAGAAGGTGTTGCTCAGAGTTTCACCCATGAAGGGTGTGATGAGGTTCGGAAAGAAGGATAAGTTGAGCCCTCGGTATATTAGCCCTTTTGAGATGCTTGAGAGGATTGGAGAGGTGGCCGATAAGCTTGCATTGCCACCTAGTCTATCGGGTGTTCACCCATTGTTTTATATTTTTATGCTCCGGAAGTATTATGATGATCTGTCACATGTTTTGGATTTCAGCACGGTTCAGTTAGATGGGGATTTGGCTTATGATGTGCAGCCGGTGGCCATTTTGGATAGGCATGTTCGAAAGTTGAGATCAAAGAATGTAGCTTTAGTGAAATCTCAATGGAGAGGCCAGCCAATCATGAAGGCTAGTTGGGAGACCGAGAGGGAGATGCGGAACATATATCCATACCTATTTGAGACTCCAGGTGTGATTCTAGACCCGTTTGAGGACGGACGTTTATTTAAGAGAGGGAGAATGTAATGACCGGGCTATCCGTTTTGTATATTGTAGCCTCGTTCCCCTATTTATCGCTTCCTCTATCTTTATTTGTGGTTATTTGACTTTCCGGGTTGGTTAGATTGGTTTTGGGGAGGTTTCAGAGTGAATTGGTATACTTAGTCCCAAGGTTGGAAGCTCAAGTTGAAAGAGTTTATCGGAGTTTGACTTTTGTGTAGACAACCCCGGAAGGGTTTTTTGATGGTCCCAATATCTTTGTATGAAGATTTTGGACTTAGACGTATGTTCGGATATTGATTTGGAGGTCCGTAGGTTGGTTTGAGGCCTTTTGGTGAAAGTTGAAAAGTTGAAGGTTTGAAAGTTTGAAAGGTTTGACAAAGAGTTGGATTTATAGATATCGGGTTCGGATTTTGGTTCTGTGAGTTGGAATAGGTCCATTTTGTCATTTGGGACTACTGTAAAAAATTTGAGGTCATTTGGAGTTGATTTGATATGGTTCGGCATTGATTTTAGAAGTTGGAAGTTCATTAGTTTCATTAGGCTTGAATTGGGTATGATTCATAATTTCGATATTGTTTTATGCGATTTGAGGCTTTGAATAAGTTCGTATTATATTTAAGGACATGTTGGTATATTTGGATGAGGTCCAGGGGGCCTCGGATTTGATTTAGATAAAGTTCGTCTTTATTTTGGACTTTGTTGGACTGCTGATTTTCTGTGTATCTGGTTTCCGCGTTCACGTAGCTTTGTGAGGCTCAGGTCATCGCGGACGCGAGATAGTGCACGTGTTCGCATAGAGGAATGGTCAGCATGGGCGTCAGACTTTAAGCCTACGAGATCACGTAGGTGTGCACTGTGTCTCCGCGTTCGCGTAGACTATTTTGGAGGGTAGTGATTATTTGTTCTTCGCAATCATGATGTAGGTCCCGCGATCGCGATGCATAACACTTGGGCAGCAGATTTAAAATCCCATTGCAAGGGTTAAGAGTTATTATTTCATATTTTGAGTTGTAGAGCTCGGATTTGGGTGATTTTGGAGGAGCTTTTCACGTCTTGGATCGGGGTAAGTATTTTTACTCGGATTTGTTCATTTATCATGATTCCATCCTTATTTTTATCATTTATTTGGTGATTTAGAGTAGAGAAATTTGTGGAATTTGTAAAAACTTTTCAAAAATAAAAATTGAGGGTTTGAAGGTCGATTTGGAGTCGGAATCAGATGATTTTGGTATGGTTAGACTCGAATCGGAATGGGTGTTCTAAATTTATGTGTTTGATCGGGTTCCGGGGGTGTGGGCCCAAGATTGACTTTTTGGGTTGACTTGTTAATTTTGCTAAAGATCGAAACTTTATTGTTTGAAGTTGTTTCCTATAGAATTATTTATTGATATTGAGTTGTTTGTGACTAGATTCACGTCATTTGAATGCTGATACGCATGGGAAGGACTTGTTGGAGTTTTTATTTGCGCATTTTGAGGTAAGTAATATTTCTAAACTTGAAATTGAGGGTATTTATCCCTGAAAAATATGTTATTTGTGTTGTGTTGGGGTGACACACATGCTAGGTGATGGGCGTGTGGGCGTGCACCGTGGTAAACATGATCCGAGTTGATTTTGTACTGGGTTGCTATCAAGTCTTGTTTTATCAATGTAATTCCTACTTGTTAGAGTTATTGAGTTGTGATTCATGTTAGAAATAATGTTTAGGCTATATGCTTATTTGTTTGAGACCTAATGAGGTTATTTTTGTTGTTTTGAGTTATCTGCTTTAACTACAATTATGTACTCATACATGATTCTGTATTTGCATATCATATCTCAGTCTTCGTTTATCATTCACTATTACATCACATGTTATCATTGTTTGGGCTGAGTGGTACGAGATTTGTGAGCCCTTGAGACTTGAGAGATTAAGGACAGAGGTAAGCTTAAGAGTCGTGTTGTGAGTGTTATTGTGGATTAGGATGCACGCTGCAGCAGGCCTTATTGGCATATTTATTATTTTGGATCGGGTTGTACGTTACAGTAGGCCTTATAGGATTTATATTAGCGCTTGGGCAGGATTCTCCCCTCCGAAGTCTGACACCAACAATGAGCACAGGCACAGTGATATATACATGTGCTTTGGTAAGGAGCATTGATGTCAGGCACTCATACAGTGCTGAGTTTTTGTATGTGTGATGAGTGGGCACTTGAGATAGACAGATTGAGTACTATAAGAGTGCGGGTACCTAGAAATATCATTGTGGAATCATACATTTGTCATTCATATTCGACATGTAGGCATAGAGATGTACTATTCCTCATGATAGCTATACCTGTCATGTTCTTATCAGTATTGGTCTTTAGTTGTGAATGTGAAAGCATGTCTAAATTTCTATACCATGACGAGCTGATTATGGAAATTTTTCTGAGTTAATTATTGTTATTGTCATTGTTATACTTGTGTTGTCATTATAGTTTTTCTGACAGTATCCCTCTGAGCTTGTCATTGCTTTTAGCCCAAGGTTAGTTATGTTATTTATTAAGTACATGGGGTCAGTTGTACTCATACTACACTTTGCACTTCGTGTGTAGATCCAGGTGCCTTCGGACGTGGTGACTGCTAGATCCGTGCTAGTACCTTCCTGGAGACTTCGAGGTAGCTGCTATGGCATTCGCAGATCTTGACTTTATTTCTTTTTATTTTCCTTCAGTACTATTCTATTACTCAAACAGTTGTACTAGAGTTTTGGTTTATGTTGATATTTAGTAGTGTTCATGTATTTGTGGACATCGAATTTTGGGGTGGTTGTAGTTGTATTTCATTTATTTTATTAGATATTGATGGTATTTTTCCGTTGTTGAGTTATTTGTGCATGCTTATTCCAATTTCATTGTTGTTGGTGACTATTGGATTGCTTAGAGAGTAGCGTTAGACACTATTGCAGCTCCGGTGGGAATTGGGCCGTGACACACTTGTCTTCTTCTTTTGCTTCACTTGGGTGATGAAGTAGTGGGTTTTCTTGGAACTCATATATACAATCAATTGTTGTGGCTCATTGCTGTAAACATCTATAAAGACAATCAATCCTTCAGTTGGTAGGCGTTTTCCAGACACAAACTTCAACAATTGCATTATCAGTTCTGTGTTAGAGGGACTAAATTGAGCATTCTTCTCCATGAGTTTGATTCTTTCTTGAAGACTTTGAAATGCCAATGACATACATTACTTTCTTGGCTGTGAATGACACAAAAACTCAGAAGAACAAACAAAAAGAAGCGAAAGAGCTTTTATGTATCCTTCTAAACTACTAATACTCTCATATAGAAACTTAAAAGGGAGTATAACGTTAATTAGTATATTTTTTTGTTTCTTCGATTTCTTCGGACCAAAGCTATTTTTTAAAATTTGAAAAACTTTTTACTTTCCAATAAACAAGAATAAAACTTGCAACTTAGCAAATATTTGAGTCCAATGGAGGTTGAAGCTTATGACCTAGATAATCTCTAAATTTCACATGGTGTCAGAGCATCGAGTTCAGTTTCGCATCACCTTCTTCTCATTGTTCTTCTCAATTTCATTATCACCCTGTTCAATTAGGGTTCACAAAATCGAAATCTAGAAATTTGGTTCCTTTAGCTAGCTGTTTACTTTGTTTTGCCTGATTAACTATATTTTTTTCAAATCCGTCTTTTGTTGATTCATCCATGGCTAGAGATGAGGAAAGTTCATCTGCGATTGATAAGGAAACTTTGCATCCTAGTAGCCCATTGTACATGCATCCATCCAAAAGTGTTGGATCTGCACTAGTACTAGTGACATTTGATGGAATTGGCTATAGGTCATAGAGAAGAGGAATACTTCAAGCTCTCTCAGTAAAAAACAAGATAGGATTTATCAATAAAAAATGCAAAAGGCCGGATCCTAATTCTAATACTCTCAGTCAGTGAGAAAGATGTGATAATATGGTAACATTATGAAGTTTTCCTCCAAAAGGAAATAACATATTGCTGGCAGTAAGTAAGTGATGCAAAAGAACTATGGCAAGAGTTAGATGATAGGTACAATCAAACCAATGGAGTCAAATTATATCAAATTTAGAGAGAAATTAATGATCTAACTCAAGGAGCTTCAGACATTACTAGATATTATACAAAAATAAAAAAACTTTGGGAAGAATTAAACATACTAAATGCAAATGCCTAGTACAAATGACAATGCACTTGTGGAGCTAAAGCGAGTATGCATAAAGCTGAACAGGATTGGAGTTTGATTCAGTTTTTTATGGGTATAAATGAAATATACACGGTTGTTAGAGAAAGCATCTTAATGTTAAATCCATTGCCCTCTATCGAACATGCATTTTCCATCCCGGTTCAAGAGGAAAAGCAAAGAGAAGTTAGGCCACGAAATCAGATGATCCTAGAGTCCACATCTCTGAATATTAATGGGCCAGGGAACAACACCTTCAAGACAAATTAAAATCTGAGTAGTAAGGGAGAAGTTATACTCAAGGTAGCAGTGGCTATTCCTCGAGCATGCCACATGTATTTTGTGATTACTATAAAAAGCCTGGATACACCAAAGAAAAATGTTATAATCTGTATAGATTCCCATAGAACTCCAGGTTCATTAAAGGAAAGAATATGGCATCTGTTGCAAATGTACATAGAAAATCTGAAGAGATGTTATCTGGGAATTATGGTCAGAATCGAGTCAAAAATCAAAGCATCCAGAATTATAATCGAGTCCAGAATCAAGGGATCCAAAACTTGACCAAGGAACAGTACAATCAATTGTTGTATTTGTTGGAGAACTTCCAAGTTTAAAATACAGATGAACTTTCAAACAACATTACTGGTGGAGTTGCAAACTTTGCAGGTATATTAGTTTGCTCTACTCATGCTAAAATAATTGGTAACCTTTCATGTTAATATCTCCATTCATCTGCGGACTACTGGATATTGGATTTTGGAACCTCAAACCATATGTCCTATAACATAGCTTTGCTAACTAAGACTAGAACATTGCCCTATCCTTTTCTGGTCCAAATGTATACAGAGTGAAGGTAAAGAAATTTCAAATGCTTCTCTCAGTCCAAAATTGACTCTAAACACAGTATTATTTGTTCCTAGTTTCAAATTCAACCTTATTTGTGTTCATTCATTAACAGTGCATCTAAAATCCAATGTTGATTTCTTTGCTTACTCATGTGTGTTTCAGGACCCTTCAATGAAGAGGCCTCTGGAGATTGGTAGAGCTAGGAATGGTCTATACTTCCTTTGTTCGAAGTGTCAGATCCTTGGTTCAGCTTCTGTTCCTACTTCTAAGTGTTTGCATTATTGTTCTGTGACTAATTGTGATAAGGATGTAGTGCAAAGTATTCCATCTCATTCATCTTCAGCTGTAAATAGTTCCATTCCAATCAGTAAGTAAGTATGTTCTAGTCTTGAATCTCATTCACCTCTAACTGTAAATAAGCTCCATTCAAACATTAATAAAGCTTGTTCTAATGTCAAATTTTCCTTGTCCTCTTCACCTTTATCTCTAGAAAATTATGTTGATTACTTGTAGCATAATCGATTAGGGCATGCGACTTTTGTAATAATGAGGGAGATTTCCTCCATACTGTCCACCTTTGCACCCAAAAAGCCTTTTCTATGCATTGTCTGTCCTATGGCCAGACAAACAAGACTTGACTTCCCTCAATGAACTACAACTTACACCAAAGTATTTGACTTGCTATATGTAGACATATAAGGGCCTTACCACTTAGCCACATATGACAACCATAAGTATTTCTTGATCATGGTTGATGATTTCAGCAGGTCAATCTGGACGCACTTATTAAGCTACAAAAGCAATTCACTTCAAGTCATTAAAGCCTTTGTCCAGTTGATAAAGAATCAAATCATAACTACTATAAAAACTATAAGGTCTGATAATAGTTTGGAGTTTACAAGCAGTGAGGCTATATTGTTTTATCTGTCAAAAGAAATCATTCATCAAAAAAGTTGTCCATACACACCATAACAAAATGGGGTAGTAGAAAGAAAGCACAAATACTTGCTTGAGATATCTAGAGCACTATTATATCAATCCAAATTGACCCTAAGATATTGGGAAGAATGTATCTTAACTATAACCTACCTGATAAACAAGCTCCCTTATATTGTTCTCAATAACAAATGTCTTTTTGAAATCCTTTGTAAAAGAAAACCAAACTACTCACACCTAAAAAGGTTTTGGTTGTTTGTGTTACTCCACTACTCTCAAAACTCATAAGGATAAATTTGAACTAAGAACTAAATCTCATATTTTTGTGGGATACCCCTTAGATATAAAAGGTTATAAAGTACTTGATTTGGAAACTATGAAGATACACATTTCTAGAGATTTTCAATTTCATGAATCTGTGTTCCCTTTTGCAATTTCTTCTAACCATTCTGCTTTTCCTTCTATGCTGAAGCTAGTTCATGTTGAACCTATTTGTTTAGAGCCTATGGGTAAGACCTTGGATGAGCATGAAAGTGTATCCAGATATGTTACCAACACTCATGTATCTAGGAGGCGGGAAGAACCTGCAACTAAAAATACATCAGATAATTCTACTGACAATGGAACACCTTCAAATGCCTTGAATTTGCCTACTGATTATGTTAACAACCAACTACTCTAAATGCCCTGAACCTATCCAACAGTCTCAATAACAAACTTTATTCTACACCATTAGAGCCTAGGAAATCCTCTATAACACTTCATCCACCTACTCATTTGAAGGAGTATGCATACTCTCTTCCAAATTTAAAACATCATACACACACACACACACATCTTCACTTTGTGCATTTTTTACCAATAACTGACATATTTCTTTTAATGCACTGAGTGCCAATAGTCAACATGTTATGAGAGACATTTCTCATGATTGTGAGCCATGCTCATATAAGGAGGCAATCATGAACCTTGTATGTCAAGCAGCCATGACACTAGAGTTTGAAGCTTTGTGTAATAACCCGACAGGTCATTTATAGAATTAGCATTCTGTTCGGTGGCTTAAGGTCTCAAGCAGCTTCGTATTGTGTATCATGGATTGTGTGTGTGGCCAGGTTCACTTTTTGGATGATTCGAATTGATTTGGAAAGACTATTCTTGTTTTAGAAGCTTAAGTGGCAATAGTTGACCGAAGATTGACTTTTTTGTAGGCGACTTCAGAATGGTATTTTGATAATTCCAATAGCTTCGTATGGTAATTTTGGACTTAAGCGTATGTCCGGATTTGAATTTGAATTTGGAGGTATGTAGGTTGATTTGATGTATTTTGCGCGAAAGTTGGAAAGTCGTAGGTTTGAAAGGTTGAGAGGTTTGGATAGGGAATTGACTTTATTGATATCGGGTTCGAATTGCAATTCCGGGAGTTTGTATAGCTCCATTACGTCATTTGGGACTTGCATGAAAAATTTGACGTCTTTCCAAGTTGATTTGATATGATTCGGCGCGAGTTGTAGAAGTTGAAAGTTCATAAGTTCATTAAGTTCGATTTGAGGTGCGATTGGTAGTTTCGATATTGTTTGATGTGATTTGAGGCCTCGAGCAGGTCCATGTTATATTTTGGAACTTATTGGTATATTCGGACGGGGTCCCGAGGGGTTCGGGTGAGTTTCGGATAGGTTTGGGTTGTGATGCACTCATTTTTTTATGTTTTGACGTCGCTTATTCAAGCATAAATGGTACCACATTAAACAAATAAGCTCCAATTTATTTTTTGATTGAAGCATTAGATCCTTATCCCAATTACGGAGCCATAGCAAAAAGAATCGTTGAATTTGGACATCGTATGAGAAATTATGCTCATTTAAGTGTCAGAGAAGAGAGCTGGTGCTGGTGCTTCGCAGATGCGAAGTTGGCTCCGCATTTGGGACCCCGCAGGTGTGAAAAATGGTCCGCAAAAGCGGAAATGACAACTGGAAATGCGCAGATGCAGCCTTTTGGGTGCAAAAGCGGAAATGCATACAACAACAACAACCCAGTATAATCCCACTGGTGGGGTCTGGGGAGGGTAGGTGTACACAGACCTTACCCCTACCCTGGGGGTAGAGAGGTTGTTTCCGATAGACCCTCGGCTCCCTCCATTCAAAAACTTTCCACCTTGCTCTTGTGGTGACTCGAACTCACAACCTCTTGGTTGAAAGTGGATGGTGCTTACCACTAGAGCAACCCACTCTTGTCAAAAGCGGAAATGCATGTGTATAAAAAAAATCATACTGCGTTCTTTTGGTATTTTGAGCATATCTTGAGTTCTAGAGCTCCGATTGAGGTGATTTTCGCGACGTTCTTCTCGTATTTTCATGGGGGTCAGTATCTAATCTTAATATTTGTACTTTAACATGATTCCAGTAGTTAATTTGTGAATTAATCCATATTTTGATGGGAGAATGGGGGGAGGGTTATCAAAAAATATTCTAAAGAGAATAATTGGGTTTTGAACATCGATTCGGAGTCGGAATTGGATGAAATTAGTATGGTTAGACTCGTAATTGAATGGGTGTTCAGATTTTATAAATTTTGTTGGGTTTCAAGGTGTGAGCCTGAGGTTGACTTTTAGTTTTCATTAAAGATCGAATCTTTATTATCCGAAATTGTTTCCTATGGTTTTTATTTAAGATATTAAGTTATTTTGGCTAGATTTGAGCCGTTCGGAGATTGTTTCACATGAGAAGGTCATTTTAGAGTATCGGTTTAGCTTTTTGAGGTAAGTATCTTGCCTAACTTTGTGTGGGGGAACTACCCCTTAGGATTCTAGTCGTTTGTGCTATCTGTGTCATATGAAAGCCGTGTACGTGGGGTGATGAGTCGTACTAGGGTTTATATGTGGAAATTGACTGGTTTAGACTCTTAGACTTCTTTCATTTATTCATTTGGAATTGTTAGCACATGTTGTATCTTTCATTTGTCATGTCTATAATCACATGCTTTATTTGAAGTTATCTTTACATATCACATTCTTTACTTGTCGAGTTTGCTCTTATATACTTTATATGAAGTTGTTATTACTTTTATCATTATGTGATTTCTTTTATTGTGGAGTTATTCTTAGTTGAAGTTGTTGTACATGATATCCCTTTTGTTGCCAGGTTATTTTCATGCATTTTGACGTAGTACTAGTTCGTGCCATCTCTTTTGATGTTAGCCTAATTTATACACTAGGAGCCAAAGTTTGCCATTTCATGAAAATACTTTGACTATTGAGTTTATCCTTAAATAATTAATTGGAATTGAGGTTATCGAAAGTCATTAATCGATTTTAATTGAAGTTGTGTAAAAAGGGGGTGTCATTCCTTGTTGAGTTACTTTCCCATTCCTGTTGTTATTATTGAGATTTTATATACATTGTGTTTGAGCCGTGGGCTATTTGTTGTGGAAATACTGATATTGTTGGATCTTTGGAAAGGTTGTGGCCTATGGGCACTTGTGTTACGAGTTGATACGTCGTGTTCTTGTGATGTTAGCATTTGTGAATTGTTGTGTGGTTTTGGTTGTTGTTGTGCGGAGTATAAGGGTGGCATTTCACCGTTGTTGTTATGTGGAGCATAAGGGTGGAATTTCACCGTTGTTGAATGTACGGAGTGATAAGGGTGGCTATTATACGCAGTCATACGGGTGGTTATCAGAGAGATAAGGGTGGAAAATATTATTATCAGGGCGGAGTGATAAGGGTGGCTATTACACGGAGTGATACGAGTGGCTATCTGAGAGATAAGGGTAGCAATGTCAGGGATGCTGTGTGATGGTTTGGAGACATTGTGTTGGTGATTTTCGTGTGATAGTATGCTTTTCCTTGTGTTTGTCATACACCTTACGTGACTTGTTTTGTTGTTTTGATGAGCTACTCGATGTCTTTGATATTACTTGTTGACTTGGGCTGCAGTAGTATACTCGCACAAGCATACACTGTAGCATGCCATTTATACTAGCTCAGGAGTATGAAACTTGACATTTATTGATCATGCCTATGTGTTCTTGTATTATATGTTTCCATGTTAATATTGAGCCTGTAACCATGCCGGGCGGATTGTGATTGTGAGCATGTGACCATGCCGGGCGGATTGTGATTGTGAGCATGTGATCATGCCAGGTGAATTGTGATTATGAGCATGTGACCACGCCAGGTAGATTGTGAATGTGAGCATGTGATCATGCTGGGCGGATTGAGATATTGTCATGGGCTGCTTTCCAGCTATGCCCCATGACCTATTGGATGCGCCCCGTGGCGTCCTGGAAAGCCTCTCAACGCCCAGCGCCACGGTCGGCTCCGTGGTCTCGGCAGCGACAAGTGACAAGCGCACATGTGCCTCTGTCGCCCCACCGATAGCCCTCATCAGCGCCTATCAGCTGGCAGATGCTAACAGTGCCACGCGCACATATAATGCTGCGTGCACAAACTATGATGATGCCAACAGTGTCGCGCGCACAGATCCTGATGCCTCACCAGCGCCCAACCACAAGCATATTCCAACAGCGTCGCGCGTACGAACAATGTCGCGCGCTCAAACCTCGATGCCAAGTGCCAACGCCCAGCCGTAGGCAAATGCAAATAGTGTCGCGCGCAGACCCCGAGCACGCAGACCCTGATGCTAAAGACAAAGTTGCTGCCAACTGACTTGTTTCTACCTTGTAGAAGACTAAGTCCTTTACATTATTAATATAGAGTAGTTTTATTTCATTAACTTTCAGTGTGCTTTTACAATTTATATAGGTCAAGTCATGTAACTTTGGTTTATATTTTTAAAGAATTATTAGTGGGGATCAAGCATTCAAACATTCAAGCAAGCAAACATTTCTCTATACTGGTGTCTCTCCCCCTCGACACCGCGTAGCCTTTTGTAATAGCTTTCATTCATTAATGCAATCAGCTTTCATTCTCAAATGCTCATTTCAATTCTCTCAATTGCTCATGACATTGCTTTTCCCTTACGACACTGACAATCTCATCTCGCATACGGAGGGGACCTCAGTTGGCGGACAACAACCGCACTGACATTGGTTGCTTAGCCTTACGTCGCTCTTCCAAGAAATCTCAGGAAGATGACGTGTAACAATTGGTATCAGAGCCTAGGCTCGACATCGGATGATGGAACATATTGCCATTACCACCATTTCTGACCATGGTGAATTATGGGGATCGTATCACGAGCCTAGAAGAGACGGTTGGCATATTACAGACCATTGTGGATACGGTTCCTGATCTGGGGACCAGCCTAGTGCAAAGGTTAGATGACCTGGACCGCAGAATGCGGCAGGTCGAAGTTGACATAGAAAATATCAGTCGCGACTCTAAGGGAGACCGACAGACGGCAGCCGTAGAGGCAGTCGAAATTCATGGAAAATTTGAGGACCTCCAACAAGAGCTCGCCGAGGATTTAGCCCATAGAGAACTAAAGGCAGACAGGGTGACTGCCATACAACAAACCATAGACAATTTGACAGGCCAGCTCAATGTTGCAATGTTTCCCTACAAGGCCTGCTTAGAAGAGGCAAAAACCAAATCAAGGGTGCTGTGAACCTCCCCCCCATGCCACAAAAGCTGAAAATTTCGGAGCCAAAGCCATTCAATGGAGCTTGGGATTCTAAAGAAGTGGAGAACTTCATCTTCGACATTGAACCGTACTTCGATGTCGTGGAAGAGTTGGAAGAAACCAAAAAAGGTAGCAACTGTTGTCATGTTTCTTCAGGGTGATGCTAAACTCTGGTGGTTGGTGAAAAACAAAGCCATCAGGGCCGGGGAAGATACTCTCAAGACATGGGCAGAATTGAAGGCAACCATATGCCTGCATTTCTTCCCCGAAAATGTGGAATACAATGCACAGAGAAAGCTGTGGGAACTCCGCCAGACCAGGTTAGTATGGTATTACGTGCGGGAATTCTCCGCGCTCATGTTAAATATATGGGATATGGGGGACAAAGACAAAATCTCTGCATTCATGGAAAGTTTGAAACCCCATGCGCGTATGGAGCTGCAAAGACAAAGGGTAGATACCCTGCCCAAGGTGATTCAAGCTGCAGAATGCCTTGGCAATTATCATATGGAAACTCAAAAGGATAGGCCTCAGCCGTCTGTTCGAGGGGGATACAACGGGACCTAACCTAGCAATGGTGGCCCTAGCAGAAATAGAGGAAATAAAAATGCAACTAAATCTAAGACTCCTTCCTCAAGCAGCAACAATGCTGCATCCGTCAACAATAATCAGGAGAGAAAGTCCCCTTTAGAATGTCGTCATTGCGGTGGGCAACATTGGGACAATGAATGCCCATATACACAGATCAACGCTAATCAAATTGTTGAAGATGAGTCAGATGACGACTCAAACGAGGCATAACAAGTAGGTTCCTTCAATACCATTGTTGGCTCCATCCCTAATACCTTTGCGGGAACTAGTGTTGGTAGCCCTACGAAAAACGCATGCCCAATCACCAAGAAAGGTAAAAAGAAGGCGGATGAGAGGCCTCCTCCCACATAAGAGAGGACCTTATTATTCATCTAAATGAAAGTAAACGGCAGACCCATTTGGGCAATGATAGAAATGGGTTCTACCCACAACTACTTAGCCTCGACTCAGGTGGAGTGCCTCGGTCTAGTTGTGCAAAAGAGTAGGGGTCGTGTCAAGGCTATCAACTCACCACCCCAGCCAGTGAGTGGAATAGCCAAAGAAGTGCCAATGAAGCTTGGCCTATACGAAGGGAAATTCAACCTACGCGTAGCTATCATAGATGACTTCGAACTGATAGTAGGATTGGAATTCCTGAGGCAAACCAACACCATACTGGTACCTTATGCCGACGTGCACCTGATGATGGGAGAAAATGGGGCCAAACCCTACATCATACCATGCATACCTATAAAGATGGCGCTGAAAACATCTCGGCCATGAAGTCAAACAAGGGAGTCAAAAGACATGAAACTTTGGTTCCAGCTACCTTCAACAAAAAGAATCAGAAATCATATAATCGGCCTCAAATGACTGATGACGCCCCTCAGTTTGCGAAGACTTGTCAAGCATGCCAGAATCACAAGTCGGACCGCTCAGCACAAGCGGGACTCTTGGAGCCACAACCTGTCCCAAAGAGACCTTGGGAAAGCATTTCCCTGAATTTCATCACAGGATTACCCAAGGTCGGAGATATTGCAACTATCTTGGTGGTGGTAGACCAGGTTTCCAAGTATGCCACCTTCATAGCAGCCCCACATAACATATCAGCAGAAGATACATCTCGACTCTTCTTCTCTCATATTGCCAAATATTGGGGCCTGCCCAAAGACATCGCTATTGGCCGCGACTCACGCTTCACTGGCAACTTTTGGACCCATCTCTTTAGGTGCCTCGGGTCAAAATTGAGTCACAACTCAAGCTTTCATCAACAATCAGACAACCAGACAGAACAGTTTAATGACATGCTGGAGGAATATCTCCACCGCTTTGCAACCGAATCACAGAAGAATTGGGTGAAGCTTCTGGATGCTGCTCAACTGTGTTTCAATTCACAAAAGAGCTCTAGTACAAACAAAAGCTCTTTTGAAATTGTTACTGGACAACAACCGCTACTCCTACAAACTTTGAATGCACCAGACATGCCAAAATTTCCTTGAACTATCAGCTCTTGAAGGAATAGGAGCGAAATTTAGAGATAGTACGGAGCTATCTTGTCAAAGCCCAAGAGAGGGAAAAGAGGTATGCCGACCAAAATCTTCGCTTTGACCAACATCAAGTAGGAGACAAAGTGATGGTAAGAATCCCAAAGCAGTACTTGTTTGTAGAGAGGATCCATGACCCTCACCTATTACAAGCACACATCGGACCCTTATCCATTGAAAGACGCATTGGGAAAGCCACATACCGGGTGAATACCAAGTAAGGTGGAAGATCTACCCAGTCTTCCATGTCAGCCGCCTCAAATCATTTCAGAAAGACATGGAGCATCACTCACAAAGCCACCTCTCAAGACCGAGGGGAACAAACCTCCAAGCCCACAAGAGCCCGATCAATCATCACCTTTAAGGTAAGGCTCAGAGGACGTCGCCAACTTAGGTGAGGGAGAATGTCATGGGTTATTTTCCACCCATGACCCATTGGATGTGCCCCGTGGCATCCTGGCAAGCCTTCCAATGCCTAGCGCCATGGTCGGCCCCGTGGTCTCGGCAGTGCTAAGTGACAAGCGCGCATGTGCCTCTGTCACCCCACCGATAGCCCTCGCTAATGCCCATCAGCTAGCAGATGCCAACAATGTCGCGCGCACAGACAATGCCATGTGGACAGACCATGATGATGCCAAGAGTGCCACGTGCATAGACAGTGCCGCGCGCACAGATCCTGATGCCTCACCAGTGCCCAACCATAGGCAGATTCCAACAGCGTCTCGCGCACAAATAATGCCGCGCGCGCAAACCCCGATGCCAAGTGCCAGTGCCCAACCGTAGGTAGATGCAAATAGTGTTGTGCGTGCTGACAACACCATGCAGGCAGACCCTGATGCTAAAGACAAAGTTGCTACTAACAGACTTGTTTCTACCTTGCATAAGACTAAGTCTTTTTTATTGTAAATATAGAGTAGTTTTACTTCATTTACTTTCAATGTGCTTCTACAGCTTATATAGGTCAAGTCATATAACTTTAGTTTATTCTTTTTAAGCATTATTAGGGGAGATCAAGCATTTAAATATTCAAGCAAGCAAATATTTCTCTGTACTGATGTCTCTCTCCCTCGACACCGCGCAGCCTTTTGTAATAGCTTTCATTCATTAATGCAATCAGATTTCATTCTCAATTGCTCATTTCATTTCTCTCAAATGCTCATGATATTGGTTTTTCTGTACGGCATTAACAATCTCATCTAGCGTATGGACGGGACCTCAGTTAGCGGACAAAAACCGTACTGACATCGGTTACTGACCTCAGTTGGGGTCGTGACACTTTGTATGCTAACCAAACTTGGGATTTAGTACCTTTGCCTGCAGGAAAGAAAGCTATAGAGTGCAAGTAGGTGTACAAACTCAAATACATGGCAGGTGGGAGTGTGGAAATATTCAAAGCAAGACTTACGGTGAAGGGGTATACTTAACAGACTGGAATTGACTATACATAAACGTTCTCTCTCGTAGTGAAGATAAAAATTGTTAGAACCTTAATTAGTATAGTAGTGAAGAAGGGCTGTGATCTTTTCCAATTAGATTCAAACAATGCATTTCTGCATGGAGATCTATATGAAAAGGTGTATATAGAGGTCCGTCAAGGTCTACAAGTGGACTCTCCTGGTCTGGTATGCAAGTTGAAAAAGTCTTTGTATGGACTAAAACAAGCCAGTAGGCAATTGTATGACAAACTAACAGAGCCACTTTGTTCTAGAGGTTTTTCACACTCAACAAATGATTATTCCCTTTTTTATAAGTAAGCTGGGACTTCAACATTATTTGTAGCAGTATATGTGGATGATGTTATCCTCACAGGGGCAGGCTTGGAAGAAATAAAAAACTTAAAAGCCTTTCTGCATAACCAATTTAGAATAAAGGATCTGGAAAAATTACATTATTCTCTAGGATTGGAAGTCTTCAACAAGGCTAATGGAGTGATAAATTCCCAAAAGATGTTTGCTACTAATTTGTTGAAGGAACATGATTGCTTGGGATATTTAACACTTTTCTCCTCACTTTGATTGTACAGTGGAAGGGTCTTTACTAGCATACCCTACATATTATAGAAAGCTTGTTGGTAAACTAAACTTTCTCACCAATGCAAAATTTGACATAGCATATAATGTGCAATACCTAAATCAATTTATGCAAGTTCCAAGAGAACCGTACCTCAAGGCTGCCATGTATATTTTGTAGATACCTAAAGAATGATCCAACATTGGGTATTTTCCTATCAAACAGCAGTGACTACATACTAGAAGCCTATTGTGACTTTGACTGGGCTGCATGCCTTGATTCAAGAAGATCAGTAAGTGGATACATTGTGTTACTTGGCAGTAGTCCTATTAGTTGGAAGTCAAAGAAACAAGACACAATCCATTGTCTTCTACAGAAGCAGAACACGGATGTGTGCGCAATGTGATTGAAGAGTTAGTATGGGTGAGGAGATTGTTGGAGGAACTTACAGTCCCTTGTCAACATCCTATTTCAGTTTTTTGTGATAGTTTGGTTGTCGTACATATGGCTATGAATCCTATTTTTCATGAACGAACAAAACACATAGATGTCAACAGTCATTTTGTGTGGGACAAACTCCAAGATGGTCTAATCTCTCTTCATCATATATCTCCACATGATCAGCTAGCTAACATCCTCACCAAGGCTCTAACTGGGATCAAGCACACCTCTGTCCTTAGCAAGTTGGTAGTGAATTCCTCACCTCTAACTTGAGGGGGATATTAAGACTTAGTTATAGCCGTATTTAACTCTCACACCATCCTGTTAGTTAGTTAGTTAGCAGTTCGTTACCAGCTATGAACAACTCACTTAGGGGGCTGTATACGAACTATGTTTTGCCCGAGGGGCCGATTATGATTTTCATCACTTTCACTATATATTTTATTAAACCTCTATTGAAAAGGTTAGAAAGATATTTTCTAAAGGATTTTACTGAAGTTGGAAAAATTTAATGAAATGACTTGAATGGTATCCTGTTTTGGGAACATACTGTAACCACTGTGGTTTCTAAATTTCACATACGATATATTTGGCCAATTTTATGTCATTTAAAAATCTTTTTAGTAAAGCAGACAATTTATTCGGGTTAGGTTAATGCATAAAATCATTTTAACTTATCATATTTAAGTGATAAGAATATATATCAATTAACCATGTACAAGTAATAACTCTTATGTAAAAAAATATGTCATGCACTTATTGGTTTGATAAATATGAGTATGCAAGTAATTATGTTTTTTTAGTATAAAAATTCTGCAGTTATTTTAATAATCAATATTCAGTAGTTCATTTTAATAGGCACAAGTTTTCATTTCCTTGCTTTACTTTAAGAATTTATAAATGAAGAAAGAGTATGTGACAACCTAATTTTTCCCCACATCTATCTGTCCTATCATGTATCAAGAAAGGGTTTTTCCTTCTTATACAATATTTAAAACTTATTTACCAAAATTGTCCTAATTTTGTATATTACTCATCCTAAACAAGGATTACTTATAAATTATTTACATTTCATTATTAGTGCCTTAAATTAGGGGATTTAGTTACTCTTTTCCTTTTTTCTCTGCTCTCCTCTTTCCCTATTCTCTCTCTTTCTCTCTCTATATACAATCCATTACTATTACCTTAAATTAGGGGATTTAGTTATACCATTTTTCTTTTTTATTAAAATGAAAAAATTGAGAAAAATATTGGAGAACATTACATCATGGATAACTTAGACAATTACAGGCAATCATGATTCGTTACGAAATAAGGAACACTTGGATTTAAATCATATTTTCTTTCAAAGTTGTTACTTAATTAGTTTCGGCCATGTAAAAATTTTAACTTTTAATGAGGAAAAATTCCTCTTGCCCTATGTTGTACGTAAAAGTTTTTAACTTTTAATAAAAAGGAAAAATTCCTCTTTCCCTATGTTGTTTTTTAGCTGCGTTTTTAAGGTAATTTCAACTGGTTTTTGTAAGCTCTTTGGACTCTTTTCGAGCGGATTTTTACGGTTGTTGATGGGTGGTTTTGGGCTTGAAATTAGATGTAAAAGTGTGCGATTTGTCGACAGTTTTGTTGGGTTTAAAAGTTGTTTAAGTTGCTGATTTTTGTGACTGAACATGTGAGTCGAATTTAAGTAAAATGTTCAATGCCTCCACCTCCGTCGATGAAGCACCATCAACAATATCAATAGAAATTCGACAATGATAAATTTGTATGGTACAATAGCATACAAATTAAAAATAAAATTTCGTACAAATTGATACAAATTTGATACATCTACAATAAAATATAACTAAAAATAAATTTTATACAACTAATTATATAGTATACAACATATTTATAACTTATCTACAACTTTCATACATTATTTTTACCCAGTTAAATACATCTACAATATCATACAACTTAAATATAATTTTCATATAATTTTTATGCAATATGTCTTTTGTGTCTGATTTGTATATATTTTGTATGTGGTGTGTTCTTCTTTCTCTCTAAAACTCCAAAAACTTCCTCTCTTAATACAATTTTGATACATATCAACAACTTTATGTAAAAAGATAGTATTTATAACTTAAATACAAATTTCTTATGACGATTCATACATTATACAACTATACTTCAACTTTCATACAACATTTAAATAAAAAAAATATATAACTACAATATAATACAACTTAAATACAATTTACATACAACTATAATATAGGTTTAATAGAATTTCGTAAGTATATTGTATGTCATATGTTCTTCTTCTTCTTCTTTTTCGATTTTCAATCTGAATTTCGGCCAAAATCAAGTCTAATTTTCACCAAACACCCTCAAAATTGAGATATAAACTCCAACGAATATTCTCAATTGTTTGCAACAACACCTAATCCAAATACATAGTAGTTTTTGAAAACCCAAATTCGAATTCAAAGATTCGAAGCTTTTTAATGGCTGTTAATGGTGGAGAATCAAACACCATCAAAATTTATTGATTGACAATTTTTAATTCAAACATCAATTGTGCAACATAAAAGGAAATTGCTAAGTTAAAACTCTATAGTAAAACGATTGAAATTCATTGATGAATTCCATCAAAACTCTATGCAACAAGAAAGCATTGAAAACAGAGAACATCAAAGGAAGAAAAATTGGGAAAAAAACATAGAAGACCCGAAATTTCCCACCGACGGGACTGTGATGGCGCCTAATATTTCACTTACTAGGCAAGACAACGTTAGAGAATCATTTACCAATTCCTTATTTCCGTTCAGTAACTAGCAATAATTAACTACGATGAAATATAACAAGTGTGGAATATCATAAATCTGTATTAACTACTACCACCGGGATCTGGAGTCACAATTCACGAGCATTCTAGAACTTACTACAAGTAATAGTCTGAAAGAAATACAATTGTCTGAATGAAAGAAAACAGTAAGACAAAAAAAGATAGATGGGGATTTCAAGGTCTGTGAAAGCCGACAGATCTACCTTGAGTCTCCGGACAGCGGACCAATAGCAAATCTTGATCAACCTGAGCCGATATAAAAATCTGCACAGAAAGTGCAGAGTACGGCATCAGTACAACCGACCGCATGTACTCGTAAGTATCGAGCCTAACCTCGACAAAGTAGTGACGAGGCTAAGGCAAGGCACCTACAATCAACCTGTACAATTTAACAGTGTATACGCAAATAACAGGAATGAAGAACTAAACAGGAAATGTCGGGAGGGGAGACATACTGAGGGGAATACAAGATAAAGAACTACAACAGAATGATCACCGTAGCAGTCAATATACCATGAATCAACAGGAAAAGTGAATACAGTAAAGAAGAATACACGGCATCACCCTTCGTGCTTTTACTCTCAATCTCACCATAAAATTAATAGAAACGGCACGGCATCACCCTTCGTGCTTTTACTCTCATATCATGGCACGGCATCGCCCTTTGTGCATTAACACTCATAATATGGCACTGCATCACCCTTCGTGCATTAACACTCACAATATGACACGGCATTACCCTTCGTGCATAGATACTCACAATACGGCACGACAATTCTCAATCATAGCTTTTCCTTTGGAATTCACCTCCAAACCACTCGTATCTATTCAAAAATGACTCAATAATATCAAATATCGCTAAAGGAATCAATTATATTGCATAAATTAAATTTCCCAAATTTTTCTCCAAAAAGTCAAAAATCGACCCTGGGCCCGCTTGGTCAAAATCCGAGGTTCGGACCAAAATCCTTATACCCATTCACCCTCGAGCCCGAATATGTAATTAGTTTTGAAATCCGAGCTCAAATTGAGGTCTAAATTCCCAAATTCCCGAAATCCCTATTTTCTACCCTAACCCCTAATTCTACCATGAAAACTCTAGATTTTAGGTTGAAAATTCAAGAAATGTAATGGGTAATTGAAAGAAAATGGTTTAGAATCACTTACCAACAATTTGGGGAAGGAATGACTCTTGAAAAATCGCCCCTCACCGTTTGGTTTTTGAGAAAAATGAGTTTTTTGGCAAAAATCTCGTTTTGGATTCTTTTAAGTGCTGGGCGACAATGTTCATCGCGTTCGCGAGAGCACTGTCGCATTCGCGAAGGGTACTAGATTTCAAGCCTTCGCGTTCGTGAGGCCCAGCTCGCATTTGCGAGGCCCAGCTCACATTCGCGAGGATCACTCCCCTCTGGCCTTCGCGTTCGCGAGGAATGTCTCGCGTTCGCGCTGAAGTAACGACCAAACCCCCCCCCCTCCCCCCTCCCGGTCCCCACATGCTTCACGTTCGCGTTGAGCCGTTCGCGTTCGCAAAGGGTAAATCCCCCATCACTTTGCGTTCACCACCAGGCCTTCGCGTTCGCGAAGAAGAAGTCTCAGCCTCATCGGATTACTCTTCGCGTTCACGAGAGGACCTTCGCGAACGCGAAGAAGGATATGACAGACACCAGAATCTGCAAAAACTAGATTTTTCCCAAGTCCAAAAAATCTTGTGAACTATCCGAAACTCACCCGAGCCCTCGGGGCTCCAAACCAAACATGCACACAAGTCCAAAAATATCATACGAACTTGCTTGCGCGATCAAATCGCCAAAAGAACACCTAGAACTCTAAATTTAGCACCAAATCAAATAAAATTCTCAAGAACACTTTAAAACTTCTAATTTCCCATCTGGACGTCCGAATCACGTAATATCAACTGTATTTCTCACCAAATTTCACAGATATGTCTTAAATATCATAATGAACCTGTACCGGGCTCCGTAACCAAAATACGGACCCGGTACTAACAATGCCAAACATCAATAAATTCTTAAAAACAATTAATTTTCAGAATTTTTATTTTTATCAAAAATTCATAACTTGAGCTAGTGACCTCTGAATTCTATTTCGGACATACGCCCAAGTCCCATAATTCGATACGGACCTACCGGGACCATCAAAGCACGAATCCGGGCCCGTTTGCTAAAAATGTTGACTGAAGTCAACTAAACTCAACTTTTAAGGCAAAAATTCTTATTTTTATCAGTTTTCAACATAAAAGCTTTTCGGAAACCTGCCCGAATTGCGCACGCAAATCGAGGAGGGTAAAATGAGATTTTAAGGCTTAAGAGTGCAGATTCGAGTTCTAAAACATAAGATGACCTTTTGGGTCATCACATTCTCCACCTCTAAAACAATCGTTCGTCCTCGAACGGACATAGAAAAATACTTGGGCTGGTGAAAAGGTGGGGATATCTACTCCGCATATCGGACTCGGACTCCCAAGTAGCTGCCTTAATAGGCTGACCTCTCCACTACACTCGAATTGAAGGGTAACTTTTTGACCTCAACTGACAAACCTGCCGGTCTAGAATGGCCATCGGCTCCTCCTCGTAAGTCAAATCCTTGTTCAACTGGACAGAGCTGAAATCTAACACGTGGGACGGTCACCATGATATTTCCGGAGCATAGACACATGGAATACCGGATGAACTGAGGATAACCCTGGAAGCAACGCAAGTCTATAAGCTACCTCCCACACTCTCTCGAGGATCTCAAATGACTTGATATACCTAGGGCTCAACTTGCCCTTCTTCCCAAATCTTATAACACCCTTCATGGGTGATACCCGAAGCAATATTATTTCTCCAACCATGAATGCAATATCACGAAGTCAATCCTGTATAATCTTGACCTTGTCCAAGGCCTCCTGAACTAAATCTGTACCCAATAACCGAGCCTCTCCCAGCTCGAACCACCCAACTGGCGACCTGCACCGTCTACCATATAATGCCTCATAGGGAGCCATCTGAATGCTCGACTGGTAGCTGTTATTGTAGGCAAACTCCGCTAATGGCAAAAACTGATCCCAAGAACCTCCAAAGTCAATAACACTGGCACGGAGCATATCCTCCAAGATCTGAATAGTACGCTCGGACTGACCGTCCGTCTGAGGATGAAATGTTGCGCTCAACTTAACCCGCGTACCCAATTCACGCTGAACTGCCCTCCAAAAGTGCGAGGTAAACTGCGAATCTCGATCAGAAATGATAGACACGGGCACACCGTGAAGACGTACGATCTCACGAATATAAATCTCTGCCAACCTCTCCGAGGAATAAGTAACTTCCACATGAATGAAATGCGCTGAATTAGTCAGCCTGTCCACAATGACCCAAACTGCATCGAACTTCCTCTGAGTTTGTGGGAGTCTAACAACAAAGTCCATAGTGATACGCTCCCACTTCCACTCAGGAATATCTAACCTTTGAAGTAAACCACCAGGTCTCTGATGCTCACACTTTACCTGCTGGCAATTTAGGCACCGAGCTACATAGGCAACTATGTACTTCTTCATTCGTCACCACCAATAATGCTGCCTCAAGTCCTAATACATCTTGGCGGCGCCCGAATGAATAGAATACCGGGAACTGTGGGACTCCTCAAGGATCAACTCACGAAGTCCATCCACATTAGGCACACAAATACGATCCTGCATCCTCAAAACTCCGTCATCTCCAACAGTAACCAGCTTGGCACCATTGTTCTGCACTGTGTCTCTAAGGACAAGTAAATGAGGATCATCATCCTGCCGATCTCTGATGCGCTCAAATAAAGAAAACTGAGCAACTGTACAAGCTAGAACACGGCTGGGCTCAGAAATATTTAACCTCATGAACTGGTTGGCCAAGGCCTGAACATCCAATGCAAGCGGTCGCTCCCCAACTGGAATATATGCAAGGCTACCCATACTGACTGACTTTCTACTCAAAGCATCGGCCACTACATTAGCATTCCCGGGATGATATAATATGGTGATATCATAGTCTTTCAATAGCTCCAGCCACCTCATCTGCCTCAAATTGAGTTCCTTCTGCTTGAACAAATACTGCAAGCTCCGATGATCAGTGAATACCTCACATGCCATGCCGTAAAGATAGTGCCTCCAAATCTTCAGCGCGTGAACGATAGCTGCCAGCTCTAGATCATGAATAAGGTAATTCTTCTCGTGAACCTTCAGCTGCCATAAATCATATACAATAACCTTGCCACCTTGCATCAATACCGCACCCAGACCAATACGAGATGCATCATAATATACTGTATAAGATCCTGAACCTGTGGGTAACACCAATACCGATGCCGTAGTCAAAGTTGTCTTAAGCTTCTGAAAGGTCGCTTCACACTTGTTTGACCACCTGAACGGGGCACCCTTCTGGGTCAATCTGGTCAAAGGGGCTGTTATGGATGAAAACCCCTCCACAAATCGACGGTAATAGCCCGCCAAACCCAGGAAACTACGGATCTCTGTAGCTGATGTGGGTCTTGGCCAATTTTGGACTGCCTCAATCTTCTTAGGATCCACCTGAATACCCTTTGCTGATACAACGTGACCCAAGAAAGAAACTGAACTCAACCAAAACTCGCATTTTGAGAACTTAGCATATAACTGGCTGTCTTTCAAAGTCTGAAGAATGATTCGAAGGTGCTGCTCATGCTCCTCTCGACTGTGGGAGTAGATCAAGATATCATCAATAAACACAACCACAAAGGAATCCAGGTAGGGTTTGAACACCCGGTTCATCAAATCCATGAATTTTGCTGGGGCATTTGTCAGCCCAAATGACATCACTAGAAACTCATATGCCCATACCGATTCCGAAAAGATGCCTTAGGAACATCGGATGCACTAATCCTCAACTGATGGTAGCCAGATCTCAAATCAATCTTTGAAAACACTTTGGCACCCTGAAGCTGATCAAATAAATCATCAATCCTCGGCAATAGATACTTGTTCTTGACGGTGACTTTGTTCAACTGCCGATAGTCTATACACATCCTCATCGATCCATCTTGCTTCTTCACAAACAACACATGTGCACCCCAGGGCAAGAAACTAGGTCTAATGCAGCCCTTATCAAACAAATCTTACAACTGCTCCTTCAATTCTTTCAACTCTGACGGGGCCATGCGGTATGGCGCAATGGAAATGGGCTGAGTGCCCGATGCCAAATCAATGCAGAAATCAATATCCCTGTCAGGTGGCATCCCTGACAGGTCTGCAGGAAACACCTTTGGAAACTCACGAACAACCGGCACTGAATCCATGGAAGGAACCTCCACACTAGAATCGCAAACATAAGCCAAATAAGCTAGACACCCCTTCTCGACCATATGTCGAGCCTTCACATAAGAGATAACCATGTTGGCAGAATGGCCAAGATTCCCTCTCCACTCTAATCGAGGCAACCCTTGCAAGGATAAGGTCACCATCTTGGCGTGACAATCTAATATAGCATGATAAGGTGACAGCCAATCCATACTCAGTATGACATCAAAATCAACCATGTCGAGAAGTAGAAAATCTACACGAGTCTCAAGACTCCCAATGGTGACCACACACAAACGATAAACACGATCTACAACAACAGCATCTCCCACTGGTGTGGACACATACACAGGAGCACTCAAAGAATCATGGGGCATAACCAAATAGGAAGTAAAATAGGATGACACATAGGAGTAAGTAGATCCCGGATCAAATAGAACTTAAGCATCTCTACTACAAACTGAAACAGTACATGTGATAACAGCATCAGATGATTCAGCCTCAGGCCTGGCTGGGAAAGCATAACACCGGGGCAGGGCCCCACCACCCTGAACTACGTCCCTAGGACAGCCTCTAGCTGGCTGGTCTCCACCTCTAATGGCCTGACCTCCACCTCTAACTATCTGGCCCCTACCTTTGGTTGCCTGACCCCTGCCTCTGGCTGGCTGAGCAGGTGGTGCAACAACTGGTGCTGGAACCATGGCACGAGAACTCTGATGCTGTGAACTGTGAGCTGCCCGTTGCCCGAGGGCAAAATCTAGCAATGTGCCTTGGATCACCATAAGTATAACATAACCTCAGCTGCTGTGACTGCTGACCCTGAAACTGACCCTGTCGACCTGAATGACCACCCTGATAACTCTAGAGTGGAGGTGCACTAATAGGAGCTGGTGGTGCACTGTAGGCTAGCTGGTCGGAATAATGCATCTGAGGGCCACGACCACCTGAGGCACTGTGGGATGCCCGGAGTGCTGAATGAAACGGCCTGGGAGGATGGCCTCTACCAAAAGTACTCCTGCCTCTAGATGAGGCACCGCTGAACTCACCGGAATGACGAGGCCTCTTGTCAGTCCCCTGACCTCCCTGAGTAAGAACCATCTCGACTCGTTTGGCGACATTAGCAGCCGCCTAAAAAGAAATCTCACTCCCAGTCTCCTTAGCCATCTGCAATCTGATAGGCTGAGCGAGTCCATCAATAAACCTCCTCACCCTCTCTCTCTCTCTCTCGGTGGGAAGAAGAAGAATGACATGACGGGCCAAATCCACAAAACGGGTCTCATACTGAGTAACAGTCACACCGCCCTACTGGAGATGCTCAAACTGACAGCGACACTCCTCTCTCAATGTTATAGGCAGAAACTTCTCTATGAAGAGCTGAGAGAACTGGTACCAAGTAAGAGCAGGCGACCCAGCTGGTCTGGTCAACAAGTAATCTCTCCACCATTTCTTGGCGGAACCAGTCATCTGAAATGCAGCAAAATCGACCTCATTGGTCTCCACTATACCCATGTTCCGTAGAACCTCGTGACAGCTGTCAAGATACTCATGGGGGTCCTCTGAAGGAGCACCACTGAAGTGAACACTAAATAGCTTGGTAAACCTGTCCAATATCCATAAAGCCTCAGAAGACATAGCTGGCCCATCTCCGACCTACGCCACAATAACCGGCTGAACTAATCCGATTGGCTGAGCTGCTGGAGCCTGATACTGGGGAGCTATCTGCTCCGGAGCGGGAGTGGTAGGAGTCTGGGCTCCTCCTCCAGCCTGAGAGACTGCTGGTGCCATGGGAAATGCGCCAGTCTGGGCCACACTCTCCATAAGGCCCACCAAACGGACCAAAGCATCCTGAAGTACTGGGTAGCAATAAACCCCTCCGGAACCTGAGCTGGTCCGACAGGAACAGTATGGGCTGGAACCTCCTCGTCAATCTCTATCTGAGGCTCCACTGCTGGGGCTGCTGCTCGGGCCCTAGGCTGAGCCCTGCCCTAGGCTGAGCCCTGCCCCTGCCTCGGCCTCAACCTCTGCCCCGCGTAAGAGCTATCACTGGAGGCTCTGGCTGCTGCTCAGTTGAGGAAGCGGTACGTGTTCTCGCCATCTGCAAGAGAATAAGAGTAGAAGAGTTCAATCAGTATTGAGAAAGCAAAATCGCACGACAAAGAAGAATAGAAGTGAAACTTGTTCCTAAACTTCATAGCCTTTGGAAGACAAGCACAGATGTCTCCGTACTTATCCTCCAGACTCTACTAAGCTTGCTCGTGAATCGTGAAACCTAGGCAACCTAATGCTCTGATACCAACTGTCACGACCTGAAATATTCCACCGACGGGATCGTGATCGCGCCTAACATTTCACTTACTAGGCAAGCCAACGTTAGAGAATCATTTACCAATTCCTTATTTTCGTTCAGTAATTAGCAATAATTAACTATGATGAAATATAACAAGTGCAGAATATCATAAATCTATATTAACTACTACCACCCGGATCTGGAGTCACAATTCACGAACATTCTAGAACTTACTACAAGTAATAGTCTAAAGAAATACAACTGTCTGAATGAAAGAAAACAATAGGACATAAAAAGATAGACAGGGACTTCAAGGTTTGTGAATGCCGACAGATCTACCTTGAGTCTCCGGACAACGGACCAATAGCAAATCTCAATCAACCTGAGCCGGTATCAAAATCTACACAGAAAGTGCAAAGTGCAGCATCAGTACAACCGACCCCATGTACTGGTAAGTGTCGAGCCCAACCTCGACAGAGTAGTGACGAGGCTAAGGCAAAGCACCTATAATCAACCTGTACAATTTAACAGTGTATACGCAAATAACAGGAATGAAGAACTAAACAGGAAATATCGGGAGGAGAGACATACTGAGGGGAATACAATATAAAGAACTACAACAGAATGATCACCGGAGCAGTCAATATACTATGAATCAACAGGAATAGTGAAAACAGTAAAGAAGAATGCACGGCATCACCCTTCGTGCTTTTACTCTCAATCTCACCATAAAATTAATAGAAACGACATGGCATCACCCTTCGTGCTTTTACTCTCATATCATGGCACGGCATCACCCTTCGTCTATTAACACTCACAATATGACACGTCATCCCCCTTCGTGCATTAACACTCACAATATGGCACGGCATCACCCTTCATGCATTAATACTCACAATACGGCACGGCATCACCCTTTGTGCATTAACACTCTCCCTTACCATAATGCAATGCATAAATAATAACAGGGAGATAGAATAACAAGTACAAACCTTACTTCAATATTTGGTTCCATAATATCAATCTTAACTTTGAAATAAAAACTCAATTAGCACCAGAAAATTCCGTAAACATGATAAGAACGATAATTTGAACAACACTAGTACAACACGTAGCAATTTGGCATAGGAATGAGACAATATCAGAAAAATAGAGAAACATGAAAAAACAGGTAAATTGACGGTGCATAGGTACTCGTCACCTCACATATACACTGCTCACATGAATTTCACTTAGCAAATAATCTAAGGTTCCTAATTCCCTCAAGTCAGGGTTAGACACAACACTTACCTCGCTCTGAAGGCCACTTAATTCTCAATCACAACTTTTCCTTTGGAATTCACCTCAAACCACTCGTATCTATTCAAAAATAGCTCAATAATATCAAATATTGCTAAAGGAATCAATTATATTGCATAAATTAAATTTCCCAAATTTTCCTCCAAAAAATCGAAAAATCGACCCTGCACCCGCTTGGTCAAAACCCGAGGTTCAGACTAAAATTCTTTTACCCATTCACCCCCGAGCCCGAATATGTAATTAGTTTTGGAATCCGACCTCAAATTGAGGTCCAAATCCCCAAATTTCCGAAATCTCTATTTTCTACCCTAACCCCTAATTCTACCATGAAAATACTAGATTTTAGGTTGAAAATTCAAGAAATGTAATGGATAATTGAAAGAAAATGGTTTAGAATCACTTACCAACAATTTGGGGAAGGAATGACTCTTGAAAAATCTCCCCTCACCGTTTGGTTTTTGAGAAAATTGAGTTTTTTGGCAAATATCCCGTTTTGGATTCTGTTAAGTGCTGGGTGACAGTGTTCAGCGCGTTCGCGAGAGCACTGTCGCATTCGCGAAGGGTACTGGCTGCCAAGCCTTTCGCGTTCGCGAGGCCCAGCTCGCGTTCGTGATGATCACTCCCATCTGGCCTTCGCGTATGCGAGGAATGTCTCGCATTCGCGCTGAAGGAACGACCAACCCCCGGTCCCCACATGCTTCGCATTCGCATAGAGCCGGTCACGTTCACGAAGATTAAATCCCCCATCACTTCGCATTCGCGACGAGGCCTTCGCGTTCGCGAAGAAGAAGTCTCAGCCTCATCAGATTACTCTTCGCATTCGCAAGAGGACCTTCGCGAACGCGAAGAAGGATATGACAGACACGAGAATCTGCAGAAATTAGATTTTTCTCAAGTCCAAAACATCCCGTGGCCTATCTGAAACTCACCCGAACCCTCGGGGTTCCAAACCAAACATGCACACAAGTCCAAAAATATCATACGAACTTACTCGCGTGATCAAATTGCCAAAATAACACCTAGAACTCTAAATTTAGCACCAAATCAAATAAAATTCTCAAGAACACTTTAAAACTTCTAATTTCTCAACTGGACGTCTGAATCATGTCGAATCAACTTCATTTCTCACCAAATTTCACAGACGTGTCTTAAATATCATAATGAACTTGTATCAGGCTGCAGAACCAAAATAAGGACCCGGTACTAACAATGCCAAACATCAATAAATTCTTAAAAATAATTAATTTTCAGACTTTTAATTTTCATCAAAAATTCATAACTTGAGCTAGGGACCTCTGAATTCGATTCCGGGCATACGCCCAGGTCCCATAATTTGATACGGATCTACCGGGACCGTCAAAGCATAGATCCGGTCCTGTTTACCAAAAATGTTTGCCGAAGTCAACTAAAATCAACGTTTTAAGGCAAAAATTCTTATTTTCATTAGTTTTCAACATAAAAGCTTTCCGAAAACCTGCCCCGACTGCGCATGCAAATCGAGGAGGGTAAAAATGCGATTTTTAAGGCTTAAGAGCGCAGATTCGAGTTCTAAAATATAAGATAACCTTTTGGGTCATCACATTCTCCACCTATAAAACAATCGTTCGTCCTCGAACGGACATAGAAAAATACCTGGGCTGGTGAAAAGGTGGGGATATCTACTCCGCATATCGGACTCGAACTCCCAAGTAGCTGCTTTAATAGGCTGACCTCTCCACTGCACTCGAACTGAAGGGTAACTCTTTGCAATTCCTAATATAAAGGGATACTTATTTAAAACTTATTTGTATATAATTGATAAAATGTATATGACCATATAATTAAGTTAAAACTTGATTAGGGTGGATAATAAAGTTTCATGTGTAGTATTGCAAGGTTAAAATCTCAATCAAGAATTGTGCGATAATCCGCTTCATTTTGTTCAGTTTGATTTAGAATTATTTGATCGTTAGGCCTCAATTAATTATACTATATGAGTATTTTCATCCATTCACTTTGTTTTACAATGAAAAGAACATATATAAACTATTAGCTGAATCGTGCTTTAATGTGAAAGCCTAGTGTAATAAACATTTATTGTGGGAAGACAAGATAAAGAGAAAATATCGAAAAAAAATAAAGACGAATGAAAAATTCAACAAAAGCCAAATTATATATTTATTTATATTAAAAAATCAATGGTTTGATATTTCTTAATTAAAAGAATGATTCAAATCGAACCACAAACACAAGCATGAAGAGAGTATAGACTTACACTCGTAACTTATGTGTTAAATTGCTTTTTGTTTTTGTTTTTAGATTAAGCGTCAATCTTCATTCAGAGATTTCTTTTGGTCCATTTTAAATTAATAAGTGATTATTTTGGTTAAATAATATATTTGATTAGAATTCGCTTTATCATCTTATTAACTTTATGTTAAAGTGTAGATTTAATAGTAGGTAAGACGTAAGCGCTTGTTTAACTGAACTATAGGATAAGAGAGTTTAGTCCTATTAATCCCTTTTCTTTATTAAAATTGGAAGCAAGCATGGATTGAAAAATAAAACAATAAAGGAAAAGAAGAATATTGCAAAGAAAAGAGAGAGATAATTATATTGATTTTGGGATAATTTACAACGGAAAACTCCTCTATTTATAGGGGAAGAAAATGACTTAGCCACAAAGTAACAAACTCTCCAAAAGATAGATATATATTCACCTAGAATACAATTCTATTTATAACACTACCCTTTGAATGTCTATTCAATAGATAATGTACCTCGTTAAAACCTTAATTAAAATAAAACCCAGTGAAAAAAATCTAGTGAAGGAAAAAGAGTACACATGTTTAGAAATATGTATTTTGGTTGCCTCGTTAAAAACCTTGCAAGGAAAACCCAGTGGGAGTGAAAAAAAGTACAATACATATTAACTCCCCCTGATGAGAGCATCAATTCATATTCTTGAGCCTTCGCATCCCAATCTTGTACACTAGCTTCTTGAAGGTTGACGTCGGTAGAGATTTGGTGAACAAATCAATCATATTATCACTTGAACGAATCTGTTGCACATAGATATCACCATTCTTTTGAAGATCATGTGTGAAAAAATAACTTTGGTGAAATGTACTTTGTCCTATCTCTTTTTATGAATCATCCTTTCAATTGGGTTATGCATGATGCATTGTCTTCATGCAAAATTGTGGGTATTTTGTCACACCTCATACCACATTTTTCTTGGATAAGATGTATTATAGACCTCAACAACACATATTCTCGACTTGCTTCATGAATAGTAATTATCTCGACATGATTAAATTAAGTATCCACGATTGATTGCTTAGTCGATTGCCAAGATATAGTAGTACCTCCACATGTAAACACATAGCTTGTTTGAGACCGAGCCTTGTGTGGTCAAATAAATACCCAGCATCGGCATAACCAACAAAATCGGGACTGCAATCGTTTTTATAAAATAAGCCTATATCGGTAGTCCCTTTTAGATATCGCAATATGTGTTTGATTCCATTCCAATGTCTCCTTGTAGGAGAAGAGCTATATCTTGCTAAGACATTAACTGAAAAATTTATGTCATCCCTTATAGTATTAGCAAGATACATTAGTGCACCAATTGCATTAAGATATGGTACTTCAGGGTCAAGAAGCTCTTCATTCTTTTTTTGTGGCCGGAATGGATCCTTATTCACATCAAGTGATTGGACAACCATCAGAGTACTTAATGGATGTCCTCCATCCATGTAAAACCGTTTCAATACCTTTTCTGTGTAGGCAGTTTGATGAACAAAAATCCCGTTTGTCAAATGTTCAATTTGTAAACCGAGACATAATTTTGTCTTTCCGAGATCTTTCATCTCAAATTCCTTCTTGAAGTAATCAATTGCCTTTTGGAGTTCTGTAAGAGTTCCAATAAGGTTTATGTCATCAACATATACGACAAGTACAACAAATTCCGATGTTGTTTTCTTTATAAAAACACATTGACAAATAGTATCATTTATATAACCTTCCTTTAATAAATACTCACTAAGATGGTTATACCACATTTATCCTGATTGTTTTAGACCATACAAAGATCTTTGCAATTTGATTGAAAATATTTCTCGGGACTTTAAATTATGGGCGTCAGGCATTTTAAATTCTTGGTCAATTTTCATGTATATCTCATTATCAAGTGAGCCATAAAGGTACGTTGTAACCACATCCATTAAAAGAATGTCAAGTTTTTAATGGACAGCAAAACTAATGAGATAACGAAATCTTATTGTATCTATAACAGGTGAATATGTCTCTTCATAATCGACACCAAGCTTTTGTGAAAATCCTTGTGCAGCAAGGCGTGCCTTATATCTCTGTACCTTATTTTTATCATTCTTTTTACGTACAGAGACCCATTTATAGCCAAACAGGCTTAACACTATTTATTGTTTGGACTATAGGCCCAAAACTTCAAGTTTCGCAAGTGAATCCAACTCGTATTGGATTGCTTCTTGACATTTTGGCCAATCACGTCTTTGTCGGCATTCTCCAACAGATTGAAAATAAAATAATTAAATTCAGCGGAAAAAATCTCAAATTTTTAAATATATCACTCCCAAAACCCGGTGTCACTGAGTACATGAGCATCTAATGTGAATACAATATTTGACTGATAAAAACCACAGCCTGAAAGTATAGAACAGTACAATAACTGAAGGAAATAAATGTCACGACCCGAAATTTCCACCTTCGGACCGTGATGGCGCCTAACATTTCACTTGCTAGGCAAGCCAACGTTAGAATAATATTAACTAATTTTTTTTAAACAATTTTTAAATTATTAATAATCAAAGAATTGGTGTCACAAGTCCACGAGCTTCTAGAATAATACAAATAAAGGTCTGAATAAAATGAAGCTGTCTGGAAATAAACACAAGGCTAAAATAAAATAGACGGGGACTTCAGAACTGCGGACGCCATGCAGTTATACCTCAAGTCTCCTCCGAGTAGCTGAAATCCGAGCAAGTCTATGGCACGCCGCTGGGACCAACTCTGAAATCTGCACAAGAAGTGCAGAGTGTAGTATCAGTACAACCGACCCCATGTACTGGTAAGTGCTGAGCCTAACCTCGACGAAGTAGTGACGAGGCTAAGGCGGGTCACTTACATTTCCTGTACGCAATATTAGTATCAACAACAATAATAGAAATAAATCGGGTAACTCGTTTATAATAATTGAAACCAACTCAGCAGTCAAAACCAATTATCATTTCCATCAATTCTGTTGCAGCGTGCAACCCGCTCTCACAATATATTCACATTCAGTTCTGTTGCAGTGTGCAACCCGCTCTCACAATATATTCACATTCAGTTCTGTTGCAGCGTGAAACCCGCTCTCACAATATATTCACATTTTAATCAAGTTTGTTGCGGCGTGCAACCCGATCCCCTAATATATATATATATATATATATATATATATATATATATGTCGACTTTTAAATAAGTCTGTTGCGGCGTGCAACCCGATCCCCCAATATATATATGTATGTATGTATGTCGACTTTTAAATAAGTCTGTTACGGCGTGCAACCCGATCCCCTAATATATATATATATATGTGTATGTATGTCGACTTTTAAATAAGTCTGTTTCGGCGTGCAACCCGATCCTCCAATATGGACTTTTAACAAGTCTGTTCCGGCGTGCAACCCGATCCTCCAATATGGACTTTTAATATATATATATATATATATATATATATATATATATATATATATATATATATATATATTAAAAGTCCATATTGGAGGATCGGGTTGCACGCCGGAACAGACTTGTTAAAAGTCCATATTGGAGGATCGGGTTGCACGCCGAAACAGACTTATACGCCGCAACAGACTTGTTAAAAGTCCATATTGGAGGATCGGGTTGCACGCCGGAACAGACTTGTTAAAAGTCCATATTGGAGGATCGGGTTGCACGCCGAAACAGACTTATTTAAAAGTACGCAATATTAGTATCAACAACAATAATAGAAATAAATCGGGTAACTCGTTTATAATAATTGAAACCAACTCAGCAGTCAAAACCAATTATCATTTCCATCAATTCTGTTGCAGCGTGCAACCCGCTCTCACAATATATTCACATTCAGTTCTGTTGCAGTGTGCAACCCGCTCTCACAATATATTCACATTCAGTTCTGTTGCAGCGTGAAACCCGCTCTCACAATATATTCACATTTTAATCAAGTTTGTTGCGGCGTGCAACCCGATCCCCTATATATATATATATATATATATATATATATATATATATATATATATATATATATATATATATATATATTGTCGACTTTTAAATAAGTCTGTTGCGGCGTGCAACCCGATCCCCTAATATATATATGTATGTATGTATGTCGACTTTTAAATAAGTCTGTTACGGCGTGCAACCCGATCCCCTAATATATATATATGTGTATGTATGTCGACTTTTAAATAAGTCTGTTTCGGCGTGCAACCCGATCCTCCAATATGGACTTTTAACAAGTCTGTTCCGGCGTGCAACCCGATCCTCCAATATGGACTTTTAACAAGTCTGTTGCGGCTATATATATATATATATATATATGTCGACTTTTAAATAAGTCTGTTGCGGCGTGCAACCCGATCCTCCAATATGGACTTTTAACAAGTCTGTTCCGGCGTGCAACCCGATCCTCCAATATGGACTTTTAACAAGTCTGTTGCGGCGTGCAACCCGATCCTCCAATATGGACTTTTAGTAAGTCTGTTGCGGCATGCAACCCAATTAATTTTGTTGCGGCGTGCAACCCGATCCTCCAATATATTCATTATATTCAATCATGTTGCGGCGTGCAACCCGCTCCTCCAACATATTCATTTACCAATTCTTATAGAAGAATTTTCCAAATAAATGCAGCAATTAATAAAAATTATAAGATAACAAACATACAATAATTATGATTTAATTACGAAACAAACAAAGGCAAATAGCAAATTATTATAGAAATCAGAGAGAAAATATGCAGTTTAATATTTAATATGCTAAATGTTAAATAACAATAAAGGAACATAATTCAAATAGCATGTAACAATTAATCCAGGAATTCAAGAATTAATATTTGGCAAAGAATATGAGAGAAAAAATTATTATAACAATTAATTCATAATTTAAAATAATTTATGATTTTTCAAGTAAATACGCAAACAATTAATTTGACGACGTATAGACACTCGTCACCTCGCCTATACGTCGTTCACATGCATTTCACATAACAAATAATTTAAGGGTTCTATTCCCTCAAGTCAAGGTTAACCACGGCATTTATCTCGCTTTGCAAATTCTAATCAATTACTCAACCACATATTTTCCTTTTAAATTTGTCTCCAAAAGCTTCAAATCTATTCACAAACAATTCGATATACTCAATACGAATCATAGGAATTAATTCCATATGAATTTACAAATTTTCCGGATAAAAATTCGAAATTTATTAAAATATTCGGTAGTAGGACCCACATCTCAAATCTCGGAAAAACTTATAAAATCCGAACACCAATTCCGAGACGAGTCCAACCATATAAAAATTATCCAATTCTGATGTCAAATGGACCTTCAAATCTTAAATTTTCGTTTTTGAAAGATTTTATAAAAGTCTGATTTTTCTTCCATAAATTCACCATAATATAAATGAGTATGAAATCATGAAACATAATCAATATAGGATAAATAACACTTATCCCAATGTTTTCTCGTAAAACTCGCCCAAAAATCGCCTTGCCCGAGCTCAAAAATGGAAAAGGGTTAAAAATGGGACGAATCCCATTTTTCAGAACTTAAGTTCTGTTTCTTGGACTTTTATCTTCGCTAACGCGGTCAGCGCCTCGCGTTCGCGAAGCACAAATTTGTGATGTCCCATTTTACATTTCGCAAACGTGAGGGCTACTTCGCGAATGCGAAGCTTGCCTAGCTTGGCCTTCGCGAACGCAAGATACCCTTCGCGAATGCGAAGGCAATTATCCTGGCCAGCATCTTTCCCTTCGCGAACGCGAGGCTTCGATCACGAACACGAAGCTTTGAACCTCAAGCCTTCGCGAACACGGTCACTCTGTCGCGAACGCGAAGCACAAACGTGTCAGCCCCAATTTGCTCTTCGCGTTCGCGAGAGTACCTTCGCGAACACGAAGAAGAACACACTAGAAGCCTAAAGTGTGCAGAAAACCATATTTTCTAAGTCCGAAATCATCCCGTAGCCCATTCGAAACTTAACCGAGCCCTCGGGGATCCAAACCAAACATGCACCCAAGTCCTAAAATATCATACGAATTTTCTCACGCGATCAAATCGCCAAACTAACACCTAGAACTACGAATCGGACACCAAATCAAAGGAAATTTTCAAGAAAACTTTAAAACCTTATTTTTACAACCGGACATCCGAATCACGTCAAATCAACTCTGTTTCTCACCAAATTCGGCAGACAAGTCATAAATATTATAGTGAACCTATACCGGGCTCCAAAACTAAAATACGAACCTGAGGTCAATAAATCCAACATCAGTAATTTCTTAGAAATCATTAAGTTTTCAAGCTTTTAAATTTTTCATCAAAATTCTATATCTCGGGTTAGGGACCTCGGAATTCGATTCCGGGCATACGCCCAGGTCTATAATCACGATACGGACCTACCGGAATTATCAAAATACTGATCTGGGTCCGTTTGCTCAAAATGTTGACCAAAGTCAACTTAGTTGAGTTTTAAAGCTTTATTTCTCATTTTAATCCATTTTTCACATAAAAACTTTCCGAAAAATTATACGGACTGCGCACGCAAGTCGAGGAATGATAAATGGTGATTTTCGAGGTCTTAGAACACAGAATTACTTATTAAATTTAAAGATAATATTTTGGGTCATCACATTCTTCACCTCTAAAACAAATGTTCGTCCTCGAACGGAGTTAGAAAAAAGTACCTGAGCTGGAGAAAAGGTGTGGATATTTACTCCGCATGTCCGACTCAGACTCCCAGGTAGATGCCTCTACCGGCTGACCTATACATTGCACCCTAACTGAAGGATAACTCTTAGACCTCAACTGGCGAACTTTCCGGGTTAGAATTGCCATCGGCTCCTCCTCGAAAGTCAAATCCTTGTTCAACTGGACATAGCTGAAATCTAACACATGGGATGGATCACCATGATATTTTCGGAGCATAGACACATGGAACACCGGATGAACTGCTGATAAACTAGGTGGTAATGCAATCCTGTAGGCTACTTCACCCACTCTTTCAAGAATTTCAAAGGGGCCGATATACCTAGGGCTCAACTTGCCCTTCTTTCCGAACCTCATTACACCTTTCCTAGGTGAAACCTGGAGCAATTTTCTTTCTCCAACCATGAATGCAATATCACAAACTTTACGGTCGGCATAACTCTTTTGCCTAGACTGAGCTGTGCGAAGTCGATCCTGAATAATCTTGACCTTATCCAAGGCATCCTGTACCAAATCGGTACCCAACAACCGAGCCTCTCCCGATTCAAACCAACCAACTGGCGATCGGCATCGCCTTCCGTATAATGCCTCATATGGAGCCATATGAATGCTCGACTGGTAGCTATTATTATAAGCAAACTCCGCAAGTGGCAAGAAATGATCACAAGAACCTCCAACGTCTATAACACAAGTGTGGAGCATATCTTCCAATATCTGAATAGTGCGCTCTGACTGTTCGTCTATCTGTGGATGAAAAGATGTACTCAACTCCACCCGGGTGCCTAACTCACGCTGTACAGCCCTCCAGAAATATGAGGTAAACTGCGTACCTCGATCTGAAATAATAGACACGGGCACCCCGTGAAGGCGGACAATCTCACGAATGTAAATTTCAACTAACCTCTCTGAAGAATAGGTAATTGCCACTAGAATGAAATGTGCTGACATGGTCAACCTGTCAACAATGACCCAAACTATGTCAAATTTTCTCTGAGTCCTTGTGAGCCCAACAACAAAATCCATAGTGATACGCTTCCACTTCCACTCAGGAATTTCTAACTTCTGAAGCAAACCACCAGGTCTCTAATGCTCGTACTTAACTTGCTGACAATTCAGACACTGAGCTACATATGCAACTATATCCTTTTTCATTCTCCTCCACCAATAATGTTGCCGCAAATCATGATACATTTTAGCGGTACCTGGATGAATAGAATACCTGGAACTGTGTGTTTCTTCAAGAATTAATTCACGAAGCCCATCCATATTAGGCACACAAATACGACCCTGCATTCGCAAAACCCCATCTTCCCCCACAACAACCTGTTTGGCATCACCGTGTTGCACTGTGTCCTTAAGGACAAGTAATTGAAGATCACCATACTGCCTCTCTCTGATGCGCTCATATAAGGAAGATCGAGCAATTGTGCAAGCTAGAACTCGATTGGGTTCTGAAATATCTAACCTCACGAACTGATTAGCGAAAGTCTGAACATCTACAGCTAATGGCCTTTCACCAACCGGAATATACACAAGACTGCCCATACTCACAGCCTTTTTACTCAAAGCATCGACTACCACATTGGCCTTTCCGGGGTGATACAAAATAGTGATATCATAGTGTTTCAACAACTCCAACCATATTCTCTGCCTCAAATTAAGATCTTTTTGTTTGAACAGGTACTGAAGGCAACGATGATCAGTAAATACCTCACACAAAACACGTAGAGGTAATGCCTCTAAATCTTCTGCGCATGAACAATGGTTGCCAGTTCTAAGTCATGAACAGGATATTTCTTCTCGTGAACTTTCAATTGCCACGATGCATATGCAATTACCTTGCCATCTTGCATTAATACTGCACCAGGCCCAATGTGTGAGGCATAACAATATACCGTATACGATCTTGAACCTGTGGGTAATACCAACACTAGCGTTGTAGTCAAAGCGGTCTTGAGCCTCTGAAAGCTCAACTCACACTCTTCTGACCATCTAAATGGGGCACCCTTCTGGGTCAATCTGGTCTTAATAGTTGTTCATAATCAATTACAGAATCGTCAATTAACTTCATGTTAACAAAAATATCGTTTCAAACCTTCACAATACTAATAACGAGATGCGAGGCATGAAGACCTCATAATTGTTTACCCGAATTAACGAGTCATATTTAATGCCACCTAGGCGGGAACCTATAGGTTACAACTCAATATTACAATACGAATTTGGCAACTATGCACAGAGAATTTCATACAAATATTTTAAAATAAGCCTAGCATGCATGACTCCCTATTAGTACTATAGTACAAATTTAATTTCACAAGGGAGGATTTAAACACAAGGATTTTTATCACAAGAATCTTGTCCTTATATAACTTCCACCGCAGCGCGTAGCCTGATTTAAACATATTATTTATATTAAAATGCGAGGATCTCGTCCTCAGTTTTGAATCACAAGTAATATACACATCGTGCCAATCGAAAATTTCCATTTTCTCCTTTTAAATAATTTCGGTTACACAAAATCACAACACATAATGAACCCTACACCGGTAGGGCATATAATTCACAATTTGTAATTAATTATCCGGAAATTACATAAAAACTTATTGATATGAGTAATAGAAAGCCACATTTAGCCTCACAACTCTTATTAGTGACCAACATGGAATGATAGGCGTAGTTATCTTCATAGAATCTCCCAACATGAGTAAACACATAAATAGATTATAGAATTACGAAGCTCACTCATAAGTGGAGTACAATAGGAGGAATCGTCTCGATACTCAGAACCAAATCAAGTTAAGGAAATTATTCCTTTATATTAAATCGAGGTCGCGCCTGTAACGACACCATCTGATGTATCGACCTCCGCCATATCATAAAACAATTGTATCAACGGCTGGGCTTCCACCTCTAGGACGCCTTCTACCTACTTGTCCTCCACCCCTAACTGGTCGTGTGGGTGGTGTAGTAACTGCAATAGGGCACGTAGCCTGAGTGCTTTGATGAAATATGTCTCTCCCAAGTCTAGGACAATTTTCTCATGATGTGCCTAGTATCACCGCATTCATAATAACCCATTTGCGAGTTTGGTTGCTCATACTGAGTCTGTGCCAGATAACTGGAATAACCATTGTAGGACACTTATGTCAGTGGTGCATTAAAAGAACTTACTGGAGCACCTCGATTAATCCGATGTGCGAACTGGGCTGGCCGACTGCCCGAGCCCCTGCCATAATGATTTATACTCGCAGAGTATAATCCACTGAATCCCTCATAACCTCGAGACATCTTGGTCTCCTTGGTTTCCTTTTTCCTCACCCCGAACACGTTCTAATATTTTGGCAATTTGTACCACTAGTGGAAATGAAGTATCAGCCTATAGCTCCCGATTCATACAAAATTTTACGATCATAATTGAGTCCTTTAATGATTATGTGGACTCGCTCTCTGGCTGTAGGAAGCAAAGTAGGAATATGACGGGCTAACTTATTGAACCTGATGGCATATTATGACACCGTCATGGTGACCTGACGCAATCGTTCAAACCCTATGCTCCATGCATTACGGAGAGTCCGGGAAACAAACTCTTTCAAAAGTATTTCTGAGAACCGAGCCAAGTGGGCGGTGTTGTATTGGATGGTCTACCCTCTTCATAGGCTTGCCACAGACACCTGTGGAGAATTATCTCTCCCAAGGCCAATTTCTTTTTTTGTTATGCTGACTCAACACTGTTGAGCTGACCTATTTCTTAACATACTCTAAGATTCTTCTTTGGGGTAAACTTTACCCCTATTTATATACAATGATCACAAAAGTAGAGCTCCATATAAACAATTCTTAGTCTAGAATCTCGTCAACCACTGTACTTCCTCCGAAGCACCCCAAAATCCGCAACCGAGACGTCCATGCTGAGAAGACCTTCTGTAAATTTAATGTTGTTTCTCTAACTCCTTTGGTACTGAAGTATAAGATTATTTCGGAGGCGGACATACCGCAAGTCCCGATCTTAGTCTCTACAAGATCTTAGGCCTTAAACACATGTAAATTTTGGGAGAACCTTTCAGTACCACATATATACATTTCAGGCCAAAACTGATATAACACATGACTCGCAATCCATTCATTGATAGTGGACTCCCTCACTCAGTGCGGAGTCATAGTTCACCACGTCCGATGGTCCACAATATTAACCTTCACAACTCGTATAAATCAACTAGATGCCAAGGTACGTTGCACCCCCACATTATTCACTGGGTGATCTCTTTATACGTCCGCATCTTTAGTCGGAATCACACGTTGAGGCAATATTTGAGCATTTCTGGCTCCCTCGTAGTTCATCTGTGGCATCATGAACTGTCGACGCATAAATGATACTGAGTGCGCAATGTCATACACGAGTAGATACAAAGGAATGTGATATATAGGTTTCAAGCAAAATCAATGCCGCACGATAAGGAATGAAAGAGGTGATATTGTTCCTAAACTTCATAGCCTCTGAGAGATAAGTACAAATGTCTTTGTACCGATCCTTCAGACTCTACTAAGCTTGCTCGTGACTCGTGAGACTTATGTAACCTAGTGCTCTGATACCAACTGTCACGACCCAAAATTCCCACCTTCGGACCGTGATGGCGCCTAACATTTCACTTGCTAGGCAAGCCAACGTTAGAATAATATTAACCAATTTTTTTTAAATAATTTTTAAATTATTAATAATCAAAGAAACAAATGCGGAAGCAAAGTTTGAAATATAGTGAATAATCCATAAAAACAACGGTGTCTAAATACCATCCCAGAATTGGTGTCACAAGTCCACGAGCTTCTAGAATAATACAAATAAAGGTCTGAATAAAATGAAGCTGTCTGAAAATAAACACACGGCTAAAGTAAAATAGACGGGAACTTCAGAACTGCGGACGCCATGCAGTTATACCTCAAGTCTCCTCCGAGTAGCTGAAATCCCAGCAAGTCTATGGCACGCCGCTGGGACCAACTCTGAAATCTGCACAAGAAGTGCAGAGTGTAGTATCAGTACAACCGATTCCATGTACTGGTAAGTGCTGAGCCTAACCTCGACGAAGTAGTGACGAGGCTAAGGCGGGTCACTTACATTTCCTGTACGCAATATTAGTATCAACAACAATAATAGAAATAAATCGGGTAACTCGTTTATAATAATTGAAACCAACTCAGCAGTCAAAACCAATTATCATTTCCATCAATTCTGTTGCAGCGTGCAACCCGCCCTCACAATATATTCACATTCAATTCTGTTGCAGTGTGCAACCCGCTTTCACAATATATTCATATTCAGTTCTGTTGCAGCGTGCAACCCGCTCTTACAATATATTCACATTTTGATCAAGTTTGTTGCGACGTGCAACCCGATCCCCCAATATATATATATATATATATATGTACGTCGACTTTTAAATAAGTCTGTTGCGGCGTGCAACCCGATCCTCCAATATGGACTTTTAATAAGTCTATTGCAGTATGTATGTATGTATGTCAACTTTTAAATAAGTATGTTACGGCGTGCAACCTGATCCTCCAATATGGATTTTTAACAAGTCTGTTGCGGCGTGCAACCCGATCCTCCAATATGAACTTTTAATAAGTTTGTTGCGGCGTGCAACCCGATCCTCCAATATATTCATTATAATTAATTCTGTTGCGGCGTGCAACCCGATCCTCCAATATATTCATTATCATCAATCCTGTTGCGGCATGCAACCCGCTCCTCCAACATATTCATTTACCAATTCTTACAGAAGAATTTCCCCAATAAATGCAACAATTAATAAAAATTATAAGACAACAAGCATACAATAATTATGATTTAATTACGAAACAAACAAAGGCAAATAGAAAATTATTATAGAAATCAGAGAGAAAATATGCAGTTTAATATTTAATATGCTAAATGTCAAATAATAATTAAGGCACATAATTCAAATAGCATGTAACAATTAATGCAAGAATTCAAGAGTTAATATTTGGCAAAGAATAGGAGAGAAAAAATTATTATAATAATTAATTCATAATTTAAAATAATTTATGATTTTTCAAGTAAATACGCAAACAATTAATTTGACGACGTATAGACACTCGTCACCTCGCCTATACGTCGTTCACATGCATTTCACATAACAAATAATTTAAGGGTTCTATTCCCTCAAGTCAAGGTTAACCACGACACTTACCTCGCCTTGCAAATTTCAATCAATTACTCAACCACAACTTTTCCTTTTAAATTTATCTCCAAAAGCTTCAAATCTATTCACAAACAATTCGATATACTCAATACGAATCATAGGAATTAATTCCATATGAATTTATAAATTTTTCGGATAAAAATTTGAAATTTATTAAAATATTCGGTAGTAGGACCCACATCTCAAATCCAGGAAAAACTTACGAAATCCGAACACCCATTCCGAGACGAGTCCAACCATACCAAAATTATCCAATTCCGATGTCAAATGGACTTTCAAATCTTAAATTTTTATTTTTGGAAGATTTTATAAAAGTCTAATTTTTCTTCCATTTGTATATATATGTATGTATGTCGACTTTTAAATAAGTATGTTACGGCGTGCAACCTGATCCTCCAATATGGATTTTTAACAAGTTTGTTGCGGCGTGCAACCCGATCCTCCAATATGAACTTTTAATAAGTTTGTTGCGGCGTGCAACCCGATCCTCCAATATATTCATTATAATTAATTCTGTTGCGGCGTGCAACCCGATCCTCCAATATATTCATTATCATCAATCCTGTTGCGGCATGCAACCCGCTCCTCCAACATATTCATTTACCAATTCTTATAGAAGAATTTCCCCAATAAATGCAACAATTAATAAAAATTATAAGACAACAAGCATACAATAATTATGATTTAATTACGAAACAAACAAAGGCAAATAGAAAATTATTATAGAAATCAGAGAGAAAATATGCAGTTTAATATTTAATATGCTAAATGTCAAATAATAATTAAGGCACATAATTCAAATAGCATGTAACAATTAATGCAAGAATTCAAGAGTTAATATTTGGCAAAGAATAGGAGAGAAAAAATTATTATAACAATTAATTCATAATTTAAAATAATTTATGATTTTTCAAGTAAATACGCAAACAATTAATTTGACGACGTATAGACACTCGTCACCTCGCCTATACGTCGTTCACATGCATTTCACATAACAAATAATTTAAGGGTTCTATTCCCTCAAGTCAAGGTTAACCACGACACTTACCTCGCCTTGCAAATTCCAATCAATTACTCAACCACAGCTTTTTCTTTTAAATTTGTCTCCAAAAGCTTCAAATCTATTCACAAACAATTCGATATACTCAATACGAATCATAGGAATTAATTCCATATGAATTTATAAAGTTTTCGGATAAAAATTTGAAATTTATTAAAATATTCGGTAGTAGGACCCACATCTCAAATCCTGGAAAAACTTATGAAATCCGAACACCCATTCCGAGACGAGTCCAACCATACCAAAATTATCCAATTCCGATGTCAAATGGACCTTCAAATCTTAAATTTTCTTTTTTGGAAGATTTTATAAAAGTCTAATTTTTCTTCCATAAATTCACCATGATATAAATGAGTATGAAATCATGAAACATAATCAATATAGGATAAGGAATACTTACCCCAATATTTTCCCGTGAAAATCGCCCAAAAATCGCCTTACCCGAGCTCAAAAATGGAAAAGGTTTGAAAATGGGACGAATCCCATTTTCCAAAACTTAAGTTCTGTTTCTTGGACTTTTACCTTTCGCCAACGTGATCAGTGCCTCGCGTTCGCGAAGCATAAATTTGTGATGTCCCATTTTACACTTCGCGAACGCGAAGCTTTCCTAGCTTGGCCTTCGCGAACGTGAAGGCAATTATCCTGGCTAGCCTCTTTCCCTTCGCGAATGCGAGGCTTCGATCGCGAACGCGAAGTTTTGAACCTCAAGCCTTCACGAACGCGGTCACTCTGTTGCGAGCGCGAAGCAGAAAACGTGCCAGCCCTAATTTGCTCTTCGCAAGAGTACCTTACTCGTGTGATCAAATCACCAAACTAACACTTAGAACTACGAATCGGATACCAAATCAAAGGAAATTTTCAAGAAAACTTTAAAACCTTTATTTTTACAACCGGATGTACGAATCACGTCAAATCAACTCTGTTTCTCACCAAATTTGGCAGACAAGTCATAAATATTATAGTGGACCAATACTGGGCTCCGGAACCAAAATACGGACCCGAGGTCAATAAATCCAACATTAGTAATTTCTTAGAAGTCATTAAGCTTTCAAGCTTTTAATATTTTATCAAAATTCCATATCTCGGGTTAGGGACCTCGGAATTCGATTCTGGGCATACGTCCAGGTCCCAAATCACGATACGGACTGCGCACGTAAGTCGAGGAATGATAAATGGTGCTTTTCGAGCTCTTAGAACACAAAATTACTTATTAAATTTAAAGATGACATTTTGGGTCATCACAAGAGAGACAAGGTCAGCGGACGCCAAGCAGCTACCTTGATAGTCTCCAACTGACAGTACTCTAAAATCTAACAATCTCTGTGTCCGAAAGCACCTGGATCTGCACACGAGATTCAGAGTGTAGTATGACTACAACTAACTCAATAAGTAACAAGACTAACCTCTGGGCTGAAAGAAATGATGAGCTCCGCAAGTACAGTCTAGTAAAAATAATGGTACAGAAATGTAGGCATGCTTTCAAGTTCAACAGATAAACTCAGTACAAGTGAAATAGATTAATATTGCATGATATAAGGAATATGACATCTCAGTAGCAAGAGCTCCTGTAGATACTGGTCACCAATTATTCGGTCACTCGGTACAGTTTATGGCAGTCCAGCCCCGGGGTGTTCTAACCCGTATATATATACATATCGACTGACAGTCAGTCATTTAGTACCGTATAAGGCCAATCCAGCCCTGGCGTAATTTATCCCCAAATGTAAATGATACGGACAAGATCCATGTCCAGGTAAATTCATTACAATATAAATAAGTAAGGCAAGTTCATGCCCTGGGAAAATCCATCCCAAACATATATATAAGCAGTAAGTAAGGCAAGTCCATGCCCTAGGAAATCTATCCTGAATATATATAATCATCTATGCTCACTGGGGGTGTACAGACTCCGGAGGCTCTCCTTCAGGCCAAGCGCTATAAGTTGACCGCGCTCATTGGGGGTGTGTGAAGACTCTCGGAGGGGCTCCTTCAGCCCAAGCGTGATATAAAGCCAATATGACCTACTATAGGCGGGCAATCCCGATCCGTTTAATAATAAAGCCAATAAGGCCTGCTGTAGGTGGGCAACCCCAATCCATAAAATAGTAAAGCCAATAAGGCCTGCTGCAAGCGGGCAACCCTGATCCAGAACAATAATAATGTATAAAGCCATTCTGGCCTGCTGCAGGCGGGCAACCCCGATCAATTTATTAATAACATATATAAAGCCAAATGGCATGCTGCATTGCGCAGCTCAATCCCATAAATATCCTCACAATGGACAATTATTACTGAGTGTGAAATGTATATTTTAGAATAATTTATTCAACAGCATCACGAACCCATGGGTCCTAAAATATCGATACATAGCCTAAACATGATCTTTATTACTAGCCTCAACTTAATTCCTCTAACACGTGCCACATGTTCAGATAATAACATGATTCTTTAATTTTTCTTCTTCATAAGATTTATTCAAGACACACTTTCTGTGGTGCACGTCTACATGTTCGTCACATATCGTGTATGTCACCTCCAAACAATTCATATCATACCAAATTCGAAGATTCATACCCTCAGAACCAAGTTTAGAAGTGTTACTTACCTCAAACTGTGTAATTCTTTACTCCGGTATGCCTTTGCCTCGTGAATTTGCCTCCAAACACCTCGAATCTAGCCACAATTCATTCAATAAAATTTATTAGAATTAATTCCATAAGAAAATACTAATTTTTCATAAAAAATCAAAATTTAGCTCAAAAATACGTATCGGAATCCGACGAAACTCACAAAATCCGACAACCCATCCAATTACAAGTTCAACCATACTAATTTCACTCAAATCCGACTCTGAATCGGTGTTCAAATCTCGAAAATTCATTTTTATAAAATTGTAGAAATTCCTCCGATTTCTCTTGAAAAATCAATAATTTAATGCCGAAAACGAAGATTAATTCATGAAATATAATCACAAGGGAGTCAAGAATACTTACCCCAAGTTGTGTGGAAAAATTTCCTCTCCAAAGTCGCCCAATCCGAGCTCCAAAATCCGAAAATGAAGAAAGAAACCAAAACCCATGATTTTATCTTCTGTCCAGTCATTTACTCTTCGCGATCGTGAAGCATAAAGAATTTCAGCCCTAAATTTGCCTTTTGCGATCGCGAAGAACAAATTCTCAGCACTTCCAGACAGCCTCTAGTATAATGGTTATAAATCTTTTTACATAACTCCAAATTGCAATTGGTTTAGCTTTATGAATACTAGACACCAAGGGCTATAACTTTCATTTGTTTCTCAACTCCTAATTCCTTATAGATTGCGAGATATAAGCTTCCAAAATCATCCCTGTGCAATAGAGAATTTCCAAACTCTTCCCAGACAGCCTATATTATATCCATCACAACTATTTATACAAAACTTCAAATGATAAATGGTTTACTTTTCTAAAAACTAGACACAACGGGCTACAACTTTTATGTTTAGATCATCTCCAAATTCCTTATAGATTGGAGATATAAGCTTCCAAAGTCGGGTCAATGTATCAGAGGTTTGTTCTACGCGATCACGAAATAGCGTCCGCGATTTACAACGCCCCAAACTGTTGTTTACTCTTCGCGAACACGACCTGATGTTCGCGATCGCGATTCACACCTCTGTGGACAAAACCCAGCAATTTAAAATGGCCTAGAAATGGTTCGAAACCACCCCGAAACTCACCCGAGCCCCTCAGGACCTCAACTAAATATACCAACAAGTCCTAAAATATCATACGAACTTAGTCGAAGCCACAAATCACATGTAACAACACTAAAAACATGAATCACACATAGATTCAAGTCTAATGAACTTTGAAACTTCCAATTTCTTCAAACGACTCCGGAACTTATCAAATCACGTCCAATTAACCTCAATTTTTGCACACAAGTCATAAATGACATAACAGAGGTATTCCAACTTTCAGAATCGGATTCCGACCCCAATAACAAAAAGTCAACCCCCCTTGTCAAACTTCCCAAATTTTTTAACTTTCGGTATTTCAAGCCTAATTCCACCACGAACCTCCAAATAATTTTATGGACACGCTTCTAAATCCAAAATCACCATACGGAGCTATTAAAATCATCAAAATTTAAATCCGAGGTCGTTTACATATAAGTCCGCATCCGAACACTTGTCTAACTTATAATTTTCAATTATGAGACTAATTGTCTCATTTCACTCCGAATTCCTTCCGGACCCGAACCAACTACCCCGATAAGTCATAAATCAACTGTAAGGCATAAATTGAACAGTAAATGGGAGAACGGGACTGTAATACTCAAAACGACCAGCCGAGTCGTTACACATCTTCATTATTTATTTTTCTTTTTCTAGGATTTCGATCCTTAGAGCCCAATGGTCTGCCACGCTTTAGGCTTGATTTTGACTCATTAGCTATGACACTAGAAGATTGTCCAACAGGGACATCAATACGGATTGAAGCATTCTCTGCAAGGATAAGTGATTTCGTTATCCTTTTCAGATACGTAAATGCGTCTGCATTTGATTTGATATTTTCTGCAAATGAATAATCTTTTACACCTCTTTTTCGCAAATAGAGGCACGTGGATCAAGATGAGATAATGATAGATTTTCCCACAAAATTTCTCGTTTGGTTTCACCATTTTCTCCCCCCTAATTTTGGGGAAAATATCTCATCGAATCGACAATCTGCAAATCGAGCAGTGAACAAATCTCTCGTTAATATTTCGAGGTAGCAAATAATGGAGGGCGATTCAAACCCAAAATATATTCCTAACCTTCTTTGGGGACCCCATCTTGGTGCGATATGGCTGTGCTACAACAACATATACTGCGCATCCAAATTTTTTTAAATGGGATATATTAGGTTCATGACCCAAAACTAATTGCAACGGGAAATATTTATGATAATTTATCTGTCTGAGACGAACTAGCATTGCTGAATACAAAATGGCATGACCCCAAACAGAATTGGGAAACCACGTTTTCATGAGTAACGGTCTTGCTATCAATTGCAGACGTTTAATCAAAGACTCTGCAAGGCAGCCTCGTTGTTTGGTGTGATTTGACGCTTCGAGGGTGTTTGTATGATGTTTTAGGACTTGTTGGTATATTTGGTGGACTCCCAGAGGCCTCGAGTGAAGTTCGGACCATGTTCGGCACATTTCGGGTCTTTGAGACTATAGCTGAAGTGCTGGTTTATCAGTTCTGATTCTTCTACGCATTCGTGAAAGTGTTCCCCCGTTTGCGTAGAGTAGTCTGAGATTTGCTGGAAGATTACCCTTCACGTTCGCGAAGGAGGCCACGCGTTTGCGAAGGGGCAAGACTTGGTGCTCTGCGATCACGGACTGGTTTACGCGTTCGCGATGAGGAAGGCAGTCTGGGGTGAGACTCACACGTGGTCTACGCACTCGCGAGAAGGTCTTCGCAATCACGAAGCTTGAGAACCCTTGTGCACTACGATCGCAAATTGGAATTCGTGTTCGCGTAAGAGGAAATCTGGGCAGTAGCATCTTTGTGCTTCGCGAACGCGAGGAATTTTTCGCGTTCGCGAAAAAGGAATTAACTGTGCATCAGACTTAAATTCCAAATTGAGGGTTTTCATCATATTTCACAATTTGGACTTAGAGAGCTCGATTTAAGGCGAATTTTCGAGGGTTTTTCAGAAGGATTATTGGGGTAAGAGTTCTTAACTCGTTTTTTTATTAAATTCCCTTAATCTATCATTGATTTTATCATTTAATTAAGAATTTAGGTTGAAATATTGGGGAACATTTGAGGAACTTCTTAGACCGAATTTTGGAGATTTGAGAGAGATTTTGGTATCGGATTTGTGTAATTCTTGTATGGTTGGACTCGATATCGAATGGGTATTCGTATTTTATAATTTTGGTTGGGTTTCGAGATGTGAGCCTAGGTCGATTTTTTGGAACGATTTTTCCAATTCTTGCAAAAATTATTATTTCATTATTTAAACTAGCTTCTTATAGTTATATTTATAGTATAAAATTATTTTGGCTAGATTCGAGCCGTTCGGAGTTGAAAAATTGAGTTAAAGGCCTTCTAATTGATTGATTGAGTGTAGTTTGAGGTAAGTGACTTGTGTGACCTTGTGTGAGAGAAATTTCCCTTAGGATTTAATATTGTGGCGATAATTTGTGATATGTGAAGGCCGTGTACGCAAGGTGACGTGCGTACAAGGGCTAAATGTTAGAAATTCCGATTTTATCTACGTAATTTTCTTTTCATGCCTTAATTGAGTTACCTAGCATGTTGTAGTCATTATGTTTAGCCTAATTTCACATGTCTACTTGTCTTATCTTCTATTTGCAACTTGTAACACATGTTTAGTTGAATTACTTGCTTTTCTTGATTTCTGTATTCATTACTTAACTGTGAAATTCTTTACTTGAAATTGCTATCCTTGAAATATCTTGTTGTTGAGTTTGGCATTGAATTGCAAGGTTGTGGTTCTTTTGAGGCATGGTGTAAGTTGTGAAATATCATAGTTGTTGTATTTTGGCTTTCGTATTATTGTTGAGGTGATTGTTTGGTTGTTTGCACGAGATTTCTGCCATGCAGTTGTTATTGTTTGCATGAGGTTTCTGTCGTGTCATCGTGATTATTGATACGCATGTGGTGGTATAAGGTTTGGGTATTGAAACGCATGCAGTGAGATACAGTGGGCTTGATACGCGTGGCTAGTAGGGAAACTACTAGAAGCCATGCGGTGTGATAAGGTGGGCTAAAACGTGGGATGCTATTTCGGAAAAATAATTTTTAAAACCAAATATAAAGGCTCCCGCGGTGATATAAGGAAAGACTATGATTTGTTTTTACGATTTGAGACTACGAGGCGGTACCTCGGGAGTGCCCCAGTTGATCTTCTTTATCTGCTGTATTGTTTGGTTCTTGTTTCCTTAACATGTAAAGTTCTTATTTTCCTTTCGTGTTGTATTAGCTTTCCTTGATTCCGTGTTGTAATTTCCCGTAAATTCTTTATTGTTCACTTTCCTGTCATTTTCATTATATCATTATATCTTTTGTCTTGTTTCTTATTATCTCCAGTAGGGCCTTGACCCGACCTCGTCACTACTCTACCGATGTTAGGCTTGACACTTATTGGGTACCGTTGTCGTGTACTCATACTACGCTTCTACACATGTTTTGTGCAGATCCAGGTACATCCTATCAGCCTTGATATTAGTGCGATGTGTTGCTGCTTTGGATACTTCAAGGTACACCTGCTCGCGTCTGCATGCCTTGAAGTCTGCTTTTATCTTGTTCCTTTATATTTTTGTAGACAGTGATGTATAAGATTGTTCAGCATTGTATCTAGAGCTTGTGATTTATATCTCACCGGATTTTGGGAAATTATACGTATTGAGCTTATAGTCTATTGATGAAATTGTTGAAGTTTTGAAATTTCAGTTTTTATTTGATGTTTCCGCATATTGTTAGGCTTACCTAGTCTTACAGACTAGGTGCCGTCATGACATCATACAGAGGGGATTTGGGGTCGTGACAAGGATGTCCCAATCGATCATGTCAAAGTATAAAAGTATTGGAATCAATAGCCTTTTGGTTTACGATAGAATGTGCCTCAATTGTATTCACTCTTGTCCAATACATGCCATAAGACAGAGATAGAACTTCTCAATAACCCTTTCTGGCCAGAGACATTCTTGGTAACGATGAGATATTCAAGATTATTCTCATCTATTGTCTCAATATGATATCCATTTTGGCGGATATCTTTAAAACTCAACAAGTTCCTCCTAGACTTGGAGGAGAATATTACATTGTCTATGATAAATATTATTCCCTCCGGTAAAGTTATAGTAGCTCTTCCAAAGCCTTCAGTTAAATTACTACCACCAAAAATTGTAGTAACATTTGCCTTACACATATTTAAATGAGAGAAATATTTTTTTCTCTTTGAATATTGTACGTGTCATACATGAATCAATTAAACAAATATTTTTATAATTGAATTTTGATCCAAGTTTGCTTCCCATGATTTAACATACAAAAGAAATATACGAATAAATATTAATATTTTCAAAAAAAAAGAAAAAAAATAAAGTTAAACTAATGATCAATAATAATTTTTTAATACAATTTCAAGCAAACTCTATTATGATACAAACAATTACGTAGCTAAAACAAATATAGTGATGCACTTACACAGTAAGAAAACATTGCGGACCGAAATCTATTAAATATATGCGCAATGATATATTCATTTAATATGTCGATAATCACTACTTCGAACTTTTAGTATGACACTTTCTTTGATTGAACAACTTAATTAGAAAACAAATACCGCATTTCGGTTCAAAAGTTCCGTACGGTACCACTTCACTTAAAACCAATCCTATTTAAAATACGGAAAAGTTTTAGCAAACAGTGGTATATAAAAGTAAATCAGATGATGTACTAAGAGTACGAGCTTAAATGTTACCTCAAAAGTAACATGGTCAATAAATGAAGTAAACAGTAGGTAAACCTTTACCTCTTTTTCCTGAAAGCAAAGTAAAAAAAACCATAGATTCTTGTTGGTCATTAAATAAGATCAATATTCATAAAGTCAATAAACTTTGGAGGCTAAATTTTAACCTTGCCGTATTGCATCTGTTAGCGAATAACAAACAAACTAAAACCAATTACTTTATTCAATGAAGTATTATACTAATTCGACATACTGATTAACACTAATTGTGAAACTACTATTCATGTAAATTACGATAATTACATGATGTTTATTACTAGCTAATACGAATAAGCAAAAATTAAAATTAAACTACTCAATCTTCTTTAATTATGGATCCATCATCGATCAAATGGTCTATTTTTTCATTTGGGTGATCAAAAAGGTTTGTCTTGGCGATGTCAAATTCATTGTTAGAGACAGAATTAGCTTCAAGGTCTTTATTCTTTAAAGATGCTTGATAAAACTCAACAAAATGTCTTGGTGTACCACAACTATTTGCCCAATGCCCCTTTCCACCGCAACGATATCATTCAGTTTCTGAACTCTTTGCATTTAGCTTTTCATATTTCCTTTTTGCACTTTTGGTGGTTATTTTTCTTTGGGGATGATTAACACCAAGGAAATTTCTTCCTTGGCCACGACCACGACCATGACCACGACCACAAACAGGGCCACGATTTTTTTCACGCTTAACATAACGGGAATACACCTCATTCACTTCATGCAATAGTGTATTCCAAGTGGGTCGATTATCATGATTTCTCATGAGCAATTCATTGTTTCGTTCAGCCACAAAGAGAAAAGAAGTCAGCTCAGAGTACTTCTTGAAACCTTTCTCTCGATACTGTTGTTGCAGGACCATATTGGAGGCATGAAACGTTATGAAAATCTCTTGAAAGAAAGGGTAACATATTAGCATTATGGGTGTTCAAATCGAACCGGAAAACCGCACCAAACCGAAAAGTCAAACCAAACCGATTAAAAAACCCGACTAGGTTTGGTTTGATTTGGTTTGGTATTGAGTAAAAAAATCCGAACCAAACCGACATATAAATATATATTTGTTTTATATATACTTTAAGACTTTATCTAGAATTTTGTTTAAAAAATGTCTAGAAATATTTAGGATCGTCTCATGAGATGTAATATTTGATAGAACTACGGGATATAATATTTAATAGAACTATAAAGTGCATTTATTTTTATTTACTTTAAATAATAGATTGTATCACTTTCTTATTATGTGTTATTGAAATGCGTCAATCATCTTTTTGTTCTTTCATATTCATATGTCAAGATTTATTATATGTTTTTCGAATTTGAAGTGGAATTTCGATAATTTAAAATTACATAGAAATATCATTATTTAGGTATCATATTGATTTTTATGTTTAATTATTAAATTTGGTTAACCCTAAAAGCGTACATCAACCAAAAATTATTGGTAGACGACTAAGAAAATAAACTATTATGTGTTACTAAAAACAATTCTCCCATAAGATCACTTTAATAGATCATATATATTTTTTAAATTTTTAGTAAACATATATTCACTTATTAAAATTTTATCTATAACTTTAGTAATGCAAGATTGAAATAATATTCATGTAACTAAAAAAACACGAAAAATCCGACAAAACCGAACCAATCCAAACTGATATAATTGGTTTGGTTTGGTTTTGATAAAATCTGAACCAACCCGGTCCATGCACACTCCTAATCTCCATAGAGTTTCAATTTAGAAGTAATTCTGAACATCACCGAATTATATTCAGAAACAGGTTTAAAGTCTTGGAGCCTCAGATGAGCCAATCATATCGTGTTTGTGGAAGTATGACAAACTTTAAGTTGCCATATCTTTCCTTTAAGCCATCTCACAAAATAAGTGGATCTTTGATTGTGATATATTTTATTTTCAACCCTTCATCAAGCTGATGGCGCAAGAAAATCAAGGCCTTAGCACAGTCTTGGGTAAATGCTTTACTTTTATCTCTATTGGCGTCTCCAAGATCCATTGCATCCAAATGAATTTCAACATTCAACACCCATGATATATAGTTATTGTCCGAAATTTCAAGGGCAATGAACTTTCGTTTCATAATATCAGTCATAATTAAAAGAGGAGAAAAATTATACCTTAGTATTCTCAAAGAGTTTCTTGAGACGGTAGAGTTTCGTGCTGATAATAAAACAATAAAGGAAAAGAAGAATATTGCAAAGAAAAGAGAGATACTTCTATTGATTTTGGGATAATTTACAGTGGGATAAAACCTCTTTATTTATAGGGAAAAAATGACTTAGCCATAAAGTAATAAACTCTCTAAAAGATAGACATTGACTTAGAATACAATTCTATTTATAACAGATTGGACATTTTTTTTACTTTATCAAACATTTTTCTACCTTTCAAGTTATCAAAAAAGTGATGGAAATAGAATAAAATAGCTATTTTTTATTTCTCTAACTGAAAAAGTTAGTTGTTCATTCCTTGGTTTTGCATAAATTAGCCTACCCATTACATGAAGAGAGACGAACAGAACAAAAGAAAAACAAGTGAATTCACATAATCTAGGTGTACCCATTTTTGACCGAATAATTTTAAATGTACTGCAGGGAAGAAAAAAAAAGGAAACAGGTAGTGCCTTGAACTAAGAAGAGCATCGAAGTGTCAGTTTTCAAACTTAAGGGGTCTAAGTGGTTATTTAACCCCTTTAACTTATTTGCTTTGATTAACACGCATTTTGTTTCTTCTTCTTCTTCTTCTTGATACCCTAGAGCAAAACGTAATGGCTTCTTTGTTCAAGGTAATATGAACGCCAGTGTTCTTTGGCTTTTGTATACCCGGGATGTTTGTTCAATAAGCAATTTGTCCAATGATTTAATGTTCTTAAGTTGTTTTTTCGGTGGATTGTGCTAATGCCGGGGGTGGGTGGGTCTGCTCCCCCTTCTCTGCTGTTTCATTCTCTTAGGATTTAGCCAAGATTTCAGCATATAGGGATAGAAGGTTTCCAGGAACACAAGAAGAATTTGAAGATGCTTTGCTAAAGGCGACAACTGTTTATGTGGGGAACATGTCCTTTTACACAACAGAGGAGCAAGTATATGAGCTGTTCTCTCGTGCTGGAGAGATTAAAAAGATAGTTATGGGATTGGATAAGAATTGCAAAACTCCTTGCGGGTTCTGCTTTGTAATGTATGGCCTGAACCTTGCTTTCACTCTCCAATTTCTTTCATTTTGTGTTGCTAACTTTTGACCGTATAATTTCTTCTCCAATTAATCAGTATGGATATTGATATTATGTATTTGTCATTTGTTCACGCCACCCGATGAATATAAGAATCATGTTCTCCTCTCTACTCCTACAAGTATCAATCAACTCTTATTCCCCTTGTCTTAAGAATTAGATGACACGTTTACTGTCCTGTGGATTAATACAAGGAACTTAGTAAGTATTCTGAAGATTATTAAAGAGGCTTATACCACAATAATTTGATCTGATTCAGTCGAATGTCCCCGAAGGTGCCATTTGATCTGATTCAGTGTAGTGTTTAATGTACTTTGACATGCTCTCTATAGTTATATTAGCATATTATATGTCATTTTACTAAGTCTGACATCCATTAAGTGCAGTCAAAGACCCCCTAGGTTTTCCAAGAAAGGACAAGATACTTGGTAGAGGCAAGGGGTCAATATAATTTTTTTTGGTTTTCTTTTTTGTGCGAAGTTGGCTGTGTTGGAGTTAGCAGTGGCGGAGCCAAAATTTTCACTAAGGGGAGTCAAAATATAAATAAGTAAGCATGCGAAGAAATCAAGGGGAGTTAACATATAGTATACGTTCATAAAAATAACAATTTAATCTATCTATGCCGCCGTGTAATTTTTCGACAAAGGGGTGTCAATTGACTCCTCTTGCTAATGAGTAGGTCCCGTACTGGGAGTAAGGCCAATGACATAGGCATAAGGCAAGATTGTTGTCTGCTGAATATAGTGGATGAACTTTGTTTTTTCTTACTTGAAAGCAAAAAGCTAGTTTCGGTTGTTCCTTTGGTGCATAGGCACTGTACGAGTAGATATTTCAACCTACAGGGTTCAAGCTGAGAGGTGCTATTAAATTTGTGTTAAGATAGGATGATATGAAGGTGGCTTGAGAGTGAACGATGGGGCTAGATGTGTGAGGAAAAGCTAAATTTAAAAGAAGCGGTAGCAGTGGAAGAGCACATTGCATTGAGCTGTATAATTTTAATGTCTGATGTTCTTAGGGCATATGAAACAAAAGGACGGGAGGCAAGATTATCATATGGTGACCTTGTCAAGTCTTTGGTTAATACAGTTGGATAAGCATGAAGTTTGCTATTGAGAGTAGAGAAGGTATTAGGCAGATTTCTAGTGAAGTCAGATATGAGTATTTGGATCTTTTGAAGAAAGACCTAGGATATCTTAAAAGGAAAAAAGCCAAAAAGATGGAAACCTGAATGAGAAAATGGAAATGTTCAACTTTTCATCAAAAATGAAAAAGTATTAAATCTTTTAGAAGTCTAGGTACAAAAAAGCAGGGACTTACAAAAAATTGAAATAATGATCTATCTTATTTTGACATAACGATCAATGTCAAACTTTGTCATGGAATTTTTGAATTTAAAGAGTCCTAGACAGGGAAGGGATATGCAGGAGAAAAGAAAAGAGAGAAGAAGGGAGGAAAGTATTTATTATTTCTATTGTATTTAGTTGGAGAAAAATGAAATGTGCGACTATTATTCGACACTAATCCCCAGATATGTAGCTATTTTGTTACCAATAAAAAGAATATGTAGCTATTTTGTTCATAATCCTCAAATCCTTATTGATATTACAAAAAGTCTAGTAAAATGGGGTCTTAGTTCTTCATGTTTCTGCTACTTTTAACTGAAAAGGAAACCTGGCTCCTATTTGGTAGAAAAGAAAAGGAAAATTTCCCTCCTATTTTTTTCTTAATCCTTTTCTTCCTTTTTTCAAGTCCAGGGTTGGTTTACTTTGTCTTCAGGTCTCACAACAAAAAGTTGGAGTATTTTGGCTGTGCCGTCTTTTATGTTATCTCTTGTTCCACTCAGTTGTCGCTCATTTGTTACCTTCTTAATGATATCATTAATGAGGAAAGAAGAGAGTTTCTAGCCTGAAAGTTAGAGAAAGATTAATAGATTCCTTACAAAAACGAAACCAAATTAGCATAACGTAAAAGTAGATCCCAGTTCTTGCTTTAAAAACCCAATGTACTATTTATGTATTTGCAACTTCCTGCCATAATATTTCTTTGATGACTTGCAGACCATTTTTTCCAATATTTCAAGAAACTTTCATAGGTTATGGTGTTTGTTTAGGTTGTATTTCTTTGGGATGCCTGGGTGGTAGGTAGTGGGTGGTTGGTGGATTTGTATTAGGAAAGTAAATCTGCTTCTTTGCATTCTATCTTGTTGCCCTGTTCCAAGTATGTCAAATTTTGCCACATTTGGTCTGCATTTCTTTTGTGAGTAGGACTGTTGCTGACGTACTCCCTTTGTGCCATTTTAATTGACTTGGGTTGACATTGACAAAGTTTAAGAACAAATATTTGAATGAATTATTATATTAGGTTTGAGGGCAAGGAGTTCAAATAATATTTAACTGCAAAAAGGAGAGAAATTGTTGAAATGATGTCAGATAAATAAGTAGTATATATTTATGCCAGAGTAATAAATTGCCATTAGGAATGAAAGGAGTGTATCACGAGCTTTTGTCTCTTCAGTGCTGTCATTGTTTCTGCAGTTATAAGCAAAAACCTATTTGCTCATAACTTCTTTTGATGGTTGAAGTAAATTCTATTTATAAACACCAAGATGGTATTAGGTGTACATTATAGTTTTACTTGTATACCTTTAGGTTTATCCCCCATTCAACCCTTTCGCATTCAAGGGAAAGAGGCCAAAGAAAAAAATAAAAGAAGGCAAGGAGAATATCATTTGCATCTGTAATAACTGTAAAACTATTTTCAGGTTCTACTCTAGGGACGATACTGAAGATTCTGCCAAATATATCAGTGGCACAATTCTTGATGATCGCCCTATCCGTGTGGATTTTGACTGGGGATTTCAAGAAGGTAGGCAATGGGGCCGTGGTAGGAGTGGTGGACAGGTAATCTCCTTAGTGGTTCATCCTTTTATCTTGAGATTCATGCTAGCATGTGATCTGATTTACATCTTTTTTCCAGGTGCGCGATGAATATCGTACTGACTACGATCCAGATATCCTTCTCTTCAGTTGATAAGCATGGATTAACAACTTTCTTTCCATTCTTTTAACTATTTTTATATTTTTTTTCCAGAGAAAATATGTTTTGGTCCTATCATGGCCTAAAGTGATGAACATTGCAACTGAATGGACACTGGATTGGGAATAAAAAGGCATGCAACTATTAGGACAAAGTTAGTCAACTATACTTCGTGTTATGCAGAAGGATATCTAATAGTGAAGTTTCCACAAATGTTATGTACAGTGATCAGTAAAAAAGTAGGGAAGTGTGTAAAAATCTACTAAAACTTGGTATACTTTTGATTAAAAAAAAAGAATCCGTTAAAACTTGGAATATTTTCAGCTTGAAAGATTTATGCCAGTTAGTAAACTTGGAGTATTTACTCAGTAAGTAAATTGAGAAAAAGGATGTAATTTAATGGATTTAAACATTTTATTATTATGTAGACATGTACTTATTTTAAAAATTGTTATGTACATATGTGTATAACTTGTATATATGGTAAGGATAACTCAAGTGGTACTTGACAAGATAATATGTGTATTTGTGTAAATCATTGTACTGGTTATTCTTTGTTGATGCAACATCATAGGTCACTCAAGTGCCTCCTAAAGAAGTATTTATATAGTATTTATTCAGTAAGTACTTACCCTAGAAGTAGCTGTGGGCTATGTTGCTCGGACTCTCCAAAAATGTTGTCGGGTGCGTGTCGGATCCTCCAAAAGTAGTGCATCAACATTTTGGAAAGTTCGCGCAACATAGGCTGTGGGGCATCAAAAGTCTGGTGGATCAGATTCTATTGTCTTTTTCAGGTTCTGTGTCACCATCTAAAAGAACACAACCCTCCACATCTAGTTACTAGATAAGATAGTGGTTAAAACAAAAGCTTCTTTCCTCTTGTGATCATAAGATTCTAGAGCATTTTTTCTCAAGTACTTAGTCACCCTGATTTTTCGTAATTGCATTTTGCTTTGGGTGAATGAACCTAGTGGTCTCAAACGTGTCTCAAACGCTTCATTTTTCTGCATCCTTCTCCTGTGGTTGTAGGATAATTGACTTGACGAAAGAAATGGAAATTTCATCTTGTCGCCAGTGGGATGATTGCAAAGTTTTAACAAGGCAATGGTTTTCTTCGTTATTTATGTTACAAGGAAGTACCTCGAAGTAGATCTTCATTTATTCTTGTGTCATTAGTGTAAATGACTATTCTTCTGTCATTAATCAAGGATAGGAAAGATGGTTGACAGTGTTTACATGGTTTTCTAATATATACCCCCTCAGTCCTAATTTATGTGACACTCTTTCCTTTTTAGTCGGTCCCAATAAGAATGATACCTTTCTATATTTAGTGACAATTTAACATTATAATACCCATTTTACCCTTATTGAGATGAATTATGGCATACAAATATCTATGCCTCATTTATTACCACTAAGTTTCAAAAATCTTTCTTCTTTTCTTAAACTTCATGCCCAGTCAAACACCATCACATAAATTGAGACAGAGGGAGTGTGTTTTAAGAATTATGGTTTAATTCAAACAAAAGACTTAACGCTTAATCCATGAATGTACACAGAAATGTGTTATACTTTATGGTTAATCAATTGAGTAAGTTTTCATCACCTTATCTGACGAATGGTTGAAACTCTTGTATGATAGTCCGAGCTACAGTGTTTAAGACATCATTTTTTCCTTTCTTTCTCCATTTAATATTTAAGAATTTTGAGCTGTCTTCGAATACCTTAACTAGTTATACGTCGAGGTGGTTATGGAAAATTGGTCCAAAAGGAGTTGGAAGCACAAAGGCAGCTAGTGGATTATGGTACAGGATCATTGGGCGCTTACCCACCAGTTATGCCGCCACCTCACTGTAAGTTTGAGGGCTCTGAACTTAGTCATCAGTTCTTTCTTTCATAATATTCTTTCTTGCTTCTTAGCAAAGAGCTTCGTTCTCTCAAATTAATTTGATAATATGTGGAATATGAAATGTAAAGACTGCAATATTTTCGTCTTCTTTCTATTCCTTTTCCAAAAAGGAAAATGTTATTGCATTTGATTGAAGAGTCAACTTGAAGCGCCTCTTATCTGCAGATTTAGATTTACTTCTACAGGACTTGTGTGTGCTTTAATGCAGTAGAAAGCTTTTGATTTTAGCTGGGGGTACAACTGGCTCTAAGTAATGCTAGTGTTTTAGTACTCCCTCCGTCTCATATTATCAGTCGTGGTTACTAAAAATAGTTGTCTCAAATTATTTGTCATTTTAGAAGTTCAAGACAAAATTAATTATTTTTTTCCTTTCTTACCCTTAGTAATAATTATACTTGAAGACTACAAACACCTCAATTATGGATAACTTTGTTCAAATACCAATGAAGAAAGATTAAATATTAAGACATGAACAAGGGTAAAGTAGTCAAAATTCCATCCTAATTAATTTTTCTTAAGGGACGTGTACAAGAGAATCATGACAGATAATTTGAGACGGAGGGAATAGTTGGTTTGGTGGTGAAGTTCTTCTGAGTTGTTATTATCTGCTTGTTTCAATGTTGATTCCACAACTTGTCAATTTGTTGCATGACACCACACTAGTTCGAGTATATATGCCTTTTATATAATGGGTTGGGTTATAGTTAAGCTGTCACAGGAATGATAGTTTTGATATCAACTAATGCTGTAAGCATAATGTCTACATTCTGAATGCTCCATTGCGAATGAAATGAGTACGACTAGAAGAATTGTATAAGTTTGAGCACTGGTTGCATGGCAACTTCTGGTTGTTAATGATTTTGGTTTTGTTCCAGTTCTAAATTTTGAGCTAGCCGTATTCTTCCCTATAATTAAACTGGCTTTTTCCAAATTCGTGCTGTGTTTCATTAATCTATTGAAAATCAGATTTAACTTGAGATTTCTCTAACGAGGAAAAGTGAAAGGCAAAGATTGAAACAACCCCTTTAGTATTTCAAATCAAGCTTTGAATAGCTGATCCACCGGACCTTCAAGCTCCATTGAATTTTTCTTGCACTTTCAATAACTTCACAGCATCACAGTTTATATGCCATGCTCAAACTTGGTTATGCCTTAGGTTTTGCAATACAATATGATAGATAATAAAAATGGTACTCTTGTAGACTTTTTACTGTGTCTGGCGATTACTGATACAATAAAAACTGCAGATGGTAGGCATGGTGTAAATCAAGGCCATGGAGGTTCTTATCGACACGGTAGAGGTATGCTTTTCAAAGCTTTTGATTCAGTTCTAATGCTCTACATCATTGTATTTTTCTATCTTTTGTTTCAGTATAGTAGACTTAACAAACAACTCTGTCTTATGAGGAAAACAGACTATCATCGCAAGCGACACAGGGAAGATGACCACCATCGGTCAGATTATCCAAAGAGGAGTTACGACCGTGAATCTCGAAGAACCTCTGATCATGAGTCCAGACCGGTATTTTCTTTTATACCTAAGCTACATCTTTTATTGCTTTGCTTTTTTTTCACCAGCATGTCCTGTTCCATCTTTTCATATGTACTCTGTGCTCGCCACTGAAACTGAAATAATGTAAAATTGGACAATGAAACAAAGTCTTTGTGGATATTAAAGAAGCAAGTTCCCTGATTTTAGCTTGTGATTTAACGAATAAGAGGTTGAGCTTCAAATCTTTTGCCTCTATTGTTTGTCCCCTCTTCGGTTTTAGTGATATTTGTTGTTGCAATGTGACATTTTCTTTTGCTGCAGGAGAAGAATCCACGTTTCCGTGAGAGTGGTAATTCTGATGAAGAGGATGATGATGATAGGAAGCGGCGTACTTAGTTTTATTTCCAGATGTAGATTGCTCGGAGGAGTGTGTTACTATAAAAGAGTTGTAAGACCTGCTCTCGCCTTGTGCTTACACAATTGAAATGTACTTCAAAACGTTTTTTTGCAATCCTTGCTTCTCACTCTCTTATTTTTACCTTCTTTCCTATGTATTTCTGATGGTGTCATTGATGAAGTTGATCCCTCAGTGTACCCTAAAGTATCATTTTGTCTAGCTTTATTAAAAGCGATCACTCCGTGCTCAACTTAAATAACCCTTTACTTTTGCACACACCCCCCCAAAAAATGGAAAACGGATATTGTTCTTCAATGTTGTTTTTATGCTCTCTAGCTGTTATTTTGTCCAAATTCTGCCTTAATCAAAACTGGCGGTAAGAGACGAATCCCTTATCCCCCTCAAAAAAATGACTGTAACAATACTTTGAAACTTTTTTTCGGGTAGGGTAGGCTTGAGTTTGTAGTGTTTCAAATTACTCATAACTAGAGCAATACCAAAAGAAATTCTAACATCAAAAATTAACTTGAAAAGAAAATTAAAGAATACAAGAAAAAAAAAAATTTAAAAGGAAATTAAGCATAAAGAAGAAAAATGCAAACGTGGAAGAGAGTGAGTGTTAAAGGAATTTGTTTTTGTATTTTTTATTTTGCAGACAAAGGTCTAAAGTGTATTTGTTACTCGGTAAACGACAAAGAGAAAAAAATTACGAAATTAGGATAAAGATATAAAAAAATGTTAACTTTTGAGATTTTTAGTTTCAGAATTTATTATGAGTTGACTTTTGGATATTTAAGTTTCAAAAAAGAATTTATTTAGCATTAGTTGACTTTTTTGATATGCAAAAATTATTAAAAATAAGTCTGAAGCCATACAAAAAGGAAAATAATAATAACAAAGCAATTCTTTAGTCAACACACATTTATTGTAGGAACCAAATCGAAAAGGACCAAATACTTTTCCTTATTATGAGTCTATTCCAAAATGAATTACATATAACTTTAAATTTTTTATTTTAATTATTTTATCCTTAATGAGAAATTTTTATATTCACATAAATACTATGATCCCACAAATTAAGCTTTTAAGATCACAATTTGAAAAAAATTTATTTTTTCTTAAAATTCGAGGGGAGCATATATGAGTATTTCCTATTCTTTCTTATTTGTAACTTATGTTTATGTATCTAGTCCAACTGAAATAGGAATTTTAGGATTTTTGACATTAACGATCTTACTCACTTTTTCATTAATTATTTTATTTCTCTTATAAATATTTTCACATTGCAATTTTTATTATTTTGAAATCATGAGTTGTAAATCATCACTTCACATTTATCAATTAGGTGGGGTTTATATTAAATTGTCACGACCCAATTCCCATCATAGACCGTGATGGCCGCCAATACTGCCGTTAGATAAGCCAACAATTAAAATCAATACGCCGATAAATAATTCAAAACGCGTCTCGAAACAAATAATGAAATAAAAAACCGAAAATGTTCATTTTCATAGTAAAATACTGATATTATTTTAAATGTATGAACGTGATCAAGATATAAATTCAGATATCACAACAGAATACAACCGAGAATAAGAATCTAAACCCCCAAAACTCGGTGTCACAGGTGCACTAGCATCGACTAGAATATATAATACTGCTACAACCACTATCTGGAATAGAAAATAGACATAATATAGTAAATGAATAAGAAGGGGACTCCGTGTGCTGCGGATCATAACATTAAATGCAACACACCAAAAAGTCTCCTCAGCAGCTATACCTACGCGCTTAGATTACCAACCGAATGTACTTGTCTTAATACCTGCATAATTAGTACAAAAATATAGTATGAGTACATGAATCAATACGTACCTAGTAAGTATCTAGCCTAACCTCGAAGAAGTAGTGATGAAGGGTCGACATCAACACTTATTAGTGGTCCAATAATCAAAGTACAATAAAAGTAGACATGTATGAAACATGACAAATAAAGCAGTAAAAACAGATATATGTGCCTAACACATTCCACGACAGAAGAGTAAATACAAATTCCCAATTACCGAATACTACCTCGAATGGAATATATATAAGATCAATAGCCAATAAAATGTCACGTCTCAAGTCAGGAAGACTCATAGGTACGTTGATTCCTTATCGAATATTACGCAAGATTCTGTTGAGGTGAACGACCCGATCCCATAAGAATGATGGCGCGATATCCTGCCGTGGTCGTATGACGCGATCCCATAATAATAGTGTATATTTCCGAGATCGTACGACCCGATCCCATGATAATAATGTACACTGCCGAGGTCGTATAGTCCGATCCATAGATGCATCTCATAATACTGCCGAAGCAAGCGGCCTGATCCCATAATGGTAGTGTTGAGGCATTCAACCCGATCTCATAGGAATAGTAGAACTTTGACAGGTCACTGGCCCCACTCACGAATATATGTATGAGTTTTGTTTTCAAATTTTTTTTGGATAAATACGCACAACGCAGAAATTTTTTATAAAAGAAGGTATAATTTTCACAACTAATCAAGTAGCTTGTCAAATATCTAAAATAGAAAAGTTTGATACTCTATGCAAGTCTAGTCTCAGGCTAAAATAATAATTAAGATATTTAAACATGCAAGAATAACTCAAATAATATAATTAGAACATGGTGTGAGCCTAAGTCTACTCGAACATAATCAAGAATCTAGCATACCGACGAGCGCAAAACACACACTTAAATATGCTCGCTAGTCAAATATAGTATAATATAATATCGTACCACATGGATTGGATTTAAACAGTATTTTCGTAGTTTATTACTTGGTTGCTATCCAGGATGATCAACAATTGAGAATTATGTGATTAGAATCTACAATTAACTAAGAGTCTAACTTATTGACGAATGACACTCGAACAAAAGTAAGCAAGAAAGATATCAATAGGAGAAAATAGGGGTTGATTGGATAGGTGCAAGATACTTGTCTGGGATTTAACTCTAGTTAATTCACTTTTAAGGTTCAAGTGAGTCTCTCGAATTTACTCTATTATTAGTTTGAATATTCAGTAGAAACTCCTCTCTCGATTAAGTCTCAACCTCATAAGATGAATTAAGTTACGCTCGGTGAAGATATATAGGAATTCGTAGTGGATTAGTCTTTAGGAGAACCTCTTTCGATTATCCTCCTAACTAGGTCTAAACAATAATTCAACTAACCTCTTTCTATTATCCTCCTAACTAGGTCTAAACAATAATTTAACTAGCCTATTTCGATTACTAAGAAGAATCAATGAATTTAACCAACAAGATAATGCAAAAACATCACAAGTTATGCCTCTTTCGATTACATGAACATGTGAATATATATGCAATAATTAAAACACCCAAAATAATTCAATACTTGATAACTAGAGTTAATATCCACAAACAATTCTCAAAACACAAAATCCATCAATCCCTAAAGAGAACTACTCCATAGATATGGAGTAATTCATTACAAATAAGTTTAAGTTAAAGGAAAGCATAAACGATCCAAACTCTTGTCTTAAGTGAGGATTGAATCATGAAATCCTTGTGCTCTTGATTCTCCCCCTTCTCCTTAGCCTCCTTAGGTCTTAGATGTGTCAAAAGTCCCAAAAATAATATTTTTCCATGTATATATACCAAGTAGGGTCGGGCCCAAACAAACACACCTTCTCCTTCACAAAATAGGACTTTTCCCGGACAAGACGTGCGCGGCCGCACACCTGGGATGGTGCTCGCGCATTAGGCCGTGCACTTTGCGTAGTGTTCTGCCTCCCATGCACGCCCAGTGCGCGATCGCGCACCTGGGTGATGTCCGGCTCGATTCTTTGTTTCTCTTTTTGAATGCACTAGTGTCCGTTGATCCTCGAACTTGATTCCAACTTAGTCCTTGGGCTTTTACTCAGACTTCAAAGCTCTAAAATAGCGTGAATTCATCCCATAACATCTATATAGCTCGGAATCACTCCTACAAGGCATTAACATATAATTAGTGTAAAACACTAGCAATTAAGGTTCAAACTCAATTAAAGTGCATTAAACTAGAGTGCAATAAGTAACTAAAATACACAATTATATCCTACCATCAACACCCTATACTTAAACCATTACTCGTCCTCGAGCAATCAAACTACACTTTATAATGACACGACTTTTTAAAACAATTATCATAACTCATCATACCAAGAATATTTAAAATAGACTAAGCACTCTTACGTAACATCCTCGCCTCAAGATTTGACTCTAAAACACCACACATTATTTATAACTCGCTCACTTACTCTAACATAGAGGTCAACGATATTACCTTTCCTTCATGAAGTTGATCCCTCAGTGTACCCTAAAGTATCATTTTGTCTAGCTTTATTAAAAGCGATCACTTCGTGCTCAACTTAAATATCCCTTTACTTTTGCACACCCCCCCCCCCAACCCAAACAAAAAAAAATAAAAAACGGATATTATTCTTCAATGTTGTTTTTATGCTCTCTAGCTGTTATTTTGTCCAAATTCTGCCTTAATCAAAACTGGCGGTAAGAGACGAATCCCTTACCCCCCTCAAAAAAATGACTGTAACAATACTCGAGTTTGTAGTGTTTCAAATTACTCATAACTAGAGCGATACCAAAAGAAATTCTTACATCAAAAATTAACTTGAAAAGAAAATTAAAGAATACAAGAAAAAAAAAACTTAAAAGGAAATTAAGCATAAAGAAGAAAAATGCAAACGTGGAAGAGAGTGAGTGTTAAAGGAATTTGTTTTTGTATTTTTTATTTTAAAGACAAAGGTCTAAAGTGTATTTGTTACTCGGTAAATGACAAAGAGAAAAAAATTACGAAATTAGGATAAAGATATAAAAAAATGTTAACTTTTGAGATTTTTAGTTTGAGAATTTATTATGAGTTAGACTTTTGGATATTTAAGTTTCAAAAAAGAATTTATTTAGCAATATAGCCTCAAATTTGGAAAAAAATTTGTTGTGTACGCTCCAAATGAACATCCAGAATATTGGGGCTTGCGCCTAAGCGAACACCCAGAAGGTTGGGGTGTACGATACTTACTTCCCACAAGTACACTTCAGTGTATTTTTAATATGCTTCGCCCAAGACAAAAAATGCCTTTTAAAACATTGGATATGAGAAGTGTGCCATGTTGTGAATTTCACACTGTGGTTTATGTTCGATCAATTGATAATTATTGTCATCATGCTGTGTCTTTATCATTTGCCGAACACATGTAAACGAAAAATAGAAGAAGTGTAGGATTTCAATTAGATATCTTGGGCTTTCAAAATAATTTGCAAGTATTTTACAGGCTATATTACTATGTAAACTAATTATGTTAGTTTTGGAGAACCAACTTGCTAGAGGCCACTCTCATGGGGTTTTCTCTGTTTCTTGGATTCTTAATTGATCGTATGCACAATTATCTTCAGAAGCTGATTGTATTGGGGAATACTGGAGGATATTTAAAGAAAGAATTTGAAAGGCTTGAGAAAAAAAAAGTTACAGAATAAGGAGAAGGCAGATAAAGCTACCCCGAAAGATATCTCTAGTTTGTACCTGTACGCCTTGACCCTTCTATTAGCTGAAGGGATTTTGGGAGTTGTTAATCATTGATAATCCTGTAGTATTATTTTTCAGATATAGACATTGCTAAAATCCAAATGCCTTGATCTGATCAGACTATTAAGGTGTGTTATCTTTATTCTTAATTGAACGTTCAATACTAATAAAAAAAACTAATTATATTCATTAGCTCGGAACGTACTTTATTTGTAAATTCCTAAAAAAAAGAAGTTGGGGAAAATTTCATATCATAATATGAAAACTCATAAGAAAATTTATTCCAAAAGATATTCAATTACATTCAACTACTACATCAATGTGATAACACTCATTTTTTAGGATTTAGATAAATAGGATCGATAATAATTCATCTTTTCCAAGAACTCAAATTTTTTTCTTTAATTTTCTTTAATAGTTCAGACGCATTATTTAAATAATATCTATGATGACTTTTATTAAGGTTGTATTTAGTGATTTATGTACTGTCATCATTGTAGTACTCTTTATTGTTGTTGTTGTTGTTGTAGTTGTTAGTACTGTCACCATTGTATTACTCCTTGTTGTTGTTGTTGTTGTAGTAAGTGCTACCCCCGTTGTGATACTCTTTGTTGTTATTGTTGTTGTAGTAAGTGCTACCTCCATTGTGATACTCCTCGTTATTGTTGTTATAGTAAGTGCTACCCTCTTTGTTATTGTTGTTGTAGTAAGTGCATGCTACCTCCATTGTGATACTCCTCGTTGTTATTGTTGTTGTTGTTATAGTAAGTGCTACCCCTATTGTAATACTCCTCGTTGTTATTGTTAGTACTGCCACCATTGAAGTACCCCTCGTTGTTATTGTAGTAAGTGCTACCTCCATTGTGATACTCCTCCTCATTGTTGTTATTGTTGTTGTAAGTATTGCCACCATTGAAGTACCCCTCATTATTGTTGTTAGTACTGCCACCATTGTAGTACTCCTTGTTGTTGTTGTTCTTGTAGTAAGTGCTACCCTCATTATGATACTTTTCGTTGTTGTTGTAGTAGTTGTTATTGTTAGTTTTAGTATTGCCACCAATAAAGTATCCCTCGTTGTTGTGGTTGTTGTGGTTGTTGTTGTTGTTGTTAGTACTGCCACCATTGAAGTACCCCTCGTTGTTGTTGTTGTTAGTACTGCCACCATTGAAGTATTCCTCATTGTTATTGTTGTTAGTACTACAACCATTGTAGTACTCTTTGTTAGTAATGCCACTATTGTGGTACTCTTTGTTGTTGTTGTTAGGATTGTCATCATTGTAGTATTGTTTTTTGTCATTGTTTTCGTTGTTAGTATTGCCACTATTCTTGTACTCCTCATCATTATCGTCGTTGTTGTTGTTGCTAGTACTATCACTATTACAATACTCCTCATTGTTGTTGTTGTTACCATTACCACCATTGTAGTATTCCATTTTGTTATTTTTATTGTTAGTACTACCACCATTATAGTACTCCCCATTATAGTTTTTGCTGTTAGTACTGTCATCATTGTAGTACTCCCCGTTATTGTTATTTTTGTTATTAGTACTACCAGTATTCTTGTACTCTCCATCGTTATTGTTGTCGTCGTCATTCTTTGGGACAGTGACATGAGCCACAGGGTTGTAATTCTTGGGAAGGTATTTGCTATTGTAAATATTATTAGTTAGGGTGGTGGCGGAATTGATTTCTTTGTAGGAGTTTTCTACATTATTAGTAGTGATGGTGGAAGGAGGAAGGAGGAAGTTGACCAGACTCATAACCATATAGGCCGTAACCATTATTTTCATTTTTTTGCAAAAAAATTGATTCTTGTTTTTTGTTGGGAATAACTACTTGTGTCTTTTTTTCAGTATGGTTGTTGCTTGGGATTTTATTAAAAAAATGGCTTTCTCTTGCATGGATTTGCAATGAAGAAATGAGGGTAAGGAGGAAGATGAAGGAGAAATGTTTGGTAAAGGCAGCCATTAGAGAAAGAAAAAAGAAATAAATTTGTATAGTGTCTTAGTGCTATGAACTTGCTATGGTCGTTTCTTTATATAGAGACCATTTATCACTCTTAAGTGTGCAATTTTTGAGTGTTTGAATCTTATTTTTAAATTATTTTAAAACTCTACTCCCCCCCCCCTCTTTTGACCAAGGGGAGGTTAGGGAGAAGGGTTAGAGTAATTATCGCTTCCTTCCAAAATTTCCTGCTGATTAGGTGCTTAGTTCATTTCTTATTTATCGATAGTACTCTTTCTTTAGTTTTTACTATAGTTTTCGATTTTATAAAAAGAAAGAGAGAACCAAAAGGAAAAGGAAAGAAAGCAAGAAGATGAACGAAAATAGAAAAGATAATTACGCATGGATTTTAGACGGGGGAGGGGAAAAGAAACTTCTATAAAGGAGACGTTGAAAATTATAACATTTGGTGAGCACTCAAAAATCAAACATTACGTGCCCATCTCTTAATATTATCTACTAGAAAGTACATCCCTAAAAACTAACCTTTTCCACTTCCCGTGTGTTTGATTGATCCTCTTCATTCTTCTACTCAATCTCAATTTGCATGCTCATTTAAGTATGTCTCACAACAGTTAGACTTATATTATATTTCACTTCAAAGTATGTGTATCTAAAAAAAATAATGTGTATTTAAGAAAATAAATATTAAAATAATATTTAGTAGTTTATTGTGTGTTTACCCCAAATCATAAAAATTTATCATGATTACGTGGAAAAATATATAAGTTTTTTTAAATATTATATTTGGTGATTATTGGTGTATTTAGTTTAGAATTATGTGAATAAGTTTTTTGTTGTGGGTGTGTAATTGAAAAATTGACAGTTGTGTTGGAAGAAGTGATATATCACAATATATCTTCCTTAATTGACATATATGGATATGATTATAAACCCCCTATGTATTAGTACGTTCTTTCCTACTCTTCCTGTGAATTTATGGTTAAGGCGACCATTCCAGCAAAATTTGGCTCACAGATTAAAGTTGCATTACAATTTAATTTATCAAATAGCTTTATTGGTATAACGAATCTAATTTGAATGTAGAAAATATTCGAGAAAACACAATTATGCGCTAAGATTATATGGACGCAAAAAATAAAAAGAACTTAAATTCATATTAGTTTGAAGTTTAAAAAAAGGGGCGCAAGGGATTTCACATATACCTATTACCTTCCGAAAAATCATGTTGATATAGTGGCAAGGTAGCTTTATATATTGTACTGAAGACATTTAACTAAAGTTGGTGTTCCTCTTCTTACCACTCAGATAATCTAATGTACTAGCAAATCCTATGAATTTTACTTTGTAGCTTAAGGCTAGATTCGTCCTCGCCAACAACAATTGACACCAAATCATACTAATTTACCTTAGTTAAGTGATAAATTAAAAAAAGAATATGTATTAATTAACTATGATTTTATGATCACCATATTTGTGAAGATATGTGTCATATAATTATTGAGTTGGTTTAAACATACGATGCGATACGAGTGAGTATCTACCATTTCAAAGGGGCAAAGTGTGTGTCTATATGTGTACATGAATGCTTTCAGAGTTGTACATTCGTGGAAACGAAAAGAATATTGAAGGAAACAGACATTAACGGGGTTTGCTCAAACATATATGTGTATATATAACTTGCTATCTCATAGTTAACAAACAAATATTTTAATGTTAGTAATTTGCTCATTTAGTTTGTATAAGCAATGACTAAAGTTGTTTTCCAAAGATTGAGAGAATTAATGCATATTTAGAAGATAAAACTAGGAATTTGGGGTGGTGGGATGGAGATTTCTTTTTGGAGGAATGGAAATCTCTCAAAAATTGAGAAAATTTATATTCAGAAGAGAACGAAAAAAAGAGGGATTGAGTGAGGAAAGAAGGAAGTAGGAGAAGGAAAACAACTCACATTCAGATATTTATATCATATTATATGAATATATCATGATTAATTGATAAATTAATGTTAGAGTAAATACTAATTAACTATGATTAATTGTACAAAAAAGTTTTAATTTTAGCGTAAAAGAATTAAAACAGGATTGTAACTTTTGGGCCACCTCAATCTATTGTAATGGCTTTATAACTATACTAGTAAATTTGACCGCGCTTTGTGCGGTGATAAAAAAAACTCCTGAAATTTACAAAAAATTCTTTTTTGGTATGCAAAAATTATTAAAAATAAGTCTGAAGCCATACAAAAAGCAAAATAATAATAACAAAGCAATTCTTTAGTCAACACACATTTATTGTAGGCACCAAATCGAAAAGGACCAAATAATTTTCCTTAGTCCATTCCAAAATGAATTACATATAACTTTAAATTTTTTATTTTAATTATTTTATCTTTAATGAGAAATTTTTATATTCACATAAATACTATGATCCCATAAATTAAGTTTTTTAGATAACAAATTATTTTTTCTTAAAATTCGAGGGGAGTATATATATGAGTATTTCCTATTCTTTCTTATTTGTAACTTATGTTTATATATCTAGTCCAACTGATATAGGAATTTTAGGATTTTTGACATTAACGATCTTACTCACTTTTTCATTAATTATTTTATTTCTCTTATAAATATTTTCACATTGCAATTTTTATTATTTTGAAATCATGAGTTGTAAATCATCACTTCATATTTATCAATTAGGTGGGGTTTATACTAAATTGTCATGACCCAATTCCCACCATAGACCGTGATGGCCGCCAATACTGTCGTTAGATAAGCCAACAATTAAAATCAATACGACGATAAATAATTCAAAACGCGTCTCGAAACAAATAATGAAATAAAAAACCGAAAACTTTCATTTTCATAGTAAAATACTGATATTATTTTAAATGTATGAACGTGATCAAGATATAAATTCAGATATCACAACAGAATACAACCAAGAACAAGAATCTAAATCCCCAAAAATCGGTGTCACAAGTGCACTAGTATCGACTAGAATATATAATACTGCTACAACCACTGTCTGGAATAGAAAATAGACATAATATAGTAAACGAATAAGAAGGGGACTCTGTGTGCTGCGGATCATAACATTAAATGTAGCTCACCAAAAAGTCTCCTCAGCAGCTATACCTACACGCTTAGATTACCAACCGAATGTACTTATCTCAGTACCTGCATAATTAGTACAAAAGTATAGTATGAGTACGTGAATCAATGCGTACCTAGTAAGTATCTAGCCTAACCTCGAAGAAGTAGTGATGAGGGGTAGACATCAACACTTACTAGTGGTCTAATAATCAAAGTACAATAAAAGTAGACATGTATGAAGCATGACAAATAAAGCAGTAAAAACAGATATATGTGCATAAAACATTCCACAACAGAAGAGTAAATACAAATTTCCAATTACCGAATACTACCTCGAATGGAATATATATATGATCAATGGCCAATAAAATGTCACGTCTCAAGTCAGCAAGACTCATAGGTATGTTGATTCCTTATCGAATATTATGCACGATTCTGTTGAGGCGAACGGCCCGATCCCATAAGAATGATGGCGCGATATCCTGCCGTGGTCGTATGACACGATCCCATAATAATAGTGTATATTGCCGAGGTCGTACGACCCGATCCCATGATAATAATGTACACTGCCGAGGTCGTATGGTCCGATCCATAGATGCATCTCATAATACTGCCGAGGCGAGCGGCCCGATCCCATAATGGTAGTGCTGAGGCATTCAGCCCGATCTCATAGGAATAGTAAAACTTTGACAGGTCACTGGCCCCACTCACGAATATATCTATGAGTTCTGTTTTCAAAAACATTTTGGACAAATACGCACAACGCGGAAAAAATTCGCAAAAGAAGGTATAATTTTTACAACTAATCAAGCAGCTCGTCAAATATCTAAAATAGCAAAGTTCGATACTCTATGCAAGTCTAGTCTCAGGCTAAAATAATAATTAAGGCATTTAAACATGCAAGAATAACTCAAATAGTACAATTAGAACATGGTGTGAGCCTAAGTCTACCCGGACATATTCAAGAATCTAGCATACTGACGAGCGCAAAACACACACTTAAATATGCTCGCTAGTCGAATATAGTATAATATAATATCCTATCCACATGGATTGGAGTTAAACAGTATTTTCATAGTTTATAACTTGATTTCTATCAAGGATGATCAACAATTGAGAATTATGTGATTAAAATCTACAATTAACTAAGAGTCTAACTTATTGACGAATGACACTCGAACAAAAGTAAGCAAGAAAGATATCAATGAGAAAAAATAGGGGTTGATTGGATAGGTGCAAGATACTTATCTGGGATTTAACTCTAGTTAATTCACTTTTAAGGTTCAAGTGAGTCTCTCGAATTCAATCTATTATTAGTTCAAATATTCAGTAGAAACTCCCCTCTCGATTAAGTCTCAACCTCACAAGATGAATTAAGTTATGCTCGGTGAAGATATGCAGGAATTCGTAGTGTATTGGTCTTTAGGAGAACCTCTTTCGATTATCCTCCTAACTAGGTCTAAACAATAATTCAACTACCCTCTTTTGATTATCCTCCTAACTAGGTCTAAACAATAATTCCACTAGCCTCTTTCGATTACTAAGAAGAATCAATAAATTTAACCAACAAGATAATGCAAAAACATCACAAGTTATGCCTCTTTCGATTACATGAACATGTGAATATATATGCAATAATTAAAACACCCAAAACAATTCAATACATAATAACTAGAGTTAATATCCTCAAACAATTCTCAAAACACCAAATCCATCAATCCCTAAAGAGAACTAATCCATAGATATGGAGTAATTCATTACAAATAAGTTTAAGTTAAAGGAAAGCATAGACGATCAACCTCTTGTCTTAAGTGAGGATTGAATCATGAAATCCTTATGCTCTTACTTCTCCCCCTTCTCCTTAGCTTCCTTAGGTCTTAGATGCGTCAAAAGTCCCAAAAATAATATTTTTCCATGTATATATACCAAGTAGAGTCGGGCCCAAACAAACACACCTTCTCCTTCACGAAATAGGATTTTTTCCGGACAGGACGTGCGCGTCCGCGCACCTGGGATGGTGCTCGCGCTTTAGGCCGTGCACTTTGCATAGTGTTCTACCTCCCATGCACGCCCAGTGCGCGGTCGCGCACCTGGGTGACATCTAGCTCGATTCTTCATTTCTCTTTTTGAATGCACTAGTGTTCGTTGATCCCCGAACTCGATTCCAACTTAATCCTTGGGATTTTACTGAGATTTCAAAGCTCCAAAATAGCATGAATTCATCCCATAACATCTACATAGCTCGGAATCACTCCTACAAGGCATTAACATATAATTAGTGCATAATACTAGCAATTAAGGCTCAAACTCAATTAAAGTGCACTAAACTAGAGTGCAATAAGTAACTAAAATACACAATTATAGCCTACCATCAATATCCTACACTTAAACCATTGCTCGTCCTCGAGCAATCAAACTACACTTTATAATGACACGACCTTTTTAAACAATTCTCATAACTCATCATACCAAGAATATTTAAAATAGACTAAGCAGTCTTACGTAACGTCCTCGCCTCAAGATTTGACTCTAAAGCACCACCCATTATTTATAACTCGCTCACTTACTCTAACATAGAGGTCAACGACATTACCTTTTCTTCATGAATCAAGTACCCTCACACAACAATAGAGAGTAGTTCCACACACCATAGAAATTAAGAACAATTTAGAACTCAAGATAGAAAATATTCGCTCACTCTCAGAAACAATATTCATATGCCACAAAAGATGAACCATAGGCTTGGCCGTAGTGTACTACTCTAATCATTGAGCTCATTCAGTCATGGATCAAGTAAGTCTTTAATTGGTTGTAATGTAGGCTGCGGGATGGGTAAGATACATTTAGATATAAGAGTAACTACACCTCCCTAAGCACTTTAATACATACAATTAGCCATTCAAAACCCTACACTTATGTCAAACCATACTCCACCTTCACATCAATATACGTCAACTCCCAACTTCTTTAAGCACAAATACATCAAGAGTTACCACCATCAAAGAATATTTTTTCACAGCAATACAACTATTTTTATTTTTCTTTTCTTATTCAATTCAAGTGGCTCTTACTTTTTCAAAACAATGCACCTTTCTCCTATTTCAATAGTTCCACTCTAAAGCCAAACCAACCACCCCACACTTCAACTTTTACAAAGTTCATAATAAATTCAAGTGCTCACGAGAGGTAAAAGGTTCAAATATATGGTCAATTCAAACAAATTGGTAAGGCTTGTAATGTGGTTGCCAAAGAAACAAGATTACAGGCTCAAAGGGGTTAACTAGGATACATAACAATTAGGTGGGTCACAAGCGTATACTTGGCTCAACAAAGAAACGCCTATATCACTTCCAAGACTGCATAAAACTACTATTTTGCTTTGCAAATACACGGGGAAAGTTCTAGATATCAAATGCAATGCACATAATAACACAAAACCTCACACACACATGGCACATAACTCACTTAGGATCGGACTCATCAAGACACTCTAGTCAAAGCAGTTAAACAAAGTTAAACTTATACAAATTAAGGTACTTATGCAAGAGTCAAAAACTAAGCCTAAGCATCACAACTAAAGTACTCACTATTTTCAAAGCATAATAAAGTCAAGAGACATTGTTTTCAATTCAAACCATAGCACAAGGGTTCCTACTTCTAAAAATAAAACTAACTATACCCGGTTTAAACAAAACCCTTGGAAAAAAACTGCGGCACAAAAAAAAACCAAGGGGGAATTAATACACTACCTAACAAAATAAAATATTTTTGTCTTTTTCTTTCGACTTTAATCCCTCAAGAAACCTGTCGAATGATATCCATCATCGGGAAAAATCAAAACTTTTAAAATTTTTATGGTTTTCCAATTTTTTTCTATCAAACTACTACAACTAACCAAATTAATATACATACACCATACATACAAATATATCCCCCCATCCCACACTTTAAGTTGTGGCATGTCCCTATTACACACAATTAAAAAGCATAAGATAGAAGAAACTTCTCTTAATCTCTAGTCGGGATCTGAGTCGAAGTCAGGCTCCATTCTTCGTGCCCGAACTAGTGCACACATCCACGTGGACAACTTCTTCTCAGCCTTCTTGGGGTATACCCCACACTTATCTTTCACAATCACTGGAACCTTCTCTTTCGAGCTTTTCACTCTCCACTTTACACTTTCAGTTGGCTTCTCCTTTCTCACCCCATCTCTATATTCATCTCGAAAGTCACCGTCTCCTCACCCACTCTAAGTATGAGCTTTCTATCATGTATGTCTAATATTGCTCTGCTTGTCGCTAAGAATGGTCTTCCTAAGATAAGGGGGACCTCTTTGTTCTCCTCCATCTTCACCACAATGAAATCTACAGGAAATACAAAATTATCTACCCGAACAAAGACATCTTCCACTATCCCCTCGGGTGTTATAGTTGTTTGGTCTACCAGCTGCAAAGATATTGGCACAGACCTTATCTCTCCAAGCTTATTCTCCAATTTACTGTAAATAGAAAAAGGCATTAAATTAATTGAGGTACCAGAATCACATAAAGATTTATCAAAATTAAGAGTGCCTAACGAGCAAGGTATAGTAAAACTCCCTGGATATCCACACTTTTGTGGGAGTTTGTTTTGCAAGTTTGCGTTGTAATGCTCTGTGAGCTTGACCACTGAGGTCTCTTCTATCTTCCTCTTCTTTGTAAGGATCTCCTTCAAGAATTTGGCATAAGCTGCCATTTGTTAGAGAACTTCTGTGAATGGCAAATTTACATTAACCTGTCTCCGCATATCTAGAAATCTCTCAAACTGCTTGTCCAGCTTTTCTCTATACAACTTTTGGGGAAAAGGTAGAGCAGGGATGTGCTCGCTCTCGTTCCGATCTTCCTTTTTCGAAGTGTCCTCCTTCTTCTTTTTGCCAGCTCCCTTCTTGCCTTTCGTCCTCTTATCACCTTTAATTTCCAGCTTCTCCTCACTTTCTTTTTAAGGTACCACCCTTTTTGGACTGGAGTGGGATCTTGCAGCACTTGCCCGCTTCTCAAGGTCACAACATTCACTGTTTCTTTGGGGTTGCTTTCAGTAACAGTTGGCAGAGTACCTGGGATTCTCTCAGACAATACAGTTGCAATTTGCCCCACTTGCTTCTCCAAGTTCCGCAAGTCAATGCCAAGTTCTTTGATAGCTGAACCATGAACATCTAATCTCTCATCTGTCTTGACAATGAAAGACTTCATCAGATCTTCTAGCCCAGGCTGAGTGGAATGTTGAGGCTGGAGCTGCGGCCTCAGATGATTCATAAAACCAAGAGCTCCTTGTGCTTGAAATCTGGAATTGTATTGTTGCCATGCGTTTGCTATACCCCCAGGTGAACTCCATAAAAAACTGGGGTGCTTCTGACCCATTGTATTGAAGTTATAATTCCCGACATCATTAACTTGCTCGATTGAGTCTTGACACTCATGAGTAGGGTGCCCTCTTCCACATATATCACATGCTGCATGGGGCTCATTATGTATCGAAGCTAAGGTCAACTTCCTTATCTCTTTTGCCATGGTATCAAGTTGTACCTACACAAATGTGTTAGCGTCAACTTGGTGAACACCAGTTGATCTTCTTCTTTTAGCAATTTCAGAGGACCACTGATTTGCATCCTCAGATAAATCATCTAGAATTGTAACTATCTCCTCTGGAGTCCTTTTCATCAACGGGCCTCCAGCTGCATTGCTCAATGTTCTGCGAGCGACGAGTGTTAATCCATCCCAAAAGTCCTAGAGTTGCATCCAAAGTTCAATTCCGCTATGTTAACACTTTCGCACTATCTCCTTAAACCTCTCCCAAGCTTTAAACACAGTTTCAGTCTCGTTCTGGCAGAAGTTATGGATTTCTTTTCTAAACTTGCCCGTCTTAGATGATGAGAAATATTTGTCAAGAAATTTTCTGGTCATCTCATCCCATGTTCTAATCGATCCATTAGGCAAGCTTCGAAGCCAGTGCTTTGCATCATCTTTGAGTGTGAAGGAGAATGCCTTTAAGTAAACTGCATCTTGTGGCACACCATTGTATTGAAAGGTGTTCATAATATTTTTGGAGTTCATTAGATGATTGTTTGGATCTTCGTTCATCTTTCCCCTGAAGACACATCTGTTTTGAAGAGTTTGGAGCAACCCTTGCTTCAACTCAAAATTGTTAGCTGCAACTGGAGGTGGTCTCACACTTGATAAACCTTAATTGTAGACCGGTCTAGCATAATCTCCAAGTGATCTCCCAGCATTGGGAGCTATGTTTTCGAACTGGTCTGCACCCATGGGTTGATTCTGAGCAATTCTCCGAGCCCTCTCCTCTTCATAGACAAGTTGTGCATTTCGAAGAGTTTCTTCCTCAGCATCCCTTGTAGATTTTTCTCTTTGCTGGGCTGCCTCTCTTGCAGCAAAATCAACATTATCATCATCTCCCTCCATAACTTCCTTGGTTGAGGATTGCCCAACCTTCTCTGTATTCTCGGGGAGATTTCTTTCTTTCCTCAACTGTCGCAGTTGTTTCTCGATTTCTGATTCTTATGGGAGTACTTCCTTCCCATAGGATCGAGTCATGCACCAATCTAACCTGTAGCATGCGCACAATCAAGTAACACCAAACGTAAAAAGAGAAAAATAAAATAAAAAGAAAAAATTCCTGAATTAGCACCACAAATTATTTCAAATACTATTAATTGCCAATCCCCGGCAATGTCGCCAAAATTGACGAGCGCAAGACACATACTTAAATATGGCCACTAGTAGAATATAGTATAATATAATATCGTATCCATAGGGATTGGAGTTAAACAATATTTTCTTAGTTTATAGCTTGGTTTCTATCCAAGATGATCAACAATTGAGTATTATGTGATTGGAGTTAAACAACATAGTATAATATAATATCGTATCCACAGGGATTGGAGTTAAACAATATTTTCGTAGTATAGTGGTGAGTATTCCTGCCTATCACGCGGGTGACCCGGGTTCGATCCCCGAAAACATCGCCAAAATTGACGAGCGCAAAACACACACTTAAATATGCTCACTAGTCGAATATAGTATAATATAAAATCGTATCCACAGGGATTGGAGTTAAACAATATTTTCGTAGTTTATAGCTTGGTTGCTATCCAAGATGATCAACAATTGAGAATTATGTGATTAAAAACTATAATTAACTAAGAGTCTAATTTATTGAAAAATGACACTCGAACAAAAGTAAGCAAGGAAGATATCAATGGGAGAAAATAGGGGTTGATTGGATAGGTGAAAGATACTTATCTGGGATTTAATTCACTTTTAAGGTTCAAGTGAGTCTCTCGAATTCACTCTATTATTAGTTTGAATGTTCAGTAGAAAATTCTCTCTCGATTAAGTCTCAATCTCACAAGATGAATTAAGTTACGGTCGATGAAGATATGCAGGAATTCCTTGTGGATTGGTCTTTAGGAGAACCTCTTTTGATTATCCTCTAAACTAGGTCTAAACAATAATTCAACTAGCTTCTTTCGATTACTAAGAAGAATCAATGAATTTAACCAACAAGATAATGCAAAAAACATCACAAGTTATGCCTCTTTTGATTACATGAACATGTGAATGTATATGCAACAATTAAAACACCCAAAGTGATTCAATATATAAAAACTAGAGTTAATATCCACAAACAATTCTCAAAACACCAAATCCATCAATCCCTAAAGAGAACTACTCCATAGATATGGAGTAATTCATCACAAATAAGTTTAAGTTAAAGGAAAGCATAAACGATCCAAACTCTTGTCTTGAGTGAGGATTGAATCATGAAATCCTTGTGCTCTTGCTTCTCCCCCTTCTCCTTAGCCTCCTTAGGTCTTAGATGAGTCAAAAGTCCCAAAAATACCATTTCTCCATGTATATATACCAAGTAGGGTCGGGCCCAAACAAACACACCTTCTCCTTCACGAAATAGGACTTTTTCCAGACAAGAATGTCATGCCCCAAACTCAGGGAGCGTGACCGGCGCTCAACTGAGAGAACCCGGCCGAGCAAGCCTATTAGACTTACTTTTACCCGAACTCATCCATGAATAAAGAGGAGATGTACTCCATTAATCAATCACTGAAAAGATTTTATTAACAGCTTCCTTTTCATTCCCAATAGTAGTTTCATTCATAATTTCCAAAACATTACGAGTTTATAGAATTAATGAAAAAATATAATTTCCAAGTACCAACATTTCTAGTTCAATTCCCAACATTAACCATAACTCACAACCTGTCTACGGAGCCTCTAAATACAATAGAAGAGTAATAATAGAAATGCCGGCAATAAGGCCCCGGCTATACCTCAAAACACTGTACATGAGAAACAAAAGATATATGACCCCGAAATGAAGTGGGGCTCACCAAATCAGTTGAAAAGAGTGTACTGCTATCACTGATCAATGCCGCCTACTGAAGAACCACTTGCATCCATTAAAGATGCAGCACCCCCGGCAAAAGAGACGTTAGTACTGTCAAATAGCACTAGTATGTATGGCTAAAAATTCTCTTTCAAAATAGAATGCTTATATAAGAAAAGACAGCACATAGGAACAACAAGTCACAATCAACAATATCCAAACGTCCAGTTAAAACATAATAATTTTAAAAATACAAACTTCATATATAATTTTGGTTGGGAGATCATTAGCACCGATATATCATCGTCTTTGTTAGCACGGAGTCCGATCATGCCCGATCGGCTAGGCCAATCTCCCCACGAACAATGTGGTTTGACATGTGATGCGAAAGAAAGTTGTTACCAAGAGTAGTACCACCATATGCGCAATATGGCGTCTGATCTCCACCCGATCAGCTAGGCCGCCTTTCCACATATGGCGTGCGGGTTGACTTTTCCAATCCACAAAGGTTCCGGTTTCATCCCAATTAAGGGGAATAATATCACAATCCACCCCTACACCGGCACATGTAGTTATAGGTGTGGGCCTTATGATCCACCCTTCCTCGGTATTGCTAATGATGCTCCCAAAAATAGTTTTGATTTTATTTGCAAACAGAAACATCATAAATACAATTGTACTCACCTCAACATCTTTCACATTGTATGAATTCTCATTAGTATTTTCAGTCATTCACAACGACAATATTTCCTTGGCTCATTAGGCCATTCACAAGATTCTTTATTCCTGGCACAATGGCCGTATTTCATATTTCACACTTTCACCTCTTTCAATTTCAAAGATCACAATCAAGTATCATCATATAGGATATTTTAAAAATCATATACTTCTAATCCATTTGAAATAGAAATTTCAAACACAAATGGTTTCTTCCCAAAAAAATGAAGCATACCAACCAACAATAGAAATACACATGAAAAATTATAAACAATCAATACACCATTTACTCTTGCAATACTCTCCCCCAGAAATGACAATGTACAATTTCAACACATGAGTATATAGAACTCGAATCATACTGGATATATTTATAAATCAAAGCATTAGTTAAAGCAACCACTAATGGGCATGAATTTAGTACAAAAACTTTTAGACAATTCTATCTTTCATTGAAACACGACTCAAAGCCATAACCTTTTAATACGTAACCCACACTTTGAAACTTACAGAAACATTATGGAATTCAATTTCAAGAGAGAAAGTTTAGCTAACATACCTCAATCGCACTTCTTTAGACTCTACAATTATCCGGAACCCTTAGCAACCTCAATCTATTTTAGCATTATACAAATTGAACCCAAAATTAGGAAAACGTTCATGGTTCTAGTTCACTTTTTTTTATTTTTCCCACACTCTTTATCACATGCGTGCCAGATGAACCACCCTCATACCTATGAAGTATCACACTAATACCCCATTATAGCTATGTTTGAAATTAAGAGCTAGGGTGATGAAGCCTTACCTTTTAGGGTGAAGAATTTTGGTGCTCTACTTGAATATTTCCAAGGCTTTGAGTGATGGTTGAAGATCAATTGATGAAAATTAGGCCCTCCCTCTAGAACTCTCTCTCTCTCTCTCACACTAGAAATATCAGAAATGAGCTTTAAAATAGACTAAAGGGGTGTTTTATCTCTCTCTCTCTCTCTCTCACACACACACACACACACACACACACTAGAAATATCAGAAATGAGCTTCAAAATAGACTAAAGGGGTGTTTTAACGGAATGGGGGTCGGGTTTTAAATTAAGAAAATGGGTGTCCCGACACAGGTCTGCGGTCGCATATGCGGCCGCATAATGGTTATGTGATCCGCAAAGTGACCGCAGAAATGGCCCTTAGGGGCCTGAACTTTCGGCCCAGGTATGCGATCAGTATGCGGTTCGCATACTCGTTCTGCGGTCACATAATGCACAGCAGAACTCCCTCCGCAAAAACCCAAGAGGGATTATGCGACCGATATGCGGTCCGCATATCGATTATGCGGTCGCATAATCGACCGCAAAACGGACCTCAAGTTGGCCAAACTTACTGCTTCACTCTGCGGCCATTATGCGGTCCGCAGAGTGATTATGCGGCCGCATAATGGGCCGCATAAATGCGCTTTTCCGCCAAAAATTTTCTTTTACTTTTCGGTGCATTGTTCAACCTAAAAAGTCCGAACCGCGGCTCGCAAGCTCGCCGCAAAGTTCTTATACCATCCTCAAATACGTAAGCCTAATCCCGCACCACGAAACCTTGAATTCATTTGCAAAAATTGCGGGGCTTTACACTGAAATACTTCAAAATTTTCCGGTGTGTTACAAGGACGTGCGCGGACGCGCACCTGGGATGGTGCTCGCGCATTAGGCCGTGCACTTTGCATAGTGTTCTGCCTCCCATGCGCGTCCAGTGCGCGGTTGCGCACCTGGGTGACGTCCGGCTCGATTCTTCGTTTCTTTTTTTGAACACGCTAGTGTCCATTGATCTCCGAACTCGATTCTAACTTAATCCTTAGGCTTTTACTCAGACTTCAAAGCTCCAAAATAGCGTGGATTCATCTCATAACATCTACATAGCTTGGAATCACTCCTACAAGGCATTGACATATATTTAGTGCAAAACACTAGCGATTAAGGCTCAAACTCAATTAAAGTGCATTAAAGTAGAGTGCGATAAGCAACTAAAACACACAATTATAGCATACCATCACATACGCATAGACCCTTGTCAATTCATATGCGCGTAGCTTCCATAACACATAATATGTAACGAATATTGCACATACGGTGTAAAGTTTCTCTTACAAGGTTAGACATGAGACTTACCTCGTTCCGAAATCCAATAACCGGCTCCCACGCCTATCTAACACCTCAAATCAATACCAAAAAATCCGAAACTAGTCAAAGAACGTGCAAACCAATCAAAATATACTCAAAGACTCAAAATTTAACAATTAGAAACAATCTCTAACTCCAAACGAAAAGTAAACCCCCAAGCCCACGCGCCCGAATTCCAAAATATTTCGAAAATAAATATTACCCATAGCACCACAAATTCAAATATATAATTTATTCCCAATTCCATGTCTAATTTCGTGGTCAAAACTCAAAAATACCATTTCTAGGTGTTCTTCCAAAATCTCACAATTTCTACTAATTTTCATTTTAAAATTCATATATAATCCATGTATATAGCTCACAACGAGTAGGAATCACTTACCTTGTGATAGATGATGAAAATGCCCCGTCATAATTGCCCCAAAATTGGCTCCAATATGAGAAATGCGATAAAAATAAGTTAAATCCCGATTTGCAATCTTATACTTTGCCTAGACGTTTCCCATCGCGATCGCTGATAAAAGCCTCGCGATCACGAAGCAAAAACATTCATGTCGACCCAAATAGCACTGCGAACGCGGGACATCTTCGCATTTACGAAGAACAACTCACCCAGCCCAGCTTCAACCCCTACGCAAAAGTGGGCCTTCACATGTGAGCGTGGAGCCCTAGCCCAGGACACTACGCGAACGCGGAGCATCACCCCCGATCGCGAAGAATATCAGCCCCCATCTCCAGATCACCCTTCGCGATCGCGACCCTCAATTCGTGATCGCGATGCATACCAAAGACACCAGAAACCAACAACTTCAAATCACAGGGAATTGGTCCAAAATCATCCCAAAACACACACGAGGCCCCCGGAACCCCATCCAATTACACCAGCAAGTCCCCATACCTTATCCGAACTTATTGTTATGACCCAACTCCCACCGGAGCCGTGATGACGCCTAGCACTACTTGTCAGGCAAGCCAACAGTTAGATAATAGCTAAACATTTGAATAAACATAGTTTTATAAACCTAACGGCGGAAATATCATATTATTTGGTAAAAATAATGAAAATACTACTACAACCATCCCCAAGATCTGATGTCAACGAGTACATGAGCTCTACTGAGTATCAAAATATAACAAAATTCTTAGTACACTTGTCTGGACAATAGAACAGTAATAAGAGTAATAAAGGAAAGAGAGTCAAGGTTTCCAGACGTCATAGAAGCTATCTCGAAGTCTCCAAATGTTGGTACTAATATGGCTCTAATAATCACCACGTCCCGATGCACCTGGATCTGCACACGAAGTTCAGAGTGTAGTATGAGTAAAATCGTCCCCATGTACTTAATAAGTAATAGAACTAATCTTGGGCTGAAAGTAGTGACGAGCTCAGAAGAAGACACTTAGAAACCAATATAAACGGAAACACAGATAAAATGATGATAATAACAATAAGTAACTCAAAGAAATTATCATAATTAGCTCGTTCATATTACAGGAATTTAGACATGCTTTCAATTATAACAATTAAAGCCCAACACTGATAAGAACATGTCAGTTACAACTAGCATGGGGAATGGTACATCTCTATGCCTACATGTCCGATATGCATATCAAATAAGTGAATTCATGGTGATATCCCCAAAAACTCTCACTCTCAGCATACTGAAGTTCTCTGTCCCAAGTGCCCACCTCATCACACACACACAATCACTCAACACTGTACGTGTGCCTGACATCAATGCCCTTCGCCAAAGTACGTGTATGTATATCATTATTCCTGCGCTCACTGCTGGTATGTCAGACTCCGGAGGGATGAATCCTGCCCAAGCGCTAATCAAAAGCCAATAAGGCATGTTGCACCGTACAACCCGATCCACATAATAATAACAATCATAATAATAATAATAATAATAATAATAATAATAATAATAATAATAATAATAATAATAATAATAATAATAATAATAATAATAATAATAATAATAATAATAATAAAGCCAATATGGCCTGCTGCGACGTGCATCCCGATCTACAATAACACTCTCAACACGGCTCTAAGGCCCATCTCAGTCATCAACCTCTCAAGTCTCAAGGGCTCACAATCTCATATTACTCAACCTAACAAAACCACATATGGGAAAACCTAATGATAACATGCGATATAATAATGAATGATGAGAAGAGGCTGAGATATGATATGCAATGAAGAATCATGGCTGAGTGTATAATTACAGTTAAATCAGATAACCCAAAAAATAGAAATAGCCTCACCAGGTCTTAATCAAATAACCACATAACCCAAATATGATTTCTAACATGAATCGTGGCTCAATAATCTAACAAGTAGGAAAAATACGGATAAAATAAGACATGATAGCAACACATTACAAAAACCAACCAGGATCATGATTACCCCGGTGCACGCCCACACGCCCATCACCTAACATGTGCGTCACTCCAACACATCATAAATAACATGGTTCCCAGGGATACAAACCCTCAATTCCAAGTTTGGAAATATTACTTACCTCAAAATGCACAAATCACTACTCCAACAAGCCTTTACCACGCGAATCGGCCTCCGAACGACTCGAATCTACTCACAAACAACTTAATATCATCAAATAATACCGTAGGCAACAACTTCAAACAATAAAATTTCGATCTTTATCAAAATCAAAAAGTCAACCCCGGGCTTGCACCCTGAAATCCGGTCAAACTCACAAATTCCAAACACCCGTTCAATTACGAGTTCAGCCACATCAATTTCATCTAATTCCAACCTCGATTCAACCTTCAAATCCTCAATTTTCACTTTAGGAAGTTGTTACTACCCCCCACCCCCCCCCCAATTTCTCCCCTTTAATTCACCCATTAAATGCTAAAAACAAAGATGGAATCATAAAATAATAACAAATCCGTGTCAAAAATACTTATCCCGACCCAAATTTTGAAAATTCCCTCCAAAAGCGCCCAAAATTGAGCTCTCTAACTCGAAATATGATATAATAACCAAACCCTTGAAACAAAGCTTTAAACCTTTGGCCCATGTGTTTACCTTTCACGATCGTGTATAGTCCTTTGCGATCGCCAAGAACAAAGTTCACCAGCTGCTCAATCCTCTTTCGCAAACGCGACAACTTCGTCATGAATGCGATGCCCAACTCCCAAAAGCTACGCAATCGCGTACCTAGACATGCGATCATGATAAACAAATTCCTTAGGCCCTTCCTTCCTTCTACGCGAATGCGTCTCATCACTTGCGTTCGGGATGAACAAATACCACAAGGCTTCGTGAACGCGTCCAACTCTTCGCGAACGCGAAGAGCAAAGACTCACCTGCCAACAATGACTCTATGCGATCGCGACCTACTATTCGCGATCATGAAGAAGGAAACCAGAAGAACAGATTCAGCAGTTCCTCAAGTCCAAAAGAGGATTTGATAACCATCCGAAACATCCCCGGGGCCCCCCGGGACCCCATCCAAACATACCACCAAGTCCTAAAATAGGATACGAACGAAGCCTCAAACAACATCAAACAACATCAAAATCACGAATCACACCCTAATTCAAGTCTAATGAACTTCCAACTTCTAAAACTAATGCCGAACCATATCAAATCAAATCCGAATGACCTCAAGTTTTGCACACTAGTCCCAAATGACACAATGGACCTATTCCAACTCCTGAAATCAAAATCCGAACCCGGTATCAACAAAGTCAACTCTCGGTCAAACATCTCAATCTTCCAAACCTTCAACTTTCCAACTTTTGCCAAAAAGCCTCAAACCAATCTACGGACTTCCAAATCAACAACCGTACACCCGCCTAAGTCCAAAATCACTATACGAAGCTAGTGGAACCATCTAAAGTCCATTCTGGAGTTGTTTACACAAAAGTCAAACTCCGGTCAACTCTTTCAACTTAAGCTTCCAACTAAGGGTGGCAAGTGGGCCGGGCCAGGCCCCAAATGGGCCAAAGGGACCGGTCTCACGGACAGCGGTCCCGATTCGGTCCCGATCTCGGTCCCTAAATGAACGGGCTAAACAGTTTCGGGCTAAACGTGCTTTTTGTGGGACCGTCCTGGGATCGAGCCCACTAACTCATAGTCCCGGGCTAAATGGGTCGTGCCCGCGATCCAATTGGGCTAAATGGGCCCAACGGCTACGCATTAATTTTTTTCTTTTAATTAAATAGAATTTAGAGACAAAAAGATATTAAAAAATCTAAGGCAATGCCTTGTAATTTTATTATAGAATTATGACCTAATTTTTTAATTCGAATTTAAAGATAAAAATATTGTAAAAAAATATTCAAAGCAGCGCCTTGTAATTTTATTATAACAATAAAAATATGGCAGTATATTTCTTAGTCTTTCTCCCCCAATGGAATGAGCACAACAAGGTGTTAATACCACCATTGAGAAGAAAAAGGAACTAATCAAGAAGTGTCAAAATACAAGTTACATACTAATTTTTGTTCATACAAGTTACATGCTATCTCTTACAAACTTCATAAATCCTTCAAGGTTCGGAGGATGTTCCATTTGTGGTGGCAAAAAAGTAGCTTGTTCATCGCTGCTTCCATTGTCTGACAAAGATTGATATTGATTTTATAAGAAAAATGAAAGAATGAGGGGGTATTTATAGTAGAAAATAGGGAAAAAGTGTAATAATAAAAAGTTTGGGGTTAAATATTAGTTGGAGAGTTAAATGGATATTTTTTAAATACCCAACGACTATTTTTTAAACCCAACGACTACTTTTTTCAAAAGCCAAACAACCTTTCTTTTAAATATATCCGTTAGGCCATTTGGCCCGCCAAGGGACCGGAATACCCAACGACTATTTTTTAAACACCCAATATCTACATTTTTCAAAAGAGAAACAACCCTTTTTCTAAAATATATCCGTTAGGACTGTTTGTCCCGCCGAGGGACCGGTCCGGTCCCTAGGCGGGCCAAATGGGCTCGGTCCTAACGACTCCTTGCTAAAAATTGGCCCACGAGACCGGCACAGGCCCACCTCTCACAGGCAAAACAATCTCAGCCCGTTTAGCCCGTTTAGCCCACTTAGCCCGCGGTCCCGGGCCGGTTGATGAATGGTGACTTTACCATTTATTCTAGTCTCTTTTCTTTAGTTTTTATGTCCTTTAATTATAAAATGAGATGATTTATGGTATGCATTGCTAGATTTTTAGGTACCATGAACCTTGAAGAGAGTTGAGATCAAATGAAGTGAAATTGTGCAAAAAGTGTAAAAGAAGTGAAAATATTTCTAGTGAAATCGCATCTGCGCAGGAAGGTCTGCATATGCGGTCTCACATCTGCGAAATCCAGCTTGCAAGGCAGAAATCGCTTCTACGACCACTAATCCACTTCTGCGAAATCGCTTCTGCTGTTGAGGTCCGCATTTGCGAAGCCACTACTGCGGCGACATGTCCGCTTTTGCGGAATAGCTATTTTCACCAAAGACCGCATCTGTGTGCATCAATTTCGCATCTACAGAGCCGCACCTGCGATGATTCTTCCGCAGGTGTGGTCAACGGGTTTCAGAGCTGGGCACTTCTGCCATTTCACATTTTCTTCATTCCAATCCCACAAATACACGACCTAGCTTATTGGAAACACATCTTTTGGCTTATTTTCAGTCTCTTGACTAGAGAACACAAGTATTGGAGCTAGGGTTCTTGCACACACACTTGAGACTTGAAGATTTGAAGCTTTTGGTTGAGAATTTCTTACCCATTTATGTTCATTTCTTCATTTCCTTGCTTTGTTTTGTATATCTAAGTGCGTAGTATTTTTTCCAACACTTGAATCTTGTTTATGGGAATATTCGTATTTAAAGTGCGGATTAAGTATCTTGTTGTGCTTATGTATTGAACGATTTTTATTTATTATGAAGTGAGTTATTATTTCTTTAATTATTCTTGTTCTTTAATGTTTCCAAAGGGATTAGCTAACCCTAGGACTCACCCATTTAATGCGAATTAATTTTGGGAAAGATAATTTGGGTTTGGGAAAGATTAATTAACAAGAACTTGAGATGTTAACCCTCATTTTATAGATTCTACCTAGGGATAGGATTGAACTACTTTTAGCCATATTCGGGTGTGCTTAATATCTTAATTGTTTTAGGGATAATTTAATTAGGAAGTCTTGTTACTCTTCGGAAGAAGCTAATATAGAATTATTTTCTAAGGCTAATTAACATAAACTTGCTCATGTTTGTAAAATCGTAAAATACATTGGATCGTTACTTGAGTGTAACTTCCAATGCATCCATGCTTGTAGCCATTGATAATTTTACTTGTTTTCTAGGTTAGTTTACATTTTCGCAATTAGTTATGAATATTTTCTCAAAACCTTTTTAAGTGTCGGGCTTAGCATAATAAGTGATAATTCTCTTACACGCCTAATCGCCTACATATTGTTCTCTGTGGGATTCGATCCCGACTCATAGTTGGGTAAATATATTGCATGCAACCGTGTCCATTTACTTTTTAGTAGTGGATTTGTACATCATTAAAATTGGCGCTGTTGCCGGGGAACATTTTGGCGTATTTAGGTTGTTTGAGAAGTAAGCATACGTGCTTTGGTCCAAACTTGTGAATATTTGTGTAATTATTTTTCTCATCTTTGTCTATTTTTCTTGTTGTTTTCTTGATTTTTTCTTATTTATTTGCTTAATTTTGAAAAATAGCATCATGTAATAAAAATTGGTCGGATGGTAGTTGTTCATACTTCCATGACCCTTGTCCTTATTGTGGAGGACCACACTCATGTCAAAATTGTTTAAATTCTCCTGGGGGTGGATTGTGCGCACAATCTTAAACCCATGAGTGGAGTATTTGTGATAAGTGTGGTAGTCAAAATGGCCATTGGGATAATTGTGCTTATTTGTCCTTACCTTCTCCGAACCCCCACTATGATGATTCTACTTTTTGTGATGACAATTATACGGAAATCAAAGTGGAAGAAATTGAGCATTGTCAAAATGGAGAGTTCAAACTCATGATAGAATGCCTACTTGAAGGAGGAAACAAAGAGCAAAATGCCTTGGAGGAGCTTTTGTAAAATAGTCTCCAAAATGATTTGGCACTTGAAAGGTTGAACTTACAAATGGGAGAAATGCTTGAAGCTTTAGAGGTCCGAAAAGCCTCGGAAGTGAATGATAGCCAAGAACCTTTCTTAGAGATTGAAGCCAAAAATCCTTCTTTGGTACTTGATCAAAACCAAAAAGAACTCTCAAATGCTCAAAATGAGAGGATGATGTTCATGTTGGAGGCCATTCTTGAAAATGAGGCGAAGCACAACTTGGCACTCTAGGACTTGAAACAAGTTTTGATTCAAAACGATGAGAATATCCACACTTTGGAAGCTCAAATAAAAATATTAGTTGAGAGTGTGGAAAGAGCTCAAGAAAAGTCCAACTTCGAGGAAGAAAGTGAGCTTTATTTTGAGGAATCAAGATTTGAACACCCACCAACCGACTCCATGTTTGTTAGTGGTTCCATGAAAAATATGGAATTAGAGTCAACCGGTGTAATTGAAAATATGGTTGAATTTGACTCTAGTTCGGGGGACCAAGAGGATGTCAAAATGCGGAAAGAATTGTAATTTGGAGGCTTGATGTCACATTTCAAGCATTTATCAACATTGGAGTTATGTGGTGATATGGGAATTGAACTACACAAATCAGTGAGGGATTACGAAGAGGAAAGACATAGGCCATACATTTTACAATTTGAAAGTTCAAGAAGGCAAAATGGCATTCCTCACATGAAAGCCAAGAAATGCAAAATGAAGAAATTAAAGTTTGGCTTGATCATCTACTTACCACCCCCATCGCTCATGGTCACAAGCTTGATTCCATGTTAGGTGCCCAATTCATATCGTCCAAGTGGTGAGAAAAGTGATAAAGTTGATTCACGTCATACCACGACGGTAAATGCGGCGCTTGGTGGGAGGCAATCCATCATTTTCAAATTTTTAATCCTTTTTGAAATTTTCTTTTTTAGAATAGCTTAATATATTAGTTTTGACTAATCTGCCAAGTTTCAGATTTTTTGGAGTTAAATTGAGGAGGCTGAAGTATTGGAACGAGCCAAAGCAGTGACTGCCCAGTTGTGGTATTAAGAAAGCTGGTGCAACCGCTTCTGCGGAAATATTCATGCAGAAGCGGCCACGCAGAAGCATGTTTGGAGCTGCAGATGCGGACTCTTCACAGAAGTGGTTATTTAACCGCAAAAGTGGTAAAAATCCAGCAGAAGCGACGCGTCGGGTGAGTTTAAAGCTAAAGCCCTACTGGGTATCTCTTACAGTTAACACTCTAATTTTTTCTCCCAAACTCAAAACTCACTCTCATCTCTCACACAAATACTGTTCGTGAATTCCCTTGCTCTCACACACAGGCAATACAAGTATCATCTTCAGCTCTATTCTACATTTCTTTTCTACCTTTATTTTCTCTTTCTTATTCATCTCTAATTTTTCGTGGACATATCCCCTTAGTTCCCCATTTCCTTTTGATTAATGTTAATATTAGCGGTGAGGAAATTGGTTGAGTATAGTTATGTGTGTTGTTATTTTTTAAAAGAATTAGGAAGTCTGTTTACCAAATTGCTTAAAAGAATCAAAAACCACTCAGTGTTTGTTATGTGTTCGATAAATTATCCAAGAGAATTTTGGTTGCATAGTGCCTAAATCAGGTTTAATCAAGTCGTGTAATCATATGGTGCATTACTTGAGAATTCTTGAGTATAAATTATGTGCCAAAATCATGTTTGGAATAAAAAAAATTAGACAGTTTCTATGTTTATTGGAAACCCCTGATGAACACCACAGAAGCGGACATGTCACCGCAGAAGCGGGCTCGCACCTGCGATGCCCTATCCGCAGGTGCGATTTCTGGTCAATTGTGCAAATTCGCAGAAGCGAGAAGTGTGCCGTAGATGCGGCTGCGCACCTACGATGTATATTCCACAGGTGCGAGTTTTGTCCAGCAGTAACATTACGCAGAAGCGACACGATTTCCGCAGAAGCGGAACCGCACCTGCGAGACTTTTTCCGCAGGTGCGGTAACTGTGCAGTTTTTGCAAAAACAGTGGGTATGCAATTTCGACTTGATGGACCTGTTTGGCTTGATTCTTTGGCCTAATTTTATTGTTTTGAATGGCTTAACATGATTATGATTCCCTACTAACTTGGTTTTGATTTTTTAGGTACTTTAAGCTTCAAAAATGGAATAAACCACAAATGAACATGCAATGTTTCATCATGAAATTGAGGAAGAAGCTGAGGTGGAATAATTCGACACTGAATGATTCATGTCTTCTGATTGTCATCGCCGATATTATGACAACCTTCTTACAAAGAAGGTCATACTTGAAAAAGGAATCTCCGAGAATAAATTGGCCGAATTAGTTCCAGACTTTTATGGCCGTCTACAGACCACCGGCTGGTCTTGTTTCATTCCTACTTCGTGTAAGTCCAATGAGGTGTGGGTTCGTGACTTTTATGCAAAACTTAAGCGTGCAAACTTCAACGACCCACAACTCACCATTAGAGGAAAAATAGTGAGGTTTGGAACTAAACAAATCAATGATATTCTAGGTCTTCCTGACCATTCACTTGAGCCGGTGTGAGAGAAAGATCATTGCTCAAATGGAGATTAACTAGTTTCTAAACTTTATCCAGCAAACAAGTGAGAAAAGTGGGCAATCAAGAGAAAGGGTTTAAAGTCTATTAACTTCACAGTTGAGGCAAAAATATGGCTCTACATCATCTGCAATAGAGTATCACCCTATGGAAATGTTTTAGATGTTTCATATGGAAGAGCTTTGATGATTGCATGAATACTAGATGATATTCATGTGAATGTTGGCCATTATAACCTTCAGGAGTTGAAAGAGTATTTGCTAGACGACAGCCCAGGCTTGATGTTCCCTTCACTGATTACAGAGTTGTGCCGACCGACAGATGTTGAGGTGCATAACACCGATCGTTGGCTATCAGCCGACAAACCCTTTCATCCGTTGAGACTAACGGGCGAGGATAGTGCAGTAAAGAGTAAGAAGAGGAAAGTCACCACTGCTGTCGGACCAGAGTCTTCCTCACAGGCAGCCCTGCTTGAGGGACCATTTGGGATGTTGAACTCACAGCTTGTCTCCATCCGTGACTTAGTGTCACAGCTCCCTAGTGGGCCCTCACACTCCTAGCCTATGCCTGAGTATTTTACCAGGGAAGAAATGAACACTTACCTAGAGAACCAGAAGAAGCAAGCAGAGTAGCAGGAGAAGTTGGCAGCTTCTGTTAACAGGCTCGAGGCAGCCTATGGAAACATGGCCAAGACACATGTAGATCTTCAGGAAGATTTCCACAAGGAGAAAGAGAAAAATAAGAAGAAGATCAAGTTCATGATAAAGATGTGGAGAGGCATCAAGGCCATCTTCAAATGGGGGCAGCCGAACAGAAAGATACCGGTCGAGGACAAAGATGATAATAAAGAGTATTCCTTCCTGTCGAGTGTTGCAAATGCTGATACTGATGCTACCGATGATGATGAGGCCGAGAGCTCCACACAGAAGTGATTAGCTTTTTCCCGCAGTCTGCAAGTCTGATGCAGATATCAGAGAAACCCTCAAACTACTCTTATTTTATCTTGATATTATGCAGTGAGGACACTGTAGTGTTTGTAGTTGGGGGTGGCTTTAGGGAATATACTTTATTTGTACATTGATGCTTAACTTGTGCCCTTGCCGGGCCTATTCTTTTGTATGGATATTGTGTGCCATTGTCGGGCTTGTTCTACTATTGTTTATCATGTGCCTTTGCCGGGCGTAGTTTGTGATTGGTGATATAATTGCGGATTAGTCGCTTTTGTTATTCTATTTTATTTTTCTTTATTTATGTATTTTCTTTAGTAGTTTTAAATTTATGTTATTTTTGTTCCTTTAGTATTAGTTGCTTTTGTTATTTTATTTTCTTTAGTAATTTTTAATTTATGTTATTTTTGTTCCTTTAGTATTAGTTGTTTTTGTTATTTTATTTTCTTTAGTAATTTTCGGTTATTTTATTTTTATTCTTTTAGTGTTTATTTTATTTTCTTTAGTAGTTTTTAGTTATTTTATTTTTATTCCTTTAGTGTTTATTTTATTTTCTTTAGTAGTTTTTAGTTTATATTATTTTTATCTCCTTAGTAGTAATATACTTTTCAATAAATATTTTTTGGGTTTTTTTTATGCTACGGTTCTTTCCCGAGGAATATTTTTGTGTTGAACCGGGTGACGTTTTCCTATGATGGATGGCGTGACGACTTTCTTAAGGGAATTAGTCTTATTTTGGTATGTGGAGAACTTTTGGATTGTTTGGTACTAATAAAATTAGTCTCTTGTATGTGAAGTGTGAATTAAGAATACCCCTCCAAATTTTGGTTGTAAATTGAAAAGATAAGTTGCATGGGGAAGAATAATTTTGTGATAACTTTTTTGGCTCATTTTGTGACTATTTGCCCACTAGTTGGCATGATATTTCCCAAATTGTTCTTATTAAGAAGTGAAATTGATCTGTCTTGATTAGTTCATGTGCCATGTGTATTAGTTTTTGTTAAAAATAATTCTTGTATTTATTTTTAATATCTAGAACTTGCCCGATTGGTCTTTCAATGCTAATGTTAATTATGTTTAGTTGGAAGGATGACCTTAGGCATTCTTTCTGATCTTTGAAAAAGCCTCTTTTGCCTTTCGAGCATACCATTGCATAAATATTATCACTAGTTTACCTCATTTGAGCCTTTAACCTTTTGTTTGGCTACCTCGTTACAAACCTTTACCCTTTTGTAAAATAATTTCCTCTTTTGAACCCGTCCCTCCTTGAATGTTGAGAATGAGGCTAAAAACCTAAGTTGGGGGTATTGGTATTAATTGAAAAATGGTGAAGATGTACATTTGTTGGTAACTAGATATCAATAAGGGCTATGTGTCTTAAAGAGAAGCAAAGTGCAAAATGAAAGACAAATGTGAGTAGTGTTCAAGGAGGGTGTAGTCACTTGTATCCCAAATGCTTATCCTACCCTTCCCTAAACCTACATTACAATCTTAAAAAGTCCTTATGGGATCTCCAACCGAATGTTCTTGAATAGGCGGCAAATTAAAATAAGGGCAAGCTTATGGTATGATATTTTGTAATAATTGAAACTCTTTGTTGAGAGTGAGTGTCTTTGTGCATTTATCCCTTGTGTGTTATTGTAAATATGTTGATTTTGAGACTTTCTTTCTTGTGAGGGCACATGAATTATGATGGATTGGTGACGTTGATAGATTCCGAATTGAGTAAATTGAGCATATGTAGTAGACTAGTGCTTTTGAGTCACTTCTTGAGGCTTGGTTATTGTCACTTGATTATTTTGAAACTCCATTGCATTCTTGAAATTGTTTTAAATGAGGGAGTTATTTGGTTGAGATTCACATGCTTGAGCCTAATTATTAGTACCACCTAAATCCATAAGTGTTATGCTTTATTGGAGAATATGATTTGGAAATGATAGTGATGCTAATTGTGCATTGAATAGTAGAGCCTCATTGAGTATTTGGTTTTGATTTGCTTGAGGATAATAAAATTTTTTAAGTTGGGGGTGTTGATGGGTGGTGACTTTACCATTTATTCTAGTCTATTTTCTTTAGTTTTTATGTCCTTTAATTATAAAATTAGATACTTTATGGTGTGCATTGCTAGATCTTCAGGTACCATGGACCTTGAAGAGAGTTGAGATAAAATGAAGTGAAATTGTGCAAAAAGAGTAAAAGAAGTAAAAATATTTCCAGTGAAATCGCATCTGCGCAGGAAGGTCTGCATATGCGGTCTCACATCTGTGAAATCCAGCTTGCAAGGCAGAAATCGCTTCTACGACCACTAATCCGCTTCTACGAAATTGCTTTTGCGGTTGAGGTCTGCATTTGCGAAGCCGCTTCTGCGGCGACATGTCCGCTTTTGCGGAATAGCTATTTTCACCAAAAACCGCATCTATGTGCATCAATTCCGCATCTGTGAAGCCGCACCTGCGATGATTCTTCCGCAGGTACGATCAATGGGTTTCAGACCTGGGCACTTATGCCATTTTACATTTCTTTCATTCCAAACCCATAAATACACGACCTACCTTATTGGAAACACATCCTTTGGCTTATTTTCAGTCTCTTGACTTGAGAACACAAGTATTGGAGCTAGGGGTTCTTGCACACACTTGGGACTTGAAGATTTGAAGCTTTTGGTTGAGAATTTCTTACCCATTTATGTTCATTTCTTCATTTTCTTGATTTGTATTATATATCTAAGTGTGTAGTATTTTTTCCAAAACTTGAATCTTGTTTATGGGAATATTCGTATTTAAAGTGCGGATTAAATATCTTGTTGTGCTTATGTATTGAACGATTATTATTTATTATGAAGTGAGTTATTGTTTCTTTAATTATTCTTGTTCTTTAATGTTTCCAAAGGGATAAGATGTAACAACCCAACCAGTCGTTTTGAGCCCTAGCGCGTCATTTGGTAGTTTGAGGCCTTGAGTAGCTTCACTTCATGTTTTATGACTTGTATGCGTAGTCGGAATCGAATTTCGGGAAGTTCAAAGTTGATTCGGATGGGATATTCTAATTTTGGAAGCTTTAAGTCGTAGGGATTAATCGTAGGTTGAATTGTGGGAAGACGACTACGTAATGGAGTTTTGATGGTTCCAATGGCTCCGTAGGATGATTTTGGTCTTAGTAGAATGTCCGGATGTTGATTTGGAGGTCCGTAGGTCATTTCGGCGTTAATTGGCGAAAGTTGGAAAATTGGGTGATTTTTGGAAAGTTTAACCGGGAGTGGACCTTTTGATATCGGGGTCGGATTCTGACTATGGAAGTTGGAATAGGTCTGTAATGTCAATTGTGACTTGTGTGCTAAATTTGAGTTCAATCGGACTTGATTTGATAGGTTTCAACATCGAATGTAGAAGTTTGAAGTTTTCAAGTTCATTAGGCTTGAATCGATGTGCAATTCATATTTTTAGCATTGTTTGATGTGATTTAAAGGCTCGACTAAGTTTGTATGATGTTTTAAGACTGGTTGGTATATTTGATCGAGGTCCCGGGGGCCTCGGGTGGATTCGAGATGGTTAACGGATTAAATTTGGACTTGTGAGAATGGCTGAAGGCACCAGTTCTGGTGCAATCGCACCTGCGTAGATTGACCGCAGGTGCGAGCTCGCAGAAGCGAGCCATTTGGCACAAATGCGGGGCTGGAGGAAATGGCGTGTGGTCGCAGGTGTGACGTGAAGGCCGGAGTCGCCTCTGGGGAGGAATGAGCGCAGAAGCGGAAAGGCCAGGGAGGCTTGGTGATCGAAGAAGCGGAGACCTTCCGCAGATACGGGAGCACAAGTGCAGTTGTCCCTTCGCAGAAGCGCACGCGTAGGTGCGCTTAGGGTGCCACATAATAGAGACTTTTTGGCCTAAGTAATGGCCACACATGCGATGGAATTTACGCAGGTGCAGAGCTGCAGACATGGCTAAGGCCTCGCAGAAGCAAAATCGCTGGCCAAAAAGGAGCTAATTCAGAGGGTTTAATTTCATTCTCTATCTTTGAACCTAGAGAACTCGGATTGAGGTGAAATTTCGAGGGTTTTCCAGAGAAAACATTTGGATAAGGATTCTTGACTTGTTTTTGATAAATGTCCACTAATCTATCAATTATTTATTCATTTAATTAAGGATTTGGGTTGAACAATTTGGGGGGAAATGGTGGAAGTTCTTAGACTGACATTTTGGGAATTTAAAAGCGATTTGAGGTCGGATTTGAGTAATGTTGGTATGGGTGAACTGGATAGCAAATGGGTATTCGTATTTTGTGACTTTTACCCAATTTCGAGACGTGGGCCCAAGTCACGTTTTGGGGCGATTTTTTGATTCTTTGCTAAAGTAGTAGTTTCATTATTTAAATTAGTTTCTTGTAGTTGTATTTATAGTGTGCAATTGCTTTTGGCTAGATTTGGGCCGTTCGGAGTCGAAAAATCAAGGGAAAGGCATTCTTATTGACTGATTGAGCTTGGTTTGAGGTAAGTGATTTGTCTAACCTTGTGTGTGTGGGGGGGGGGGGGATCTACCTCAGGTTATGGTACTATTGCAACAATTCGTAATATGTGAGTGCCGTGTATGCGAGGTGACGAGTGTGTACGGGCTAAATGTTGAAATTTCGGTTCGTGACGAGTGTGTACGGGCTAAATGTTGAAATTTCGGTTCTTGCTAAGTAGGTTTCTTTTAAAATTCCTTAATTGAGTTGCCTTAGCATGTGTAGTTATCATGTTTAACCTAGTATCACATGTCTACATGTCTTAACTCTTACTTGCAATTTGTGCAACATGCTTAGTTGAATTATCTGTTTCCTTGATTTGTATTCAGTCTTTATCTGTATGATTCCTTGCTGTAAATTCGTTATTCCATAGGTTATGAGTTGTGTATTTACTTTTGGGACTACGAGGCAGTACCTCGGGAGATCCCCTGCTGCATATTTACTTTTGGGACTATGAGGCGGTACCTCAGGAGATCCTCTATTGCATATTTACTTTTGGGACTACGAGGCGGTACCTCGGGAGATCCCCATGTCGTGTATTTACTTTTGGGACTATGAGGCGGTACTTCAGGAGATTCCCTGTTGCATATTTACTTTTGGGACTACGAGACGGTACCTCGGGAGATCCCCCTGTCATATATTTACTTTTGGGACTACGAGATGGTACCTCGGGAGATCCCCCTGTTGTGTATTTACATTTGGTACTACGAGGAGATACCTCGAGAGCGCCCCTGCTGTTTACCTCTATTTGCTGTGTTATTACCTTTCTAAAATTTCTCATTGTTAAATTCTCAGTCATTTCATTATATTATTTTATCTTCTGCCTTGTTCCTTTTTATTCCAGTATGGCCCTGACCTGACCTCGTCACTACTCTACCGAGGTTAGGCTTGGCACTTACTGGATACCGTTATGGTTTACTCATACTACACTTCTGCACATCTTTTTGTGTAGATCTAGGTTCTTCCTACCAGGCCAGATACCAGTGAGATAGCCTGTGCATGGAGACTTCAAGGTACATCTGCCAGCATCCGCAGACCTCGCAGTTCCCCTCTATCCTTGTTATGTTGTTTTTCCTTATTCTCTTTAGACTTTGATGTATAGAGACACTTAGTATTTTCTCTTAGAAACTTGTGACTTGTTTCTACCGGGTTTTGGGAGCTGTAATTATTTGAATCGTTGTTCGTATTTGTATTTCATGTGTTGAGGTTTGAGTTCATTTTATATTCAATTATTTCGCAAATATTTTAGGCTTACCTAGTCTTAGAGACTAGGTGCCATCACGACATCCTACAGAGGGAAATTGGGGTCGTGACATTAGCTAACCCTAGGACTCGCCCATTTACTTCGAATTAATTTTGGGAAAGATAATTTAGTGTTGGGAAAGATTAATTAACAAGAACTTGAGGTGTTAACCCTCATTTTATAGATTCTACCTAGGGATAGGATTGAACTACTTGTAGCCATATTCGGGTGTGCTTAATCTCTTAATAGTTTTAGGGATAATTCAATTAGGAAGTCTTGTTAGTCTTTGGAAGAAGCTAATATAGAATTATTACCCGAGGCTAATTAACATAAACTCGGTCATATTTATAAAATCGTGAAATACATTGGATCGTTACTTGAGTGTAATTCCTAATGCATCCATGCTTGTAGCCATTGATCATTTTACTTGCTTTCTAGGTTAGTTTATATTTTCGTAATTAGTTATAAATATTTTGTCAAAACCTTTTTAAGTGTTTGGCTTAGCATAATAAGTGATAATTCTCTTACACGCCTAATCGCCTATATATTGTTTTCTGTGGGATTCAACCCTGACTCATAGTTGGGTAAATTATATTGCATGCGACCGTGTCCATTCACTTTTTAGTAGTGAATATGGACGCCATCACCGGTCTCGGCCCGGCCCAGCTGCTATCCTTACTTCCAACCTCAGGACTAAGTATCCCAATTCACTCCGAAATATTCCCCGAAACCGATCCAATCACCCTGACAAGTCAGATAACCACAAATGAACATAGAAGAAGCGATAAATACGAGAACATGGATACAATATACGAAACAAACGGCCACGTTGTGACACTTTTCCAAAGGATCGAAACGCCATGAATAATATCAAAACCAAGATTTGTCGATCAAAATCCCTCTCTTAACTTTCAAACTTCAAACTTTGCCGAACGCGTCCGAATCACACTTAGACATTTTGGATCCCGACCAAACATCAAACACATGTTCCAATCAACTAAATGAACCTATCCAAGGTCCCAGACCTCTACCTGGAGTCTGATAACACCAAAGTCCACTCCAAGTAACTTAGCAAATTCAAAAACCATCAAAATGCAAACTTCAGACAATAAGCGCTGAATTTCTCTCGGTGTGACGACCCAAAATCCACTAGTCGTGATGTCACCTAACCCAACCCGCTAGGTAAGCCAACTAACAACTATCCAATTTCAATAATATTTAACAGGACAATTAATCAAAAGAAATTATCTGAATTTTATACATTCCCCAAGAACTGGTAGTACAAATCATGGGCTTCTCTCGAGTTTACAAAGCGGAAATGAAATAAATACATAGTCTGTTTGAATAGTACATAAACAAAGTTTTACAGATCTAAAGCTACCACGAATAAGAGGCAGCTACAGTCGGGACGAAGGTACATCTTCAATCCAGCTCCCATCGAACACAACAACATCAGCAGCCAACATCTGCACGCAAGGTGCAGAAGTGTAGTATGAGTACAACCGACCCCACGTACTCAATAAGTAACAAACCTAACCTTAGGTTGAAAGTAGTAATGAGCTAACAAAAACAAGGTCGGGTACAACACCAATATTCCACCACAGTTCATAACAACGTAGTATAATAACAAAACAGTATCTCGAAAATAAAAGGCTCAATTCGTTCACAGTTCCAAAAAATAATAGGCATTTCTTTTCAAGTATCTCACTGAAAACCCAAATCTTTTACCGAAAAAGCCAAAGTACGAGTAAGTTTGAAAACTGTAGTTTTTCCCAAAACTCCTTTGAACAAATAGTAAGATGTTTCATTTTTAGATAGCACGAGGAAAGTACTTCTCTATGCCTACATGTCAAGATACAGGTAAAATCATAAATATCCCCAAAATCGGATAGTAGAAGGAAATACATCTCTATGCATGTATCTCAAGTACGCATGTCAAATGCAATGCATCTCAATGATGAGCTCATGTACTCACACTCTCAGAGTACTCAATCTCACTGTCTCGCATTCTCTCACTATGCTCAATGCTCAACACACTCAATCACTCAGCGTTGTACAATACCTGCTGCGACGTGTAGCCCGATCCATATATGACCATAAGGCCCGTTGCGGCGTGCAATCCGATTCACATATATATAATCGACTGCACTCACTGGGGGTGTGTAGACTCCGGAGGGGCTCCTTCAGTCCAAGCGCTATATTGCTGCGGCGTGCAGCCCGATCCAATATTGTTGCTGTCACGTCCCAAACTACCCCCTAGACGTGACTGACACCTAGCTAACACCACCTGCCAGGCGAACCCCTTTCTCTAACGTTTAACCATTTCCATAAATACTGAGAGAAAAGGTGCAGGCCTAAAAGTATTATGAATCATTAAAGAGGAAATGATTATCGCCCAATACCTTAGTCAATTGATAGAAAACCAACAATCACTCAAATAAAAGGACTCTAGCCCAAATCCCACACTAAGACCATGGAGCATCTAACAAAGTAATGTGAGTTTTATTGACGGGTATGCAAACCCCAAAGAAAAAGCAAATAACTAACACGAACTAGGTAATTCTAAAATGAAAACCTCCACGAACTATGCGGTGGCTCACCTCAGCAATGGGATCCACTCGAACAAACTCGTCAGCCACTAGCTCTATCTCCCGCAACGGTATCTGCATAGAGATGCAGGTAAGGAGTGAGTTATACGTAAATATAACCCAGTAAGATCCTCGACCCGCCACTTTAAATATCTCTGGAACAAGTGTTAGAAAATATAAACACACCACAACACGAATGATATAGCAAATATGATAATTATACAATAACTCAATATACGTGTATCAACAGAGTTAATAAGAATTAACCAACAAGAGTACCCACTAAGGACTTGTCATAATTGCAGTGAAATCAATTTACCAACACATCTACGAGTCCACAACGGCACCACAATGCCTCCAATATGTAACAAAGCATACACAATGCTCACTGAAACATACACAATGCCCCAAATATATCAAGAAGCATACAAAATGCTCGGGTGATGTACAAAGGCATACACAATGCCCCAACATCATGGTGCACAGCCGTATCAAACTCAACACCATGGCTCACAGCCATATCAAACTCAACATCATGGCGCACAACCATATCAAACTCAACACCATGGCTCACAGCCGTATCAAACTATCAAACTCAACATCATGGCTCACAGCCATATCATGCCATCAAACAATTTATATAATATTTTTTTTTAGTATTTTTCCAAAAATAATATATTGCGGCTAGTCTAAAACCACTGATTCTGCCACGTGCACGCTTGTCCCAACACATGGACCAGACAAAGAAAACACAGTTTCAAAACGGGTTTTAGAAAAGCAAGCATCAAAGCTTAAAGTCTCACTTACCTCGCTAACGGGAAGTTCTCCAACCTTGCAATGCCTAGAACACCAACCAAACGGCCTCCAATGGTCTCAATCTGTGAAAGTTCACACAGTGATGGATTTGCTCGCCGTCAGGTCCTGACTATTTTGCTTCTTCTTTTGCTCTGTTTCTTCTTTTTTTTTGTTACGCCTTTTGTTTCTTTTCCTCTAATCCCTAGGTTACTAAAGCATAGCAGCCACAAAAGATTGGGCTTGTCCTACTCCTTATTTAATAATTAGCCAAAGTTAACTATATAAGCATAGTTAAAAAGTTAGCCACTAGCCACTTATTAGCATAATATCTTACATATTATAATAAATTTCCTTCACTAGCTTAATGTTTAACCCAATATGTATAAATAAAAACAAAATTAGTTCTCTGGTCGACAATTAATAAGTATATAAAATATTTGGGATTATTACATTCTCCCCCACTTAAACAAGCGTTCGTCCTCGAACGAGTTAAAAAGTGTACCTGACATGTCAAACAACTGAGGGTACTTGCTTCGCATGTCTACTTCGGACTCCTACGTAGCTTCCTCTGTAGGATGGTTACGCCATAATACTTTCACAGAAGCAACCTTTTTCGATCTCAATTGTCGCACTTGCCTATCAAGAATAGCTATCGGACCTTCTTCATAAGTTAAGTTCTCATCAAGCTCCACATCCTCTGGCTGGATATTATGACTATCATCGACATATCGTCTAAGCATAGACACATGAAATACGGGATGAACCGCAAAAAATCTCGGAGGCAAGGCAAGTTTATATGCCACTGATCCGATTCGATCTAAAATCTCATACGGACCAATATACCTTGGACTTAGCTTGCCTTTGTGCCTAAATCTCATGACTCCTTTCTTAGGGGATACCTTCAAAAAGATGTTTTCTCCTTTCATGAACTCCAAATCACGAACTCTCTTATCTGCGTAGGATATTTGTCTACTTTGAGCTGTCCGAAGCCGTTCTCGTATCAATGCAACTTTCTCCAAAGCCTGTTGAACCAAATCCGGACCCAATAGTTGTGTTTCACCAGGTTCAAACCATCTAACTGGTGAACAACACTTACGACCATATAGAGCTTCAAACGGCGCCATATGTATACTCGACTGATAGATGTTATTATAAGCAAACTCTGCTAATGGCAACTGATCGTCCTAATGACCACAAAAATCAATTGCACAAGCTCTAAGAATGTCCTCCAAGATTTGAATAACCCGTTCGGACTGTCCGTCCGTCTGTGGATGGAAAGCTATGCTCAACTCAACCTGAGAACCCAATGACTTCTAAAAGGACTTCCAAAACTCAGCAGTAAATTGTGCACCCCGATTTGATATTATAGAAATAGGCACACCATGAAGTCAAACTATTTCACGGAGGTAAATATCTGCTAATTGTTCTGTAGTGTGAATAACTCGAACCGATATAAAATGCGCGGACTTTGTTAGTCTATCCACGATCACCCATACTGAATCATGTTTCTTAAAAGTATGTGGCAACCCAACCACAAAATCTATAGTAATCCTTTCCCACTTCCACTCTGGGATAGTCAAATTCTACATCACGCCACCCAGTTTTTGGTGCTCATATTTCACCTGCTGACAATTTAAGCAACTAGTCACATGTTTCAAAATATCATACTACATACCTTTACACCAATACAATTCACGCAAGTCTTGATACATTTTAGTAGCACCTGGATGGATAGAGTAGCGGGAGCTATGAGCCTCTTCGAGAATCAACTGCTTCACATCACCTACCATAGGGATACACAATCTACCATGTCAACGTAATACACCTTCAGTATCAATAACAAATGACTTAACACCACAATTCTGCACTCGATCTCGTAGTTTAGTAAGATGGGAATCTTCAAATTGACGAGCCTTGACCTATCCAACCAAGGATGATTGTGCTACCAAACTCGCAAGTAATCTGCCCGGTAATGCATGATCAATACGCACTCCCCGATTGGCTAATTCCTGAATATCCATAACCATAGGTCGTTCTTCAGCAGTAAATCGGGCCAAGCTACCCATAGACTTTCTACTCAAGGCGTCTACCACCACATTCGCCTTCCCGGGATGATATAAAAAAGTAAGATCATAATCTTTATGTAATTCTAACCACCGTCTCTGCCTTAGATTCATATCTCTTTGCTTGAATATATATTGCAGACTCTAGTGATCAGTATAGATTTCACACGGCTCACCATAAAGATAGTGACGCCAGATCTTAAGAACAAATACGATCGCAGCCAATTCCAAGTCATGAGTTGGATAATTCTTTTTCATGGTTCTTTAGCTGTCGAGAAGCATAAGCTACTACCTTACCATTCTGCATCAGCACACAACCTAAACCGACTCGAGACGCATCACAACAAATAGTAAAACCCCCTACACCTGTAGGTTGTGTCAAAATCGAAGCTGTAGTCAACGCGATCTTCAATTTCTGAAAATTTTCTTCACACTCATTTGACCACTGAAATGCAATACCTTTCTAAGTCAATCGTGTCAATGGAGTGGCTATCTTTGAGAAACCCTCAACAAACCTTCTATAATACCCGGCTAGACCTAAGAAGCTGTTACACCCTATATTTTCATACATAAAAATGCATCGTAAGCAAACTAATGTAGGACCAAAAATGAGATAATATTTAAAAGTATATAAATTAATTTAATCATGTTACCTCTGAGGTTACAAATATTGAAGATCATGAACAACAAGTACAAAGTGGGTTGGACGGTTTTGAAGCTAAAGCAATTGAAGAAAATAATGTTTCGTCGAAAGTCGACAAGTTGGGAATGTTATAACATATACCTTTGGGGTGAGACTAGGGTGCTTAACATGATAAGAAGATTATGTTATGATTTATATTAGTCGTATGACATCCGTGTGTTATGTTTTGAAGTCAAGAGAGTTGTGGAACAAAAGTCGATGAAAGTCATCACAAGTTACATTCATAAGTTTTACTGAAACTTTGGATCAAATGTAACTGCGATTTTCTCCCAATATACTTAGATTTATGGGGTGTTCCACCCATCAAATTAAATATCTATGAGTCTATTTTCCAACGCATTAAACCGTTTGTCAATACGACATTAGAGTAGAAAGATATAGGCATTTGTGCGATACTGCGCAAGCTGCTAGGTGACAAGTAGGTGTGTCACCTACTTGCTTAAATGAGAGCCCAAAAAAATGGGCCATTTTGGGTCGTCCAAAGAGGCCTTTTAAGGGCCTATTTTCTTCATATATTAGACTTAAAATAGAGCATAATAACCAGACATAAGCTCTGCAAAGAATCCTCCCAAAAATTTCCCACAAACCCTAATTGATTTTCTCTCCCTTTCAAGTTCCAATTGGAGGTAAAACCTAGAGTTTGAATAACCAAGATAAGAGCTGAGTTATCCAACAAATAAGGTGAGTTTACTTCTCTCTTTCATCCAATTTTTCTTCTATAAATTCATGGTAAGTCGTTCTATACTTGTAAGAACTCACGGGACGGTGATCGGAAGCCGTGAGTTCGAGTTATTCACTTGTAGTGGACTGTTTTGTGGACTATTTTGTGTTGCTATTGGGCTGCGTGTTTTACTACTATTTTGTGGAGTTTTGGAGGAGGAAGGGTGTTTATAAACACCATATAAATGTAGGGTGGTTGGCTGGTCGTTCGTCATAACATTTTCGGGTCGTTTGACACTACTACGGTGGTCGTTTTGTGTACGAAGAGATTGGGGTGTGTTGGGCTGTTTTGTAGTATTTGATGGTGTATATAAGGCTGGAAAATGGTGTATATATGTTGTTATTGTTCTGTTCTTGTATTGTTGGTGTTATCTTGAATTCGGAGGAAGTAAGGATTATAGGGGAGATGCTGCCCGTTTTAATACAAAATAGGTTTGTCGTTCGTTGTGCGATAGTTGTACCTTTCGTAACTTAACGATAGTATTATTATCATTCTTGTAGATTAAGGTGCGAAGAGGTGAGTTCAACTTGGTGATTGGAAAGATTGTGATAAGGTATGTTAAGGCTAAGCCTTCCTTCATTTTGGCATGATCTCGTAGCTACATATGTTAGTAATGAGACAAAAAGAGAAGTTCATATTCATGAATTTATTCACACTATTCTAGTCTCATAAGTTACAATATTATTCCTTATCGAGACTCTATATTCAATTTTAGTATTGTCTTCTTCCAGTCAAGAGAGCAGCAAGCCTATATATACAGTATTACAGTATTTTCATTACCATCGAGCTATAATCGATGGGCAGGCCCCTATTGGGCAACCTCTGATCAGATGGAAAGTTATATACCGAGCCTACTGTGGCCGAGCGCCTATGAGCAAGCCCAGCATGGTCGAGATACATAGCCTAGTATGGCCGAGCGCCTATGAGCGAGCCTACTATGGCAGAGCAGTTATATATATACCGAGCCTTATAAGGCCGTACAATTATTTTACTTACTATATTGAAGGAGTTGAGTCAGTATCAGCAGGTAAGTATATCTCCAGATCATCTTTGACTCCCAGTTACTTCCAGTTATTATATTATCAGTTCAGTTTCGATTTTCAGTTATGTTATTGCCTTACATACTCGGTACATTATTTCGTACTGACGTCCCTTTTCCGGGGACGCTGCATTTCATGCATGCAGGTTCAGATAGACAGACGAGTAGATCTCCTCAGTAGGTGTTTCCCGAGTTCAGCCTGATCGGTAAGCTCCACGTCTTTCGGAGTTGCCAGGTCTAGAGTGTTGTGTACATCTTATGTATATCTGTATATATGTTATGGGTAGGTCGGGGCCCTGTTCCGATCATAGTACATCTATCAGTAGAGGCTTGTAGACATATCCTATTGGTTAGTGCAGTATGTTGGGGTTTGTAGGCCTGGTATGTATAATTTGGTGGTTTGTCAGCTGTAGTAGCTATGACGGCCTTTTCAGCCTAGCTTTATATTGATGTTTAGTTAGCGCTAGTTTCCATTCAGTTTTATATTTTGCTTCGCAAATTATCTTGCAAGGTGGCCCCATGGCCAAAGTATGACATTATGTGTTCAGAGTCCCTTAGTCGCAATTTGGTACGCCAGGTTAGGTGAGGCACCAGGTGCTTGTCTCGCTCCTAAGTTCGGGGCGTGATAGAAGCTACGTATCTCTGTAGGAGTAGTGGGTCGAGGACAATCTCGAACTGCCTCTATCTTCTTTGGATCAACTTGAATCCCATCTCGTGACACCACATGTCCCAAAAAGGAAACTGTATCCAACCAAAAGTCACACTTTGAGAACTTGGCATAAAACTTTCGCTCTCTAAGTGTCTGTAGCACAACTCTCATGTATTGTTCATGTTCTGCCTTACTTCGAGGGTAGACCAAAATGTCATCAATAAATACAATCACAAAATGATCTAAGAATGGCTTGAATACCCTATTCATGAGGTCCATAAATGCTGCAGGGGCATTAGTAAGCCCAAAGGACATCACCAAAAATTCAAAATGCCCATACCTGGTCCGAAACGCTGTCTTGGATATATCCTCAGTCTTAATTCTCAGCTGATGGTAACTCGATCTCAGGTCAATCTTTAAAAAGTGAGTTGCACCCTGTAGCTGGTCGAATAGATCATCAATATGTGGCAACGAATATTTATTCTTGATCGTCACCTTATTCAGCTGCCTGTAATCAATACACATTCTCATTGTGCCATCTTTATTTTTAACAAATAACACAGGTGCACCCCAAGGCGACACACTAGGTCTGATCAATCCCTTGAAGTTGAACCTTTAATTCTCTCAACTCCGCTGGAGCTATACGCTATGGAGGAATAGAGATAGGTTGAGTTCCTGGCACCAAATCAATACTGAATTCAATTTCTTTTGTCGGAGGCAACCCGGGTAAATCTTCTGGAAACACATCAGCAAATCCTCGAACCACTGGAACACTATCAATAGTAACATCCTCCAAGCGCGTATCATGAACGGTAGCAATAAAACCCAAACACCCATTATTAATCATTCGACGTACTCTTACATAGGATATTATCTTTCCCTGAGTTAGAGAAGTTATGCCTTTCCACACTAAACATGGTTCTTCAGGAAAATCAAAACGTATAAGCTTGGAATGAAAATCAACTAAATCATAACATGACGCTAGCCAATCCATACCCATAATCACATCAAAATCGGACATAGGAAACACTAGTAGATCAACTACGGTGTCCCTGCCCTGAATAAATATCACATAGTCTCTATAGACTCTATCCACAGATATAGTCTCCCTCACTGGGGTCACCACAATATATGGCACATTAAGAGACTCAACTCCTCGTTCTAAGTATATGGAAAAAGATGGAGATAAATATGAATAAGTAGAACGAGGATCAATAAGAGCGTAAGTCCCATAAGGACCGATAGTGATAATACCTGTGACTACTACATTAGATGCCCCAGTATCCTGTCTGGCCATAGCAAAGAATCTCGGCGGTCCACCCTCTCCCTAAGCAGTCTGTGCACCCTGTCCACGAGCAACCTGCGGAGCGGCTCTAGCTGGCTCAGTATGAGTCTGTGTACCTGTAAATATTCTCTACGGCTGTGGAGTAGCATGGCTAGTAGCAAATTTTCCTCTAGGACAATACTTAGCAATATGCCCTTTTTAACCACAAGTAAAACGAGCCCCATCTGTTCCAAAACAACGACCACTGTGATTTCTACCACAATTCGTACACCTCGGATGTTGACTTGACTGATATGAGCTATTACCCTTGCTATGTATTTGTTGTTGTCCTTGTCTAGCTGGATAGGCACTCCTAGAAGACTGAACCACTGACTCTGACTGAGTAGGTCTGGACTGCCCACGATTAAAACGACTCTTGCTCCCAGATAGATCTCCACTAAACCCGCCGGCGCTACGAGCCCTTTTGCTTTCTCGCTCGGTCCTGTTCCTCTCCTGATAGGACTCATAACAGAGAGCAGTGTCAACTACCTCTTCGTAGGAACCACCTCGAATATCCCTAACCACCGGACCACAATAACGATGCTCAAGCCCATCCACGAACCTTCTCACCTTCTCATGTTCATCTTCAACCAGAAAAGGTGCATAACTAGCTAAGTCAGTGAACTTAGACTCATACTATGTAACTGACGTCTCATGTCATCTCGCTTGCTCAGCGGAACAAACCTATCCATAAACATAGCTGAAAACTCTGACCAAGAAATAGGTGGCAACCCTGCTCGTCTACTTCTCTGAACTGAATTCCACCACGACTCTGCAGATCCTGAAAATAGAAAAGTAGCAAACTCCACCTCTCGAGTCTCCTTCAGCCCCAATGTAGATAGTATCTTTTCACAACGCTGAATGAACTTCTGGGGCTCAGTAGAAGCCTGTGTAGCATCGAATGCTGGTGGCTTAAGATCCATGAAATTCTTAAGATCCTTAGACTGCCTGTATTTGCAACTGGCTGAACGACCTGTTGAGGGGCCATGTGAGGAGTTGCAACATGCAACTGAACTTGTGCTTGCGCCTGCGAAGTAGCTTGGGGAGCTGGAAGTCCACCCTGAGTAGGCACTAATGCCTCTAACACATTCAACAACCTTTCCATTGCGTCTGCAGGTAGAGTAACAGTAGGCATAGCAACTGGGACTGGTGATGGAACATCATGAACCACTTGTTCTTGCACTCGATCTGGCATAGTAGCTTGGGGTTGACCCGTGTTCACAACTTCAGGCTGAGGAGCGGCCTATCTACTAGTCTGAGCTCTAGTCTGATGAGCCCTAACTTGACCACCACCTCGGTAGTACCCCCTCCACCACCTCGGTAGTACCCCTTGTTCACAACTTCAGGCTGAGGGTGTGCGTGTCCTAGCCATCTGCGAAAGAAACAATCCAAAGTCAAACTCAAGTTATCTCAACGCACGATCAAGGAATGAAAGAAAGGAAAACATCCCAAATACCTTGGTCAATTGATAGAAAAACCAACAATCACTCAAATAAAAAGACTCTAGCCCAAATCCCACACTAAGACGATGGAGCATCTAACAGAGTAATATGAGTTTTATTGACGGGTATGCAAACCCCACAGAAAAAGGAAATAACTAGCACGAACAAGGTAAGTCTGAAATGAAATCCTCCACGAACAATGCAGTGGCTCACCTCAGCAATAGGATCCACTCGAACAAACTCGTCAGCCACTAGCTCTATCTCCCGCAACGGTATCTGCATAGAGATGCAGGTAAGGAGTGAGTTATACGTAAATATAACCCAGTAAGATCCTCGACCCGCCACTTTAAATGTCTCTGGAACAAGTGTTAGAAAATATAAACACACCACAACACGAATGATATAGCAAATATGATAATTATACAATAACTCAATATACGTGTATCAACAGAGTTAATAAGAATTAACCAACAAGAGTACCCACTAAGGACTTGTCATAATTGCAGTGAAATCAATTTACCAACACATCTACGAGTCCACAACGGCACCACAATGCCTCCAATATATAACAGAGCATACACAATGCTCACTGAAACATACACAATGCCCAATATATATCAAGAAGCATACAAAATGCTCGGGTGATGTACAAAGGCAAACACAATGCCCCAACATCATGGTGCACAGTCATATCAAACTCAACACCATGGCTCACAGCCGTATCAAACTCAACATCATGGCGCACAGCCGTATCAAACTCAACACCATGGCTCACAGCCGTATCAAACTCAACACCATGGCTCACAGCTGTATCAGACTATCAAACTCAACATCATGGCTCACAGCCGTATCATGCCATCAAATAACTTATAAAATATTTTTTTTATAGTATTTTGCATAAAATAATATACTTGCGGCTAGTCTAAGACTACCGATTCTGTCACGCACGCGCTTGTCCCAACACATGGACCAGACAGAGAAAACACAGTTTCAAAACGGGTTTTAGAAAAGCAAGCATCAAAGCTTAAAGTCCCACTTACCTCGCTAACGGGAAGTTTTCCAACCTTGCAACGCCTAGAACACCAACCAAATGGCCTCCAATGGTCTCAATCTGTGAAAGCTCACACAGTGATGGCTTTGCTCGCCGTCGGGTTCTGACTGTTTTGCTTCTTCTTTTGCTTTGTTTCTTCTTCTCTTTTTTTTGTTACGCCTTCTGTTTCTTTTCCTCTAATCCCTAGGTTACTAAAGCATAGCAACCACAAAAGAATGGGCTTGGCCTACTCCTTATTTAATAATTAGCCAAAGTTAACTATATAAGCATAGTTAAAAAGTTAGCCACTAGCCACTTATTAGCATAATATCTTACATATTATAATAAATTTCCTTCACTAGCTAACTGTTTAAAATAAAAACAAAATTACTTCTCTGGTCGACAATTAATAAGTATATAAAATATTTCAGATTATTATAGTTGTGGCGTGCAACCCGATCCAATAATATATATATATATATATATATATATATATATATATATATCGAAGGCTCGTTGCGGTGTGCAACCCGATCCATATAAAATATAATCAATATAATATGCTGCGACATGCAGCCCGATCCCAAAATATCACTCTCACTCAGGCCCTCGGCCTCACTCAGTCATCAATCTCTCCAGTCTCACTCACTGGCTCACAATGTCATGAAACTAGCATGACAACAATGATATGATGTATCAATAAATAATATCTGAGACTGAGATATGGTATGAATGCATGGATATGACTGAGTATAAAATATTAATAAAATCAGTGAGATGGCAATAAGAAACGACCACTATGGGTCCAAAAAGTATCGGCATAATGCCTAAACATGATATCTAGCATGATTGACAACTTAATTACTTTATCACATGGTGAAAACATGGATATCAACAAAGTAGGACCACTATACAGTGCCATGGGAACAACAGAGTCTCAATTCACATGGTGCATGCCTACACGCCCGTCACCTAGCATGTGCGTCACCTCAATACCAATCACATAACACGTATTTCAGAGTTTCATACCCTCAACACTAAGATTAGAAGAGTTACTTACGTCGAACAAGCCAATTCTAACACCAAGCAGGCCAAGCGATGCTCCAAAATGCCATCCCGCGCGTTCCGACCTCCGAACGGCTCGAAACTAACCAAAACAAACTCAAATACATCAAACAATGCTAAAGGAACCAATCACGATCGAAAAAGATCAAATCTTGAATCAAAAGCCCAAAATCGGCCAAAGGTTCAACCTGGGCCCGCACCTCGGAACCCGACAAAATTTACGAAATTCAACAACCCATTGAATTATGAGTCCAACCATACTAGTTTCACTCAAATCGGACTCCAATTCGATGTTCAAAACTAAAAAATTCATATTATGAAACTTTAGGCCAAAACCCCCAATTTCCTCTTTAAAATTCACAATCCAATTACCAAAAACAAAGGTGGATTCATGAAATATAACCAAAATCGAGTAGAGAACACGTACCCCAATCCTTGTGATGAAAATTGCTCCAACAATCACCTCAATCTGAGTCCCACATCTCAAAATATGAAGAAAGAACCAAAACCTCAATTTATAGCTTCCGCCAGCATTTTCGCACATGCGGCACATTAGTTGCTTCTGCGGCGTCGCTTCTGCGACATAACATCTGCTTCTGAGGAATCAGCTGAGGACTCGACCCTTGCACCTGCGGCCAACATATCCGCTTCTGCGACATCGCAGGTGCGAGCGACCATCCGCACCTAAGAAATACCTCGCTCCTGCGCTCCATCACCTCGCACCTGCTTATCCGCATATGCGCTCAAATCTCCGCTTCTGCGGTCTTCCTCACCCAGTACTATTTCCGCTCCTGCGACCCCTTCGTCGCTTCTGCGACCATCACACCTGCGCAAACCAGTCGCATGTGCAGTCACACCAGAACCAACAATAGCAACATGAAGTAAAATGATCCGAACCTCGTCCAAAACCCATCCGAGCCGCTCGGGACCCCATCCCAATATAGAACCAAGTCCAATAACATAACACGGACCTATTCGAGGCCTCAAATCATGCATAACAATATCGAAATGACAAATCGCACCTCAAAACAAAATCTATGAACTTTGAACTTTCAAATTCAATAACTCGTGCCGAAACATAGCAAATCAATCCAGAATGACTTCAAATTTTGCGTACAAGTTCCAAATAACATAACAAAACTATTCTAATTCCCGGAATCACAATCCGAATCCGATATCAAAAAGTTCACTCCCGGTCAAACTTTTTCAAAATTTCAACTTTCGCCATTTCGAGCCAAATTCAACCAGGGACCTCCAAATCACAATCCGGATGCGTTCCTAAGTCTAAAATCACCCAACGGAGCTAACAGAACCATCTAAATTCCAATCCGAGGTCAAATGCTAAAAAGTCAAACTTGGTCAACTCTTTCAAATTTAAAGCTCCCTAGTTGAGAATCATTCTTCCAAATCAGTCCCGAATAACCTGAAAACCAAACCGACGATTCACATAAGTCAAAATACATCATACGGAGCTTCTCACGCCCGTAAACTACCGAGTGAAGTGCAAATGCTCAAAACGACCAGTCAGGTCGTTACACTCGGGCCATCCTTAAACATACGTTCGTTCTCGAACGTGTCTAGAGTTGTTCTCAAAGCCATCAAACCGCCGTATAACCTTGCCATGCACATACCCGGGGGTGATCCCATGTCACCCTATTCCATATAGGCCTGACAACACAACATAACTAAAGATCATTACTCTAACCTTAGCCCATAAGCCTTAGAATCCAATTTCCAACATCCAGAATTTCTATAAGGACAGAATCCCGCAACCTACACACTGTATAAGTCTGAACAAGCTGTACCAAAAGCCGTAACCATAACTCAAATACTCAAAACTCAAATACCACATAGCTCAAATGCTCGAAGCAATGATTTCTAATCACAGCAGCTGCTCAAAACAACCAAATGCCGGTAACAAACCTCATATCAAACAAGACTCCATTTTAAAACCTTCGTACACTACCGATGATGAAAGAAACACGCAGAAACTTGTAACCATTCATCAGATCCACCAGTCGTGGAGCTCCCTCTCCTTCGATAAGAACCATAGCAAATTTCTAAGTCAACTTTCGATATTATCCTCCAAATATACCACAATTAAATTTGATAGCACCCATCCTAGATCCGACGACTTCATCTTATCAAATACCAGCTACTCTACTGACATGCCACACCAATACTATCTAAAGCCACAACCCGTGCAATCCGTGCACCAATAAGCAACATTCCAGATGTACTCAATCACGAAAATGACTCAAATGAGAGAACAGTCCCGCAAGCTCGACAGGTACCACCCTGACGCAATGCTAAGAACCCATCACATACCGTAGAACCATAACACACGAATCTAACACCAAGGATCATATCTCAACATAACTCTGCAGCAATGCGCGACCCCATCCAAATACTGATCGATATGAAATACCTCAGCCACCATGCTCAAAATCAATAACCACGCGCAATCTGACATCAAGTACTTAAAGTGCATTACCATAACCATGGAGAAGCAGATGATACAATGCCATGCAAAACCCGAAAGAACATAACCCATAAGCCATCAACCATGCAATACCCAATTACTCATCTCGCTCAAATTCCACTATAAAGCCCAAATAGAACCGCACCAGGTGTGCTTATAACCAACGGATCACAACTCCTCGTAGTATAGAAGAGTAACTCACAGATCATTTCCGACCACGAATAAGTTCAACAATAATCGAGTGGTACATCTCTCAACAATAGCAGTATGGAGCCAACCAATCCGGCTCGGTGTAGAATACACATCCTAATTGGGCCTACTAATGGGCCCCCAAATCATTTTCGGCCACCCACAAATAGATAAATAGCCCTCCGAAAGCCCACAATAACTTAATCATAACATATACTATCATCTGGCTAGCTTCGGCCACGACTTCACAGTCCACAACTATAAAATAGTCTTCTCCTGAGAACTCCCAGTCTCCAAATCCATAGAACACACGAATCACCATTTCTGATTCCATATCCACCGCCCGAATGTCTAACACATCTCTCATACACGATCATCCCACGAGGAATACTTCTAAAATTCTTCCGTACCACCTGGCAAAATTTGAATATCAGCAGTCGATCAACCAGGAGAGTGCCGTAATACCAATGAAGTGCCAATAAATCAAAATACCTTGCCCCTTCTGAAATGTATATTCTCATCAGGCCATATCGATTAGTAATATCATTTTCCTAGTCATCTGAATCCGTCCATGATGCCTACAAATTTATGTCCTTCCCTTCAAAACTAAACTGTGACCTTGCACAAACAAATCTCAATTCCATGCAATACACCGCGTCTACCATGCCATCATACGAGTAGTACAAGAATCTCATAATCAACTTTGAGTCACAAGAAGAATAATACCCGATCAGTTAGAAACCTTCCATTTGATCTCATCTCGGAGAAAATTTCAATACGGAACATATTCCTCGTGCCGGTAGGAAATATACCCCTGAACCATGGTAAAAGCCATTGAGAACTCTTTGAAACCCATTTGCACACAACCAAGCTATCTGAATCAAATCTCTCTAACTCAACCCAGCTACGCAGGTTGCCAAAACCCAAGAGCATTGCCACGAAACACCTGTAGACTCTAGCCACGCCATAAGTACCCAAAGAACCGATCACACCCATTATTGTTCTAACCCAACCTACTACCACGTTGTCGTATTTCTCCAAGTCCCTTCCAGATTGCCTTCAAGTTGATACTTCTCCTTGCTGGAGCACCACTATCCTTAACCAAAATTCACCACACAAGAGGCCCTAGTATAAAACCACCATGCCCTAAGGCCCATAAGCCACTGACTTCCCTCGTAAGCACCCCAAAGCACCACAACCGAGATACCCACTCTAAAAAGACCTTATGTGAACCTAAAACTATTTCCTTCACCTTCTTGATACTGAAATGCATAATCCACAATGATATAAAAATGCAACAAGACTCGACACCATCCCATGAAAATATCAGATCCTAGCCATATACCAATCCGAAATTCTCAATTTTTACATATAATTCTTGAATCCATTAGAACCATTCTCGAGAGTCATCCACTCTACTCAAATCTCAATTGAACCGACCAAACGGACCGAACGACCTGTGCCCCATTAGTACACCAACACCTAAGGGAGTAGTCCACACTCCTAAGAAATCGAGCAAATTCCTACTCCATGTACCTTACATCCTTCGCGAATAACCACTTAATTATTTTATGATTCCCATATACCCATAGAGCGTAATACAACCTGTATCCTGAAATTCCTTTACCCGAGTCATCCTCGATCTTGACCTCTGCAAGTCATAACTGATTCACCAGTATACCCCGAACCGAAACAAATACGACAGATAACCGTGCAAACAACTCGTCGATAGCAGACTCCCCCACTTAGCTCAAAACCATAGAACAAAATAGTCGATAACATCACGATACCCATACCCGCACTAAAATTCAACTAAATCCTTCGCAAGCCCATGTAACACAAACCATATAATACCTCAAATCATCTGCAAATCTCGCATTCACCCTTGTAATAGTCAAGCCAACTTTCACAAGCGATCCAAACTCAAATTGCAACATATATCATTCACTGGTAAAAGAGAACTCTCTACAAAACATCATAAGGACCACACAACCTCAGGACACCTCGCAGGAGATAACCCGCCTGTTCTGCCTCAAATCGACATCTCTCTATACCCTTCCACAGTCACGACTACTACGCAATCACTTAATCTTCTTGATTCTGAACTCATCAACAAGACATGAGAATCTACTTCACTCCATAACTAAACAACATGAGAGATCCCTCAACACACCCATAACTCGAGACCATAAGCCAAATCAAAACAGAAATCAAACACCCCATAGTCCATGCTACAATCTCAAATAAATTCTTCTCGTCACATTCAAACAATCCGAACACATCTCGCAGTCACATCATACTCACCACATAGCCATTTTACCGCTCATCGAGCAACAAATTCTTCTCATAGGGACATTACCGGACATATGAGTCCAAATGTACAAGTTACCACTGAAGCTACCAAGCTCAAGCTGCGGTCTAACCATGGCCTCAAGTCCTCCAGACTGGCCCATCACCAAAACACAGAATACACATCTCGAACCTCGTTCATAAAATCACAAGCTGCCAGTGCACAACCGATACCGAGAGCTAACATGCGCATACGAATGTGTGGAAGAAATTCAAAGAGTTACGCTTCAATTTGAATCAATACCGCACGATAAGGTAAGAAAGATGGGAAGTATATCCTAAATGTCATGTAGCCTCTCGAAGATAGGTATGGATGTCATCATACAGATCCGCAAGACTCTACTAGACACTTGCTCATGACTTGTAGAACCTATGAACCTAGAGCTCTGATACCACCTTGTCACGACCCAAAATCCACTAGTCGTTATAGCACCAAACCCAATCCGCTAGGTAAGCCAACTAACAACTATCCAATTTCAATATTATTTAACAGGACAATTAATCAAAAGAAATTATCTGAATCTTATACATTCCTCAAGAACTGGTAGTACAAATCATGAGCTTCTAAGAATAGAGTTTATAAAGCGAAAATGAAATAAATACATAGTCAATTTCAATAGTACATAAATAGAGTTTTACTGATCTAAAGCTACCACAAACAAGAGGCAGCTATAGCCGGGACGCAGGTACATATTCAATATAGCTCCCATCAAACACAGCAACATCAGCAGCCAACATCTACACGCAAGGTGTAGAAGTGTAGTGTGAGTACAACCGATCCCATGTACTCAATAAGTAACAAAACTAACCTTAGGTTGAAAGTAGTGACGAGCTAACAAAAAAAAGGTCGGGTAAAACACCAATATTCCACCACAGTTCATAACAGCATAGTATAATAACAAAAGAGTATCTCGGAAATAAAAGGCTCAGTTCGTTCACAGTTCCAAAAACTAATAGGCATTTCTTTTCAAGTATCTCAGTGAAAACCCAAATCGTTTACCGAAAAAAAAAAGCCAAAGCATGAGTAAGTTTGAAAACTGTGGTTTTTCCCAAAACTCCATTCAACAAATACTAAGATGCTTCATTTTCAGATAGCATGAGGAAAGTACTTATCTATGCCTAGATGTCAAGATACAGGTAAAATAATAAATATCCCCAAAATCGGGTAGTAGAAAGAAATACATCTCTATACATGTATCTCAAGTACGCTTGTTAAATGCAATGCATCTCAATGATGAGCTCATGTACTCACACTCTCAGATTACTCAATCTCACTGTCTCGCATTCTCTCACAATGCTCAATGCTTAGCACACTCAATCACTCAGCGTTGTACAATACCTGCTGCGACGTGCATCCCGATCCACATATGACCATAAGGCCCGTTGCGGCGTGCAACCCGATCCATATATATATAGTCGACTGCGCTCGCTGGGGGTGTACAGACTTCGGAGGGACTCCTTCAGTCCAAGCGCTATATTGCTGCGACCTTCAGCCCAAACGCTATATTGTTATGGCGCGCAGGCTGATCCAATATTGTTGCGGCATGCAACCCGATCCAATATTGTTGCGGCGTGCAACCCAATCCAATATTATTGCGGCGTGCAACCCAATCCAATATTGTTGCGGCGTGCAACCCGATCCAATAATATATATATATATATATATATATATATATATATATATATATATATATATATATATATATATATATATATATCGAATATAGCTTACAGCGTGCAACCCAATCCATATAAAATATAATCAATATAATATGCTGCGGCGTGCAGCCCGATCCCAAAATGTCACTCTCACTCAGGCCCTCGGCCTCACGCAGTCATCAATCTCTCCAGTCTCACTCACGGGCTCATAATGTCATGAAACTAGCGCGACAACAATGATATGATGTATCAATAAATAATATCTGAGACTCAGATATGGTATGAATACATGGATATGACTGAGTATGAAATATCAATGAAATCAGTGAGATGACAGTAAGAAACAACCACTATGGGTCCAAACAGTATCGACATAATGCCTAAACATGATATCTAACATGATTGACAACTTAACTACTTTATCACATGGTGAAAACACGAATATCAATAATGTAGGACCACTATACAGTGCCATGGGAAAAACAGAGTCTTAATTCACATGGTGCACGCCCACACACCCGTCACCTAGCATGTGCGTCACCTCAATACCAATCACATAACACATATTTAGGGGTTTCATACCCTCAGTACTAAGATTAGAAGAGTTACTTACCTCGAACAAGCTAATTCCAACATCGAGCAGGCCAAGCGATGCTCCAAAATTCCATCCCGCGCGTTCGAACCTCCGAACGGCTCGAAACTAACCAAAAACAACTCAAATACATCAAACAATGTTAAAGAAACCAATCCCGATCGAAAAAGATCAAATCTTGAATCAAAAGCCCAACCCGGTCCCTCACCTCAGAATGCGACAAAATTTAAAAAATTTAACAACCCATTCAATTACGAGTCTAACCATACTAGTTTCACTCAAATCCGACTCCAATTCGATGTTCAAAACTTAAAAATTCATATTATGAAACTTTAGGCCAAAACCCCCAATTGCCTCTTAGTAGAGAACACTTACCCCAGTCCTTGTGATGAAAATTTCTCCAACAATCGCCTCAATCCGAGTCCCACATCTCAAAATATGAAGAAAGAACCAAAACCTCGATTTATAGCTTTTGCCAGCATTTTTGAACCAGCGGCACATTAGCTGATTCTGAGGCGTCGCTTTTACAACATAACCTCCGCTTCTGTGGAATCAGCTGAGGACTCGACCCTCACACCTGCAGACAACATATCCACTTCTGCGACGTCGCAGGTGCGAGCTACCATCCGCACTTGCGAAATACCTCGCTCCTGGGCTCTATCACCTCGCACCCGCGCATCCGCATATGCGCTCAAATATCCGCTTCTACAGTCTTCCTCACCCAGCACTTTTTCCTCTCCTACGACCTCTTCATCGCTTCTGCGACCATCGCACCTGCTCAAACCAACCGCAGGTGCGGTCACACCAGAACCAGCAATAGCAACATCAAGTAAAATGATCTGAACCTCATCCAAAACTTATCCGAGCCACTCGAGACCCCGTCCTAATATACCAACAAGTCTAATAACATAACACAGACCTACTCAAGACCTCAAATCATGCATAACAACATCAAAATGACGAATCGCACCTCAAATCGAAATCTATGAACTTTGAACTTTCAAATTCAATAACTCGTGCTCAAACATAGCAAATCAATCCGGAATGACTTCAAATTTTGCACACAAGTCCCAAATAACATAATGAAGCTATTCCAATTCCCGGAATCACAATCCGAATCCGATATCAAAAAGTCCACTCCCGGTCAAACTTTTCAAAATTTTGACTTTCGCCATTTCGAGTCAAATTCAACCACGGACCTCCAAATCACAATCCGGATGCACTCCGCCCATAAACTATCGAGCAAAGTGCAAATGCTCAAAATGACCGGTCCGGTCGTTACACTCGGGCCATCCGATACTCAACCCGAATATACGCCCGAGTCCCAAATCACCTTACAAACCTATAGAAACCTTCAAATATGATTCTGAGGCCGTTTACTCAAAAGTCAAACCTTGGTCAACTCTTCCAACTTAAAGCTTTCGAATTGAGAATTATTCATCTAAATCAACTCTAAACTTCCCAAAAATTCAAAACCAACTAAATGTGCAAGTCATAATACATAAAGTGAAGCTAATCAAGGTCTCAAACCACCGAACGAAATGCTAGATCTCAAAATGACCGACCTGATCGTTAAACATTCTTCCCCACTTAAACATACATTCATCCTCGAACATGCCAAGTATCGTCCCCAAGCTGCCGAATCACTATATAACTCTCAGTGCACATACCTGTGCCACCTCAATCCATATGAGCACATTAGCTCAACCCCGACTGAATATCCTTCCTTCTACCTTGGCCCACAAGCCTTAGAATAAATTTCCAACATCTGAAATTTCATATAAGGTCTGATCCTAGCATATATACACTGTTTCAATCTCAAAAGGTTGTACCAAAACATATTTATACATTGTGTAATAACACAATGTACCACATAGTTCATATACCTATAGTAATATCTTCCAAGCACAATAGCTGCAATTTTCAAACCCAGCACCAGTAATATACCTCATGACACATAAAAATCCTGTTTCAATCCTTGCAATATTGCAACAATGAAATAAATGTGTAGAAACTCATAACCACTCGTCAAAACAACAAATCATGGAGCTCTTTTGCTCGACAAGAACCACTGCTGCATTCTGAACTGATTAGCGACATTCACCCTCCAAACATACATTATGCAGACCCTATTGCGCTGATTCTAGGTCCAATAACCTCGTCTCACCCAGTACAAGTTGCTCGGCTGATAAGCTACCTTAACCACCATCTAAAATCTCATACAACATGATCCGTGCGCCAAACATCCACCATTCGAATATTACCAACAAGGAGAGGAAGCCTAGTATCCGAACTACCCAACACACGTAAAGGATATAACAACCAAACAAAATGCTATGAATCTATCCCACAGAGGAAAAGCAAAACACAAAAAACAAGTATAAGTAACTGTACCCAACATCTTACCATTATGACGTGCAATTCGATCCACACATAGTACCATTGCGGCATGCAACCCAATTCAAACATCATACCCGTTGAGGCGTGCCACCCGATCCACACATAACACTCTACATGGGAATACCAGTCGAGCCAAAATGCTCACACTCACTAGACACACGTACATCAACAACAAGCACGCTAAGTGCATAGACATAACCCCTGGGGAGACAAGTAGCATAATGCACTACGAAAGAAAGCAAGCACAACTAAGGTGAAATAAACACCCAGCATCTCGAGAGTCATCTCGCTCATATAACACCACAAATATATACAGAACCATAACATGCATGTGAAAAATCAAGTTGCTTCACAACCCATAAAGCATAAAAGTAACACAGGAAACAGAGGATGACATGAATAATATCCAACATGCCCGAAGACTCATCTATAGACAAATGTTATGCTGAATAAACATATCCGATCTGGTGTAAAATATATATTCACATTAGGCCTACTAATGGACCTTTAAACCGGTTTTGATAATTTTAAAATAGGTCAATATCCTTCCAAAGATCCACAATGACTCTACCTAAGACACATACAATCAATTGTTAAATCCTGAACAAACTTCCACAGTCCCCAACCAAAGAAAGGGACCATCTCTTAGAAATAAACTCTTCAATCTGTGACAGTGCCGAAATCTCCATACCTGATCTCAATATCTCCCACTTAAATAACTGACACATCACACCTACACAATTATTAGATGGGAGATACTCCCACAATCTTCCGCACCATGTAACAAAATGTGTACATCTATCGCTACCAACCATTATATTTTTGTAGCGCTAATCAAGAATCTGCAAATCAATACACAAATGCATCTTCCACAAAATACACCATTCTCAAGCGACACTAAAATAACGTTAGTATACTTTGAACATCTGAAATCTCCCCTGCTTCTTCGAGCTCATGACATCCTTGTCAAAACTGAACTGCAACCTTAACTCTTCAATCCTAACTTCCACCCAGCTCACCGCATCAATCATGCTGTTATGCGAGGGTAAGGCTGGTAACTGGGCCGAGATCGGCCTAGGACCGCGGGCTAAGTGGGTTAAACGGGTTGGGACCGTCTGTCTCGCGAGAGGTGGACTCATGCCGGTCTCGTGGGCCGGTTTTTAGCAAGGAACTATTAGGACCGGGCCCGTTTGGCCCGTCAAGGGACCAGGACCGGACCAGACCCTTGGAAGGCCAAATGGGCCCAACAGATATATTTTAAAAAAAAAGAGTTGTTTGACTTTTGAAAAAAGTAGTGGTTGGTTGTTTAAGAAATAGCCGTTGGGTATTTAAAAAATAGCCATTTAACCCCCCAACTAACTTTTAATCCCAAACTTTTTATTATTACACTTTTTACTATTTTTTACTATAAATACCCCCTCATTCTTTCATGTTTCTTACAAAATCAATATCAATCTTCGTCCGACAATGGAAGCAGGGATGAACAAGCTACTTTTCCGCCACCACCAACAGAACTTCCTGTTTATGAAGTTTGTAAGAGATAGCATGTAACTTGTATGAACAAAATTTAGTATGTAACTTGTATTTGGCACTTCTTGATTAGCTCCCTTTTTTTCTCAATGGTGGTATTAGCACCTTGTTATGCTCATTCCATAGGGGGAGGAAGACTAAGAAAGATATTGCCATATTTTTTATTGTTATAATAAAATTACAAGGCTTTACTTTGAATATATTTTTTATAATATTTTTGTCTTTAAATTTTAATTAAAAAATTAGGTCACAATTCTATAATAAAATTACAAGGCATTGCCTTAGATTTGTTTTAACATCTTTTTGTCTCTAAGTTCTATTTAATTAAAAGAAAAAAATTTGTGCTTAGACATTGGGCCCATTTAGCCCGTTTGGACTGCGGGCCCGACCCGTTTAGCCTTGGACCATGAGTTAGTGGGCCCGGTCCTGGGCCGGTTCCTAGAAAATGCACGTTTAGCCCGTTTGTTTAAGGACTGGGATCGGACCAGGACCGCAGCCCACGAGACCGGCCCGTTTAACCCCAGCCCGACCCACTTATCACCCTTACGCGAGGGTACTAGAATTCCATCATAATCCTAAATCACTAGTAGAATAAGCACTCCATCGGCTAGAACCCTTTCACTTAACTCATTTCAGGAGAAAAATACAACACACAATTAACTTTCCATAACTACAGAAGACACAAACCTCAAGTTGAGGTCGAAACCATCATAAATTTTGCGGGCCCGTTTGCACATAACCGAACCATTAAAACTGAGCCTTCTAATTCAACCGAGTCACGCAGACTGCCAAACCCATATGTATAGCCATAAAACACCTGTATAGCCTTATCATAGCGAAGGAACTGATCATTTTCCCTTACCATACTAATCCAAGCCACTACTAAACTGACCCAACTTCTCCAGATTTCCTCTTTACTTACCTTCAAAATAACACCTATCTTTGCCAGCACACAATGGATCTCAATGAACACTCATCCTGAGTGACCCCAAATCACAAGACCACGTCATCTCAATACTTATAAGCCATTTTATACTCTCGCATGCACTCAATAGTACCTCTAACTGATACACCTGTTTAGTAGAGATCTTCTACAAATCTGAAAATATTTCTTCTATCTCTCTAACACCGCACCAAATACTCGATAATGATATAGAAGTACTCCAACTCCTTTTCACGATTCTGCTGCAAAACTAAATCCTTAGCCATACGACGAACCCAAAAATCCTTAGGCACCATACCTTAAATCTTGAACCCGCTAGAACTATTATTGAAAGTCACCCACTCTAAGATACTCCCAAATATATAGACAAACAACTAGTGCTCCATTAGCACACGAATAGTCCAAAATAAGCAACCGAATGAATCTATTCCTATAATAACCCGACCGGTCGTTTTGAGTATTTGCATTCCGTTCAGCTATTTGAAGTCTTGAATAGCTTCATATGATGTATTATGATGTGTGTGAATCATCGGCGTTGGTTTTCAGGTACTTTCAGAATTAGTTTGGAAGAATGAATTTCATAGTTGAAGCTTTAAGTTGGAAGAGTTGACCAAGTTTTACTTTTTAGTATTCGACCTCGGATCGGAGTTTTAAAGATTCCATTAGGTCTGGATGGTGATTTTGGACTCGGGTGTATGCCCGAATTTGCATTTGGATAATTCTAGAAGGTTTCAACACTAATTGGCGTAAGTTGGAAATTTGAAGGTTTGGAAATGTTCATAGACCGAGGTTTGACTTTATTGATATCGGGGTAGAATTTTGATTTCGGAAGTTATAGTAGGTTTGTTATTTCATTTATGACTTGTGTGCCAAATTTGAGATCAATCCGAGGTGTTTAGGCTTGTTCGCTGTTAGTTTTGAATTTTGAAAATTCATTAACTTCATCAAGTCGATTTGAGGTGCGATTTATGATTTTGATGTTGTTAAGTGAGATTTGAAACATCGAGTAGGTCTGCATTATGATTTGGAACTTGCCTTCAAAATTCGGGGTCGTTTGTTTGATAACATTCGGGCGCTAGTTGTAATTCTAGAAATTCTTGAGTTCTCCCTTCAAATTTCATACGTGTTGATGTCCGACTCATGGTTTCGGGTGTTATTTTGGTTAATTGATTGCGCGAGCAAGTTCGCATGATGTTGCTAGGGCCATTTTCAGTTGCTAATTTTTGGCTACAGGGGTGTGCATCGCGATCGCGAACATTTGGTAGTGTTAGCGAAGAGCAAACTGCAGTTTGGGGCCTTGTAAATCGCGATTACAAAAGCCTTTTCGTGATCGCATAGGAGAAATTTCTGCTGCATAGGGCTGACTTTGGAAGCTTATATCTTGCAATGTATAAGGAATTTGGAGATGATCCAAAAATAAAAGTTATATCTCTTGATGTCTAGTTTTCAGAAAGTTAAATCATTTTTCATTTGGAGTTTTGTACAAAATGTTATGACCATTATTCTAGAGGCTATTTGGGAAGAGTTTAGAAATCGTTATTGAAGAATTTGTTCATCGCGATAGCGAAAGGATGTTCACGATCGCGAAGAAGGAAGCCTGGGATGTGGATTTAATGTCCAATTTCAAGCCTTTGAGCCATTTATCCATATTTTGAGTTGGAGACCTCGGGGTTTAGCAATTTTTGAGGTGATTTACATCATATGGATTGGGTTTCGAGCCGTTTGGAGGTTGGTACGTGCGAGATAGCATTTTTGGAGTATCATTTGGCTTGTTCGGTATTGGATTTGGCTTGTTTGAGGTAAGTAACACTTCTAAACTTGGTGCTGAGGGTATGACCCACTGAATATACGTGATATGTTTGGTGCTGAGGTGACGCACATGCTAGGTGACAGGTGTATGTGCATGCACCGTGTGAATTGTGATTGAGTTATTTCTGTGGTACTGCGTAGTTACATAATCTTATCTGTAACCATGAAATCTCTATGTGCTAGAGTAATTGAGCTGTGATCCACGTTAGAAATCATGCTTAGGCCATATGCTGGCACTGTTTGGACCGGCAAAGGTCGTGTTACATGTTGAATTAATTGGTTAATTTGAAATTTATACTCAGTCACATCTATTATTTGAATATCACATCTCAGTCGCTGTTGTCCTTTATTTATACATCATATCATCACTGTTTGGGCTGATTATCATGATTCTTGTGAGCCCGAGAGACTGGAGAGACTGATGACTTAGTGAGGCGGAGGGCCTGATTGTGAGGATATTTATTGAATCGGGCTACACGCCGCGGCATGTTTATTTGATTCATGCCATGATTATCGTATTATAGTGCTTGGGCTGGAATTGCCCCTCCGGAGTCTGCACATCCACAGTGGGCGTAAGTACCTATTGAGTGCGAGTGCCGATTGATTGGGAGGATTGAGTGACCGTGAGGACCGAGTGATTGGGAGGACTGAGTGACTGAGAGGACTGAGTGGATTGATACTCTGAGAGTATGCATATGGTTATTCACTATGTTGTATTGCATTCGATATGCACACTTGACATACAAGCATATAGATGTATTTTCCTCATATCGTATGGTATCACGTCATCCATGACTTCTCATACACATTGATATGTAGGCATAAAGATGTACTTTCCTTATACTATTTGATAATGAAACATTTACTTGTTGAAAAGTTTTGGAAAGAAAATCACGGTTTTACAAACTTACTCATATTTTGGTGCTTTCGGTAAAAGATTTGGGTTTTACTATTTTATTTGAAAAAACATGCCTATTTTTCCGTAACTGTGAGCGAGTTGAGCATCATACCTCTGGGTTATATTCTAGCACTATTTTTATTATGATTGTTATGAACTGTTGCTGGTTATTGGAGTTGGACTCTGACCCTTTCCTCAGCTCGTCACTACTTTCAACCTAAGGTTAGGTTTGTTACTTATTGAGTACATGTGGTCAGTTGTACTCATACTATACTTCTGCACCTTGAGTGCAAATGTTGGATGCTAATGTTGCTGTGTACGGCGGGAGCTGAATTTGAAGATGTACTTGCGTTCCAGTTATGGCTATCACTTGTCCTTGGTAGCATTAGATTCGAATTATATTCATTTACATTTCAAACAGATGTCGTAATTATTTCAATTCGATTTTGTAAAAATCTAAATCTTAGAAGCTCATGATTTGTACTACCAGTCCTTGGGAAATGTATTAAGGTTCAGTTATTTTATCATTTATTTATCTCAATAAATTTCATTAAATTGGATAGTTGTTAATTAGCTTACCTAGCGGGCTGGGTTAGGTGCCATCACGACTAGTTGGATTTTGAGTCGTGACAATTTTCTTGCACATCACATCTACAAAGAAGTATCAAACGAGTCATACCACAACCTCCACATACCAATAAGGTTAAATGTAGCACACATCCATCAAATCCCAAGCTCGAATTACCTCTAATGTCCTCTTCCTCAGTCATAACTAATCCACCAATGTACCGAAATCCAGAAACTACAAGGACACATGACCACGTGACTCAATCATCAACGGTAGGCTCCCCATCTTGGCTTTAAGCTATAAACAAAAAATCCAAGGACCCATAATGACTTCTCCTCCTGGATACCATGATCTCACACCGTTACTCAACCAAACTTCTCATAATTTATTGTTCCACTAATCACAACACCTCCCGCATTATCATCCCCAATGCATACTCAACCTCATGATAGTCGCGCCATCTTCTTCAAGCGATCTAATGCCACATCATAGTACATGCATCCCATTGGATAGAAGGTAAAACTATGTATACAAACCTTATAAGAAATCATGCAACCCCTAACCTTCTCACATGAGATAGCTAACCTATGTAACCCCATATCAAAATCCTCCAACGACATTGCCATGGTTATAACCACTGTGAAATCAGTTGATCTACCTGAGTCCATACTCGTTCGCCAACCGTAAGAATCTGTTTATTCCATTAACGTCAACTGAAGGTCCAACAACATGTTCAAAGCTCGAGACCATATTTCATCCCAAAAATGATAATAAAGCATTCATATTCCCTCTGCATTCCGAAAAACTCCTTTCCTCACATTCGAACTTCCCGAACATAGAAGCCACTATCTCAAACGAAATGCACAGACTTAGTCATTTGTACACCATGACCCAAATCACACTAAGCTTTCTCAAGCATATGGGTACCCTACCACAAAATCCATACGATACGCTCCCACTTCCACTCTGGTCTAGCTATCTTCCAAACTAACTACTCGATCTCTACTGTTCGTACTTGACCTGCTAACAATTCAACCAATGCGAGACATATCAAACATTATCCTTTTTCATCCTTCGCCACCAATAATGCTGCCTCCAATCCTGTTCCATCTCCATAGCGCACTAACGAATAAAATACCACAACCTCTGAACCTTTTTGAGGATCACCCCCCCTCAAACTATCAACAATGGGAACACCGATTCTATCCTGGAGTTGCAACACAACCACTTCACAACACCATCCCCCAAAGGCAAACAAATGAAGACCATCACACTGACGAGCCTTAATGCGTTCAAACAAGGACGATGACACAACAACACAAACAAGAATTCCACCAAAATCGAAAATATCCAATATCGCAATTGTCAACCTAAGCCTGAACGTCAATAGTAAAATTACCTCTCCTACGATGGAATTAAATACTAAATCTTCCAATAACGAACTGAATAATCCTCTTCTTGAAGCATTCACTACCGTAACACATAAGTAAACCCCCTCACCATTTATACCAATATTGCGTGATAACAACACGAGCAATATTACAATAGATCGTATATAGCCCTGAACCCGTGGGCAACACCAACACTAGGATAAAGTGACTGGACACCCCTTCACGAGGCGAAGATAGTAGTCCACCCTCCTAACACAGGGAAAAATATCTTGCTCCACATTAGTAGCATCACTACAACTCGTCGGTGCCCAGCTGATATCAAATGCTTGACATCGAGTACGAATGAGTAGGAAGGAACTAAAGACGTAAGATTTGATCGAAATCAAATCACACAAAAATGAATCAATAAAGGGAAGTTCTCCTAACAGCCTTGTAGCCTCTTGAAGATAAGTACAGACGTCTCTGTACCGATCCGCAAGACTCTACTAGACTTGCTCATGACTTGAGAGACCTAAGTGGACCTAGTCCTCTAATACCAAGCTATCATGACCCAATTCCCACCATAGGTCGTGATGACGTCCCACGCCGTCGTTAGGCAAACCAATAATTTAAATCGATACACCGATAGATAATTCAAAATGAATCTCAAAATAAATAACCGAAAACGTTCATTTTTATAGTAAAATACTGATATTATTTTAAATGCTTGAATGTGATCAAAATATAAATCTAGATATCACAACAGAATACAACCAAGAATAAGAATCTAAATCCCCAAAACCCGGTGTCACAAGTGTATGAGCATCGACTAGAATATACAATACTACTACAACCACTGTCTGGAATTGAAAATAGACAGAATATAGTAAATGAATAAGACAAGGATTGCGTGCGTTGCGGAACGTAACATGGAATGATGCTCACCAAAAAGTCTCCTCAACAGATGCGCTTATGCGCTTAGATGATCACCGAATGTACCTGTCTCAGTACCTGCACAATTAGTGCAGAAGTACGGTATGAGTATGCAAATCAACGTGTACCCAGTAAGTATTTAGACTAACCTCAAAGAAGTAGTGATGAGGGGTTGATATCGACACTTGCTAGTGATCCAATAATCAAATTACAATAAAAGTAGACATGTATGAAGTATGACAAGTAAAACAGTGAAAACAGATATATGTGCATAACACGATCCTCAATAGAAGAGTAAATACAAATCCTCAATTACCTAATACTACCTCGAATGGAATATATATATAAGATCAATAGCCAATAAAATATCATGTCTCAAGTCAGGAAGACTCATAGGTACGCTAACTCCTTATCGAATATTACGCATAATTCTGCCGAGGCGAACAGTCTGATCCCGTAAGAGTGATGGCACGATATCTTGTAGTATTCATACGGTCGATCTCATAATAATAATGTACATTGCAGAGGTCGTACGACCCGATCCATAGATGTATCTTATAATACTGCCGAGGTGAACAATTCGATCCCATAATGGTACTGTTGAAACATTCCGCCCGATCCTATAGGAATAGTGAAACTTTGATGGGACACTGGCCCCACTCATGAATATATGTGTGATTTATGAAATTTAAGAAACTTTCGGACAAATACGCACAACGGGGAGAAATCTGTAAAAGGGAGTATAATTTCTACGACTAATCAAGTAGCTCCTCAAGTATCTAAAATAGCAAGGTTCGATGCTCTATGCAGGTATAATCTCAAGCTAAAATAATAATTAAGGTATTTAAACATGCAAGAATAACTCAAATAATACAATTAGAATATTGTGTAATTCTAAGTCTAACCGGACGTAATCAAGAATCTGGTATACACTCGGACACTCGTCACCACATACGTGTGTATCTCCTATAACACGTAGCACGTAACAAATATAGAACCTATGGGGTAAATTTCTCCTACAAGGTTAGACATGAGATTTATCTCATTCCGAAATTCGATAACCGGATCACATGCCTCTCTAACACCTCAAACCAATGCCAAACAACCCAAAACTAGTCAAAGAACGTGCAAGCCAATTAAAAATATACTCAAAGACTCGAAATTTAACAAATAGAAACAATCCCTAACTCCACACGAAAAGTTAATAGAGTCAACCCCAAGGTCCACGCACCTGGATTCCGAAAATTATCAAAGATAAATATTACCCATAGCACCACAAGCACAAATATATAATTATTTTCTCAATTCCATGTCCATTTTCATGGTCAAAACTCAAAAATACCATTTTTATGTTTTCTTCCAAAATTCTACAATTTCTACTAGTTTTCATATTAAAATTCATATATAATCCATGTATATAGCTCACAACGAGTAAAAATCACTTACCTTGTGATCGTTAATGAAAATGTCCCTTCAAAATCGCCCCAACATTGGCTCCAATGAGAGAAATAAGATAAAATGAGCTACGTCTGATTTGCAATCTTATACACTGCCCAAACATTGCCCATTGTGATCATTGTCAAAAGCCTTGCGATCGCAAAGCAAAAACACCCTTGATGACCAAAATAGCCTACGTGATCGCAGCTGAACTTCCGCGATCCCGATACACAAACAACCCCTTCACCGCGAATGCGGGACATCTATACATTTGCAAAGACCAACCCACCCAGCCCGGCTTCAACCCTTATGCGAATGCGAGCCTCCACACGCGAATGCAAAGCCCTGGCCTAGGCCACTACGTGAATGCGGAGCATCACCCGCGATCACGAAGACTAGCAGTCCCCAGCTCCAGATCACCCTTCGCGATCGCGACCCTCCATCCACGATCGTGATGCATACTAAAGATACCCGAAACTAGCAACTTCAAATCAAAGGGAATTGATCCGAAACCATCCCGATACACACCCGAGGCACCCGAGACCCCGTCCAATCATACCAACAAGTCCCCATACCTTATCCAAATTTATCCAAAGGCTCGAAACGCCACAAATAACATCAAAACTAAGAATCCTCGATCAAAATCCCTCTCTTAACTTTCAAACCTTCAAACTTCGCCAAACGCGTCCGAATCACACTTAGACATTCTGGATCCCGACCAAAATTCACACACAAGTTCCAATCAACTAAATGAACCTATACAAGGTCCCGAAATATCACCAGGAGTCTGATAACACCAAAGTCCACTCTAAGTCAAACTTAGCAAATTCGAAAACCTTCAAAATATAAACTTCTAATAATAAGTGTCGAATCGTTCCCGGGCCATCCAATACTCAACCCGAATGTACGTCCTAGTCTGAAATCAACTTACGAACATATAGGAATCTTTAAATCTCGATTCTGAGGTCGTTTACTCAAAAGTCAAACCTTGATCAACTCTTCCAACTTAAAGCTTCCGAATTAAAAATTATTCTTTCAAATCAACTCCGAACTTCTCGAAAAATCAAAACTGACTACACGTGAAAGTGATAATGCATAAAGTGAAGCTACTCAAGGTCTCGAATCGCCGAACGATATGCTAGAGTACAAAATAACCGGTCGAATCATTATATTAATAAAAAATGAAACACTCCTGGAATTATTTATTACCAAATCTTCACCTTCACGTACCATGCTTTCTATATTCGTTTTGATTAGACAAATACACGTATGATTTCTCAATAAATGCCATTGATAAAACAACATCTTTTGTTGAACCAACTCTATTTTCCCATAACTGTTATATGCACAAATTCGCCTCCCTTTCTCTTAAATTGTTAATTAAATGAAATCAGAAGTAATGAAACTGATTGCATGACTGGCCAGAGAAATTAATAAATGGTTAAAGAAGGAATAAGAAGACAAAAGTACCAATAATTGGCTCATAACTTCTTATATTTAATTAACTGTTATACAAAAGGCATTTCATTTTTTATACTTTATTGTGCATTCTTATTATATAGTAAATACAAAATTACTTCAATGACCAAAAGCCGTTTTGCTTTTGCATCATGAAAATGAGTTAGTACACATCAAGCCACCATTCTTTTGTACACAAAACCTTTCTTTATTGCATCATCTAATGCATAACCGAGGCATTTCTTGAAATTTAGTCCTTGTTTTATTTTGAGAAACATTTTGGCTTCCAAGGCTCGCACTTGATCCAATTTATATAGACAACCTATGAATCAACCAAGAGGAAAATACCATCAAGGAAAACTATAGATGTTTTAGTAACATTAACAATGCCACTGAATGGTAATATTGGTATTCTAAGTAGATGAAGATCATGAAAAAATATAGCAGAAATAATTTTAGCAATATGTAATATACTTGACAACATATTATTTTTTATAAAATGAATATCTTGTTAGTATTACTGTGTTCAAAATCAGAAAATCAGATAAGCAAACAAACATTAGTTCAATAAACAAAATATAAAATAATTCTTAGCCCACAAGTTGCTTGTGTGTCCTTAAGGAATTTAATCTCCTCACTGTTGCACAAAGTTTTGGATTAGTTCCTCCCAAGATAGAACGGAATAACTATTATGTGATAGCGGCACTACAAATCACATAATTTCAGCGAACTCAACAAATGGAGTAAATCACACTTGACACTTATGTTTATTTGAAAAATAATACAACAATGTAGAAAAGAGGGGAGAAGATTTTAGATTTTTCATATTTAAAAAATGAGGCCAAGCCTCTAAATTTATAGACAATGAAAAGGTGAGATGAAGAGGTGCAATTCAAAAGGTATTGTTCGTAATAAGTTTTCGTAGTCCGAAAAATAAACTGCAACAAAAATAATATGAAAAAAAAGAGATTTTATTGATAAATATTTGTGAGTACAATTCTATGTATCCCTTGATTCTCCTCTCTAAAATTCTCCGTGATATTAGGTCTTGAGAAGCGTCTTTCTCGAATGTAGGACGATGCAGACCTCCTTGTGATGTATTTAATCATCAAGAACGTCGAGCAGCACTTTGTTGTTATGGGTTGATTTCCGGGAAGAACTCCGCTGATCACTCCTTTGTTGAAGAACTATGCACTTGATGATTGATCTCTCTGTTTGTGGATGCCTTCACCAATTGCGGAATGTTCTTCTCCAACTCTGAATGTCCTCTAAGAGTTATGTAACCCCTCTATTTATAGTTGTAAAGGATGGACAGTCCAACTACATATGAACTCTCTTGCTTGATTCTGATTGGCCCATGTCATTTTAGCCACTTGGCGACCTGTGGTTGGTTCTTGCTTTTTAACTTGGATTGCCACATCATTTAACACGTGGCATCATCTTTTTGGCTTGCAGTTTGACTAGATATGCCATATCACTTGACACGTGGCATGAGTCTGGTCCTTAAGATTAAATGAACCTTGGGCTCGAAAATAATAAAATGGACTAATTTAACGTATAAAGCCCAAATTAATTATTTAACTCAATTGAATTTAATTCAAATTTTGTATGGATTAGACCCAATAAATTTTATATGTCTACAGATACCCCCTACTTCAATGCTTGTCGGGGTGTAGGCTTGCCGAAACAAACGACCAGACTTGAAGTACTAATGAACATTGATATTTTTGTTTCACCACTTGTGGTGACTTCTACCGGTCAAATCTGAGCTTTTATTCAGTTACACATTTATGTGAAGTGCTAAATACAAGCTCCAAGCAAAAATTAACCTTCCAATACTTCGGGTGTAGAACACGTGTGTGCAATGTAATTTGGTTTGGAAGTGGCAATTGCAAACCATAGTAATGGAAAATTCTTGCAAATTGTCCGACAATTTTCCATGTTTGTCTCACGTTAGACCTCTTTCCATTTTCACCAAGAGAAAACAAGAAAAAGAATATTTCTCGACCTTGTAGGGCAAGGCAACATTTTTTCTTCTAGGATTCTAACTCCTTGTTTTGTTCACTTATAACTCAGACTTTGTTAGATCCCTTTTCCAAACTTGATATGTATTGTGCAAGATTCATCATTAACTTTGCCATAACTTGCATTGTATCTTAGGATGGAAATAACTCGACCAATAATTCACATAAGAATTAGAATACTTAATGCCACCTATTTAAGCAGCCATCCTTTGGTGTATGTTTTCACGGTGCAAAATTCTTGGAGAGAAGCTGTCTCTCACCTTTGCGCACTTGCGGTGAAATATTCACATCTCGCCATAGGAGAATCCAAATCATGGGCGGCCTGATTCTATAGAAATCAGACGTAGAGTGGGGCAAAGTATCGAAAAAAAATCAGATCCAAACTTCTCCTGGATCAGTTGGAGTTAACTTTCGAAAATGATCTACTCGTCTGGCCTGTAAAGTTGACACCATCACGCACTCTCGCCAAAAAAGTCATACTATGGTGTACGAGTGTCAAAAGCACAAGCCGCTCGATTCTTCTGAAAGTATACACAAAGGGCTACAACATATCTAATAATAGGAGCAAAATACCTTCTATATCATCTCAGGTAAGATTTTAAATTTTCACTTCAGATTCTGCCATGTTTGATTTTGTAGATCACGCGCCTTCACAAAAAGAGTCATATCTCGTTGTTGGAACATCCAAATAGCAAGCTGCTTGATTTTACTGATGCTAGACACAAAGAAATCCAACATATAAAAAATTAACTGCCAAATTCCTTCTGGATTGTCTGAAATTTATTTTTGAATTTGATCTACGCGTCTGACCCGCTGATCTTACAGCTCTGCTCACTCTCAACGACTAAAGTGGTATCTCTAGATAGGAGTATCCAAATCACAAGCCGTTTGCGGCGTCGAAAATTAGATTCCTTGAGTACAATATATGTAGAAATTACGATTAGGTTGTTCCTAGGTTTTTCCAGATAATTTGCTGAATCTAGAACACGAGTTCCGACATGTTGGCTCCTTCAGCTTTGCATGCTCTTGCTAAAAAAATGCATATCTCGAGATAGGAGCATCCAAATTACGAGCTGTTTGCATCGTTGGGAAGAAGCTCGGAGATATACAACATCTATAAAACTCGAAGCTCCAGCCTTTTTGATCCAATTGTAATAAATCTTTGAATCAAGCGCTGGAATTGAGAGGATTGTTCGGGCATCATACTTCTTTTTCCTTTTTTTTTGTTTTGCAGGTTTGGAGAAGATATACATGGCGAGTTCTCAAATACGCATCATGAAAAGAAGTGGATGATCGTCACTCTTTTTTTTTGTAGGCGAAAAGGTGCATGAAGCGTACGATCCATCGAGATTTGACGGAGAAGTGCACGTCACAATTCTCACCATCCGCATTGAAGCGTCATGTCATTGACACCGGTTCTATTGCTGAGTGAAAGCTCCATGCTATTGTCTTTATTGCTTGCGCGTTGCTGGTGGAACTTTTGGTTTCGGATACTCAACGACCTAACTCATGGTCGAGGCTAGAGATTAATGAGGCTCCCAAATTTTAACTTCCCTTTCCATGCTAATTAGTTTTAATCAAACTTTTTGTTACTCATGCTAACCTTTTTGTCTTCTTTTATTTTCTTAGAACGTGGGGCTGTGGAGAAGTATTCATGAAGCAGCAGAACCACTAAACAAAATCAGCTACAGCCCATGAAGCATTGGTTTCTGAACTAAGCTTTGCACCGTCGACACCAATCAATCATGTGAAATCAAAAGCTTCATGTCTTCTGCATCGATATTGTGAAATTGAAGCATCGTGTTGCTGAAACGTCGTGCTATTGGTACCGAAGACTCCCAAAATATTTTCTTTTGCAGGATTTTGAGAGAGTTCCAGAGATCTTGATGTCTCTAGGAAGATGCACTGCGAGCAAACCACTCGTCTCTTTGTTGCGGTTGGCGAGAGAGACACATGAATTGTCCTTTCAACATCGGCGACAAAATCCCTACTCTTGGAGGCTCGGAGAGACCCTATCTCATCATTGGCGAGTGTAATATGTACCATATCGCATCGTTGTAGGCTGGCGAGGAAGATAACTGGAGTAGGCCTTTCTAACTTCGGCAAGCAAGCACCCGGCGCATCTCCGCTGTTTTGACTTCATAGCATTTCATGCTCTCATTGAAAAATTCATATCTCGAGTTTCGGGTGTCGGAATCACGATCCATCTATACTGTTGGAAAGAAAACTCCAAAACTCACAATATCTGTAAATAGCACGGCAAAAATCCTTTCAGAACGTCCGCCATAATATTTTGAAGTTGCTATAGACATCTGCCACACTTGATTTTCAGATTTGCGCACTCTAGATAAAGAAAGTCATGTCTTAGGCTAGAAACATCAAAATTATAAGCCGTTTGCACCAATAGAAAGAAGACTCATAGATAAAAAAATCCTCAAAATATCACAGAAGTATTCCTTCCAGATTGGCCGCAACAATTTCTTGAAATTGATCTAGACGTCTGCCTTGCTGCTTTTCAGCTTTGCGCGCTCTAGGCACAAAATTCATATCTCAATCTAGGAATCTCCAAATTATGATCCGTTTGCTCCATTAGAAAGAAAACGCATAGGGATGAATCACATATGAATTTTATAGCAGAATTCATTTTGGGATGGAAACAGAAAATTTTCAAAATCGATCTAGCTGCAGTAAACTTTCAGATTCGTGTAGTTCCGGCGAAAAAAAATCATATCTTGAGCTAGGAGTCTCCAATTGCAAACGGTTTATATTGTTGGAAACTAGACATCCAAATCTACAAAATAAAAAAATATTAGGGGCATAACATCTTCCAGATGGACCGCGATAGTTTTTAAAAGTTGATCTCGTCGTCTGTTGAGCTCGCTTTCCATCTCTATGCTCTCTGAGTTGTCCTGAGAGTGTTTTTTTTCTTCTTGAAGTTGACTTTACTATCTTGCATATAGTAACTTTGACTATCATGCTGCACAAATCTTATCTCTTTGTTTTCTTTTACAGACTCGCAAAGAAGCTCAAAGGGTCGAGACATCAGACTGAGGTGCCATACAAGATGCGAAGCCACCCCTTCACCAACTGTTGCACTTGATTTTTTGATAGTATTGAAGTTCATCAATGGCGGCCCCCCTGGTGATTGAAGATTTTTTTCAAGAAAAACGACTTCTCATATATGGGACCTTCAACCAACACTTGCACAAGAGAAGCAAACTATCATACTCGAGGCCTAACAAGATATGTGGTCAAGAGATCATCACAACTGCTGAACGTGAGAGACATACATCGAGAATGAAATTAAATGTGGAGACGTCATACAGACTTGGAAAAGCATTTAAGACGCATCAGCAACAAAACCTAGTTTACGATCATCCTCATGATTTAGGCTTTTGTATAGAAAAATGTCTAGTTCCTTTTGTCTCCATTTTTGGATGTATCAACTTTTGTAATATTGAAGCAATAAAACATATTTTTGTACTTCAATGCAAATCGTCTTCTTTTCCTCATAGATATGTGCCTCTACACTTGAAGAATTTATGTGATGATCCGATGATGCCAAATTTTTATTTTTTAAAAACTCATGCGACTGAACTTAGAATGAAACTCTAAGCTGCCTACGAACCTCGATGAAGAGGATCAAGTCATAACGTAGTTCAGAGGGGTGAGTTTTTTTTTTTTATGTCCTAATTTTTGCCTAGGTCGCCTCGCGCGAGATTTTCAACCTAGCGGACTTTTTTTATTTTTTTGGCCGCACACAGTTTAGACTCATGCGGGCCAGGAGTGTAGCAATATGCAGTTTAGGCTCATGCATCAAGGAGCATCATGACTTGCAGTTTAGGCTCGTACGTAGTGGAGCGGCATGACTTGCAGTTTAGGCTCGTACGTCGAGGAGCGTAGCTGACTTTCATAGGAAATACTGCTTCAGAAATTTTCCATAGATTGGACTAACTCTGAGACCATCCTGATCAACAATTTTATATACGCTACTTGAATAGGCTTCCTTCACAACATATGGCCCATCCCATTTTGAGGTAAACTTGTCGCCTATGCATTTGTTGAGGATTATGGGTCATCGGATAGCTGGGACTAAATCTCCCACTTGGAATGATCGTGACCGTACTTTCTTGTTGTAGGCTCTAGCTAGTCGAGCTTGATAGCCCTCCAATTTTTGTTGCGCTTCCAATCTTTTCTCATCCAATGCCTCTAACTCTGCTAGGCGAAGCTGAGCATTCTCTTCGGACGTGAGTCCTTCTTAGATTGCGATCTGCAATAATGGAATTTGTTGCTCCAACGAAAGGATTGCTTCTACGCCATACACCAAAGAGTAAGGAGTTGCTTGTGTAGCAGTTCTGAAGGTTGTCCGGTATGACCACAAAGCTTCACCAATTTTCTCATGCCAGTCTCTCTTGTTCTTTGCAACAACTTTCTTCAAAAGGTTACCACGCGTCTTGTTAAAAGCTTTAGCAAGGCCATTGGCGAGTGCATTATACATTGAAGACTTATGTTGCTTGAAACCAAATTTCTCACATAGACTCCTCACGAGCTTGTTGTCAAATGGCATTCCATTATCCGTGATTATGTATCTTGGTATGCCGTACCTAAAAATTATGTTCGGCTTGATAAAATCGGCAACAGTTTCCTTTTATACTTCCTTGAGTGGAACAACTTCAGCCCATCTAGAGAAGTAGTCTGTGGCAGCCAATATGTACATCGTCCTTTTGATGACTTTGGAAGCAGTTCAACAACGTCAAGTCCCCGTGTATCAAAAGGCCATGAAGCTACAGTTGGATGAAGAGGCTCTGGAGGTTGGTGGATATAGTTAGCGTGGAATTGACATACTTGACATCTTTTGGCATATTTCATGAAATCCTTCACCATTGTCGGCCAGTAGTAGCCCATCCTCTTGATGCGAAAATGGAGCTTAGGACCAGATTGGTGTGCTCCACATGAGCCAGAATGTGCTTCCTTCATCGCTTGATGGGCTTCTTCTTTGTCAAGACATCGCAAGAATGTTCCTTCAAAAGAGCGCCAAAATAATATCCCCTTGTAGAAGATGAATCGTGGTGCCATTCGCTTGATGTCTGTTCTTTGTCGTAGATCCTCGGGTAACTTTCCATGTTCAAGGTACTCTATCAATGGTTTCGTCTAATCCTCTTCTCCAATCACCCCCAACGAACGTATGATGACTTTAGTTGATTTGAAGATCAAGAAGTCTAGGAATGACCCATCGATGACACATATGTACCTTTGTTGACTCATTATCTCCAAGTGCCATCGTTGTGGCTAAGTTAGCCAAAGCATCAGCCAGGCGATTTTCTTCTCTTGGGACGTGGTTTAAGAACACTTGGTCGAATCTTTCGAGTAAACAAGAAGCATATTGGTGGTATAGCAAAAGATCTTCCTTCTTTACATCGTAAATCCCAAAAAATTGGTTGATGATCAACTTAGAGTCGCCATATATCTCCAACAATAGAATCTTCATGTCTAATGCATTTCAAGACCGATGATCAAATCTTGGTACTCTGCAGCTAAGGCTGGCAAGTGGGCCGGTCCAGGCCTGGGACCGGCCCAGGACCGCGGGCCAGATGGGCCAAACGGCTAAACGGGCCAGGACCGTTTGGTCCGGTTTTAGCGGGCCTGGTCCGGTCTCGTGGGCCGGTCCTATGATTGGGCCCGTCAGGCCCGGGACCGTTTGGCCCGTCAGGGCCCGAGACCGGACCGGGACCGGCCCAGTCCCTTAGCGGGCCTAGCGGGCCCAACGGCTTTTTTTTAAAAAAAATAATTTTTTTTTTAAAAAAAAAAAAAACCGTTGGACTGTCAAAAATAGCCGTTGGGCTGTCAAAAATAGCCGTTGTCTATTTATGAAATAGCCATTTAACCTCTCAACTTTGTTTAAATCCCAAACTTTTTATAATTACACTTTTTCCTTATTTTCAACTATAAATACCCCATCATTATTTCATTTTTTCTTACAAAATCATCAATCTATCACAATCTCTCTCTAATTTACTTCTACTATTGCTTACTTTTTTGTTACAATTTGTGAAACAATTGTGAAGTTGGTGAATTGAAGTCTTCAACGATAATCAATTTCCAACAAGTTGTTCGTCAATTCGGTAAACTCGTTCCAACTCTTAAGTTTTAATATTATAATTTTGTTTGTTTTATTTACTTTGCTTGATTAATTAAGATGGCTTATTCCTTAAAAAATATGTTTAGTAAAAATAAGGGAAAATCGAAGAGTGGTGAATCTAGTGGCCAATATGTTCCTCCTCCACTTCCCCCGGCTCCCCGACCCAAACATGTTACCCGTCCTACACCTCCTATTCTTGATAGCGATAATAGTTTATTATAATTTACCGAGAGTCAATTTTTCCATAATATTGCACCCGGTGAACAATTAAACCATGAATATATGAATGCTCTTTATGGTAATCCAACTATTGATGAAAATAATGATGAAGAAATAGATTTTGATGAAACGCAATCGGATGATGATACACCCACTAGTCCTGCTCCTGAAGTTAACCCAACTAATAATAATCTAGATGATCCCCCATCTGATCCTCCTATTAGTGCCCCTACTTTTTCTAGACAACCTCCTAAACGGGCAGAAACATCTCTTGTTTGGCAATTTTTTACTCAACTAAGAGAAAAAAATAGGGCTAAGTGTAAAACTTGTGGCAAAGAGTTAGTTTTTCAATATATTGAAAGTCGGGGGGGGAGGGGGACGGGACGGGAAGTTTGACTAGACACATATTGCTACACCCTCAAGATAAAGCTAGATATTTTCGTATGAAAGCTTTGGCTGAGGGGACAAGTGCATCTAGTCAGGCTGACCTTAGTACCGGGTCAAATCAATTTCAACCGGGAATTAACACTGTTACCGGTGGTATTTTTATTATGATTCAAAAAAAGATCGGGAAGAATTGGCAAAAATGGTCACTGTTATGTGCTTACCCTATAGTTTTCCTTCTAACCCCCACTTTGTGCATTATATTAGAAAAATTTATAATCCTACTTATAAAAGTTTTCCTCGCACAACCGTAAAGAGTGATATTTATAAATATAAACATAAATATGAACAATATTTACGCTATTTATTTACTCATATAAATTACCGTCTTGCTATTACAACTGATATTGGTAGAAGTGGTAATGACTGTGATTACCTTACTGTTACCAGTCATTAGATTGATGAGCATTGGATAATGCAAAAGCGCATTATTGAATATAGAATATTTAATTCACGTCACACAGGGCAGTTTATTTCTAGCACGATTGCGGATATTTGTAGATATTTTTGCATTACTGATAAAATAATATCAGTTTCAATGGATAATGCTACTAGTAACACAAATGTTGTAGCCTTGCTTACCACGATACTAAGTCCTGTATTTAGTAATATTTTTCATGTTAGATGTATTTGTCATATTTACCATTTAATTGTGGGTGATGGTATGCGAATTTTAAATGTTGAAATTGAAAAGGTTAAAATGGCTCTTAATTGGCTTTTTTATTCAAATCGTAGAAGTAGACTTAGAGAATATTTTAAAAGATGCGATGAATTTGGCCTAAGAGAAAGAAAGGTTCCTAAAACTTGTCCAACTAGATGGAATTACATGTATGAAAGTTTAGTTATTGCATATGAATATAGAAACCCCATAAACTCAACGTTTAATGTTCATGTAAGTGATGATGATAAGAACCTTACAAATGCGGATTGGGCTAATGTTAAAATGCTTGTAGATTTTTTAGAAAAATTCCATATTGCTACAAATGAATTTTCTGGGCAATATTATCCTACTATTTCTAACTGTTTAGTTTATATTGCAGAACTTGCAAATTTGTTTGATCATTTTTCAGATGGTGGGGAAATTTATCAACTTGCTATTGATTCCATGAGAAAAAAGTTTAAAAAATATTTTTTCCCTATTCCCCCTATTTATGGTATTGCTGCATTGTTAAATCCTACTATGAAATTAGGAGGTCCTCAATTTTGGTATGAAACTGTTTATAATGGTTTAGCACTTGAAGATGAGGAGTTGTCTAAACTTTTGAACGCAATAGCCTCAATTAAAATAAATGTTCAAACTATTTATAATGCTTATCAAGTTGCATTAGATCATGCTAGACCAAATGTTCCAACTCCTTCTTCTTCTAGTTCTCAATCATCTAAAAGAACTGCGGGAGTAAGAGCACTTAGTGCTTGGGCAGGGTTCAGGGGTTCTCAAGGTTCTAGTACTAGTGATTTTTCACAACTAAATGAGCTTGAAGTTTATTTGTCACAGGGAATTGAGGAAGTGAATCCCGACGGCTCCTTTAATATTTTGGAATGGTGGAAGGACAAAGAAAAACACTTTCCGATTCTTTCAAGGAGGGCCCTAGATATTTTAACTATTCAAGCTTCAACAGTGGCATCAGAGAGCGCTTTCAGTCAAGCAAGACTTCAACTCGGTGATTATAGAGCGTCTATGAGGGAGAGCTTGGAAAAATCAGTACTTTTCAGAGATTGGATCCGTTCGGAAAGAAGAAATTTTGGACTTGCTGAATCACAACCAGAGGTAGACGAAGCTTATGAAGAAATGCTAGCTGAACTTGCGGAGGATGATGCTTCGCCTGGAAGCGGTGATGAGCAAGCTTTATTTCCGCCACCACCAACGGAAATTCCTCCGGACCTTGAAGGATTTATGAAATTTGTAAGAGATACCATGTAAATTAATATGTAACTTGTATTTTGGCACATCTTGATTAGTTTCTTTTTCTTCTCAATGGTGGTATTAGCACCTTGTTGTGCTCATTCCATAGGGGGAGGAAGACTAAGAAAGATATTGCCATGATTTTTAATGCTATAATTAAAATATAACGCATTGATTTGAATATATATATAGTAGATATACATGTATATATAGTATATCTTAAGATGTATATATAGTATATAAATCGAATATAGCTTATATATAGTAAGATGTATATATATTATAGTATAGTATAGTATACATATAAGCTTATATTTATACTATACTATAGTCTATACTATATATACATCTCATAAGATATATAAACTATATTCGATATACTATATATACATCTTAAGATATACTATATATACTATACTATATATACATCTTAAGATATACTATATATACATAGTATACTAGATATACTAGATATATATAGTAGATATACATGTATATATAGTATATCTTAAGATGTATATATAGTATATAAATCGAATATAGCTTATATATAGTAAGATGTATATATATTATAGTATAGTATAGTATACATATAAGCTTTTATATATATATGTATATCAAATATATCGAATATAGCTTATATATCTTAAGCTGTATATATAGTATATAAATCGAATATAGCTTATATATCTTAAGATGTATATATAGTATAGTATAGTATATATATATATATATATAAGCTTATATATATATGTATATCGAATATATCGAATATAGCTTATATATCTTAAGTTGTATATATAGTATATACTATACTATACTATAATATATATACATCTTACTATATATATTATATATATCTTAAGATGTATACTATCGAATATGACTTATATACTATGTATATATAGTATAGTGTGTGTATATATAAGATGTATATATAGTATAGTGTGTGTGTGTGTGTGTGTGTATATATATATATATATATATATATCTTAAGATGTATATATAGTATATCTTAAGATGTATACTATCGAATATGACTTATATACTATGTATATATAGTATAGTGTGTGTGTGTGTGTGTATATATATATATATATATATCTTAAGATGTATATATAGTATATAAATCGAATATAGCTTATATATCTTAAGATGTATATATAGTATAGTATAGTATATATATATATATATATATATATATATATATATATATATATATATATATATATATATATATATATATAGTATAGTATATCGAATATACTATGTATATATAGTATAGTGTGTATATAACTATATATATATATATATATATATCTTAAAATGTATATATACACTATAATATACTATATATATACTATAATATATATACATAGTTTATAAGTCATATTCGATAGTATACATCTTAAGATATACTATATATACATCTTACTATATATATATATAGCTTATATATCTTAAGATGTATATATATCTTAAGATGTATATATATCTTAAGATCTACTATACTATACTATATATATATATAGTATATCTTAAGATGTATATATAGTATATTTTAAGATGTATACTATGTATATATAATATAGTATATATATATTTTAAGATGTATATATAGTATATAAATCGAATATAGCTTATATATCTTTATTACTATTTTTTTTCTCTAACTTCTATAAAACAAAATAATTAAAAATACAAAGTTTCTGTTGGGCCCGTTTAGGCCCGTTTGGGCCCGTTTAGGCCCGGGATCGGCCCACTTAACCCGGGACCGTTAGTTCGTGGTCCCGGTCCCGAGCCGGTTCCAGCAATAAGTCCGCGAAGCCCGGGACCGTTTAGGACCGGACCGCATAAGACTTGCCCACTTAGGACCGGCCCACTTAGGACCGGACCCGCGAAGCCCACTTAGGACCGAGACAGACGAACAAAGCTTGGTATTCTGCGGCATTGTTGGAGCATGTTTCGCCTAAAACAAAGGAGAATTGAAAGACTTGTCTTTCTGGAGAGATCAATACAACACCTGACCCCGCACCGTTACGACGTGCAGATCCATCAAAGAACATTGTCCATGGTGGCGATTCTTCAATGAACAAAACATCTTCATCTGGAAACTCATCAGAAAGCTCCCATTCCGCCGGAAGAGGGTGATCAGCTAGAAAATTGGCTAGTGCTTGTCCTTTCATAGCTTTTTGAGGTGTGTATGTGATCTCATATTGGTTAAACAATATGGACCATCTTGCTAGGCATCCATAAAGAACAGGCCGAGTCATCACGAACTTCACAGGATCTGCTCGAGAGATGAGTTTGATGGTGTATGCTTTAAAATAATGCCTTAGTTTCTTTATTGCATAAAGTAACGCTAAGCATATTTTCTCAACAGGAGTGTAGTTCAACTCAGCTCCTATCAGAGTTTGACTGAGGTAGTACACAGCCTGTTCCTTTACTTCATTATTCTCTTGAGCAAGTAGTGCCCCAAGTGAGCGTTCTTGTGCCGCAATATAGAGTATTAATGGCTTTCCAAGCATTGGTTTCCCTAACACAGGTGGATTCAGCAAGTATCTTTTGATGCTTTCAAAAGCATTTTGACATGACTGATCCCAATGAAAAGGGATATCCTTCCTCAATAGATGATTGAAAGGTTGACATCGTCCAGCCATATTAGAGATGAACCTCCGGATGAATGCTAAGTTTCCCTGTAGACTTCGAAGCTCCCTCAAGTTCTTTGGCTCGGGCATTTTTTCTGAATGGCGTCAATCTTTGCGGGATCAACTTCAATTCCACGATGATGCACAATGAAGCCAAGAAACTTTCCTGAGGTAACTCCAAATGCACACTTGAGTGGATTCATCTTTAGGTCAAATTTTCTTAACCTTTCAAAAACAATTCGAAGGTCTTCAAGGTGGTAACACCTACTCTTCTTCTTCACCACTAAGTCATCAACGTAGCATTCAACCCTCTGATGAAGCATGTCGTCAAAGATGTTTTGCATCGTGCGTTGGTAGGTGGCACCAGCATTCTTCAGACCGAAGGGCATCACTTTGTAGCAATATATCCCTTTTGGAGTTCGGAAAGCAGTACACTCTTCATCTTTTGGATGACATAGCTTCATGCCCAGTTGTAGCATCAACCATGAGTTCAATAATTGGTAGCGAAAAGTCATCTTTCGGACATGCCTTGTTTAGGTTTCGAAAGTCAACACAAACACGTATTTGACCATTCTTCTTCTTGACAGGTACAATATTCGATATCCATGATGGGTACTTCACCTCTTGAATAAATCCCGCCTCGATGAGCTTGTTGACTTCAACTTCAATTTGTGGTACTAGCTCGGGTCGAAACATGCGTTGTGACTGCTTCACAAGGCGTGCTCCACTTTTGATCCCTAAATGATGAACGACTACCTTAGGACTAAGACCAGGTATTTCTTTATAGGACCAAGCGAAGACATCTTTGTACTCTGTCAATAACTTGGAGTATTCCTCCTCCTCCTGAGGCATAAGAAGCGTACTAATGAAGGTGGGGCATGGATCTTCCGGAGTGCCTAAATTGAGTTCCTTAAGCTCATCCACAGTTGATTGACCGCCATATTCTAGTTGAGGGAGAGCCTCATGGACTTCATCATCAACGTCAAGGCATGGGCTATCTTCCACAGTTATGTGATAGGATGTTTCCACAAAGTCTGACTTTTTTCTTCAACTTCCTTGGATGGTCGGCCTGGCATCTATCTCTTTCTCTACTTCTTTACGAGGCTGGCAAGTGTAAACAATGGTTCTCCTTTGCACCTTCAGTGGACCATCTGTGGATATTGACAAAATAGACTTCCTCTTCATATATCATGGGAAAGCACTACAGATTTCTTTGTCAGTAATAACTTCAAAATGATCCCACTCCTCATGGACTTGCTCCTTATGTTTTGACAGTATCTTTCTAGATGGTGACTTCCTTGTGATTCCCAGGCGACAAAAGACAGAGGTCTTTGAGGTAGTGGAAACTTCTTTTAGATGTTTGGAAGATACACGTTCACCTTTATGACTTAGCCTTTCAAACACCGATACCGGAGGGGTTGAGCCCCCAATGCGATCAAACACTGAAGCCCGTTGTTTTATTTTCTTACCCTTAACTTCCTTCATCTCCTCTACCGAGGTATGTTGTGATGAAGCTATCTCTTTATTTCTCTTAGATGAAATTCGAAGAGGCTCTGCCAAACTGAATCCCAACCCAAACTTTGGAGTGGAGACGTAGTGCCCTTGCTTTCTCAACTTCATTTGGGACTCATTGAGCCCATGTATCTTTTCACCTGTGACTTCATCTTTAAGTTCTCCTAATCTTGATGGATTGGAGAATTCATACCAGTCTTTTCAAGCAGTATGAAGGCCTTAGGATCATAGTGCCATTTTATTTTATCAGCATGGAGATTTCCTTTAGTAGACTCACAAGTCACGTATGGGATTTGTGCAACTAGGACAGTCATATGCACCCTCAAATGTTGGATATCTTTGTGACTCATTTGCTTCTTTGGAGTACATTCCTGTAGCAAAGGCTGCCCTTTCTTTCGACGCTCACATGGAACATAGCGAAAAACTAGATGCTCCTTATTAGTCTTTGTCTGTATGTCACCTTCAGATGATGATAGCTTAATGGAGACTTCTTCGGTTCTCTTATTAGACAGCTTGGTGGTAGTTCATTGAGCCTTATTTTCTTCTTCTGACTTGACATCAGCTTCGTCGACTGATGATGGTTTCTCCACACTCGGTTCACAAGAATCTAGGTAGAATTTTGCATCTGCAAAGTATGACTCCGTCTTAGTGAAAGGATTGATGTCTGCTTCAATTTTGACTATCTCTCCATCCCTTATGTACTTCAGACATTGATGCAAAGTAGACGATACCACTCCATTCTCATGAATCCAAGGACGTCCGAGCAGTAGGTTGTATGATGTTTTAGCATCTATGATGTGAATCAAGGTGTTTGACTTCATATCACCAATGGATAGTCCTACGCAGATCATACCTATGGCTCGTTGTCCTCCTTGGTTGAAACCTTGGATTGTTAGGTTACTTTTGGATAGCTCATCGATATAGATCCCAAGCTTTTTTAGCACTATCTTTGGCATGATGTTGACAGCTGAACCATCATCAACAAGTATGCGATTGAGATGTTGTTCCTGAATGGTGCCTACAACGAACAAAGGTCTGTTATGTGTCCTAGACCCTAGCAGCAAGTCATCATCTGTGGAGGAAATTGTTGCACAACATGTGACAACTTTTCTGTTATCATGATGTTCTTGTGTTTTCATTGGAGCGAGCTCATCGTTGGTTTCCTTTGTTTCATCAGTACTAGAAACTACATGAGTTGCACCAACGTGACCTCCATGAAGGAATTTTCCAAGAAAGAATTCATGCAATGTGATGGGATTTCGGAACTTCGGCGATAAGGCACCGTTAATCTTCTTGCTAACAGAAGATTCGATAATTCTTGGTGGTTGTAGCTTATCCACATTGCTTATTTTTGCTCCTGGCTTAGGAAGTGGTAGCCTCAAAACTTCTTGATGTCTTCGTTTCTTATGAGTGACTAGATTCCAACCCTCATCGTCTTTGTCTTTGGACAGAGTGTCCAGCTTTAGTGAACCTTCAAGAGTTTTCCCTGGAAGATCAACTTCAATGGCCTCGAAACTTCCAAATTATAAGAAGGCGGTGCTTGACGCGTTCTGCAACCTTGAACACTTCTTTTCCTTGAGCGCGATACTTGCATGATTTGCTTCTGCTATTTCATCCATGTCTATGATGATTTTTCCTTCACTTACAAGAGCCATGATTTTCTCCTTTAGGATGAAGCATTTCTCTGTAGGGTGGCTAATGACGCGATGAAACTTGCAGTGTTTCGGATCGCCAAATTTACCAATTTCCTCAGGACTTTTTGATTCAGGGAGATCGATGACTTTCTTGGTCAGCAATTCGTCGAGGATCGTGGGTACGTCTGAATCTGGAAACGGATAAACCTTCGCCTCCAATTCCTTCAAGGTTGGACAACGTTTCTCCTCTTTGGAATATTGACTCGGGGTCTTATCCTCCTTGACATTTTGCTTAGTCGTGATTTTCACAGAAGTTGCTTTCACCACCATAGATTCTTTGGTTTGGTTCTTTGATGCAACATTTTTCTTGAACTCCTTCTGATCAGCAAATGGATATGCCTTTCCATGGCTTGCGATGTTTAACTCTATGTCGTGAGCTTGCATTGCAAGTTCTTCAAAAGTTCGCGGTTTGATCCCTTGTAGGATGTACAAAAGGCCCCAACGCATTCCCTGAATGCACATTACCACTGCAGATGTTTCTGAAAGGCAATCCTTGCAGTCCAAACTTAATGCCCTCCAACGATTGATGTAATCCACCACAGGCTTGTCCTTCCTTTGCTTGGTGCCTGTCAACTCTATCATGCTTACAGTTCTTCGGGTACTGTAAAAACGATTGAGGAATGCCTTCTCAAGTTGCTCCCAACTATCAATGGACTTGGGTTCCAAGTCAATATACCAGTCAAATGCATTCCCTTTCAGCGAACGAACAAACTGCTTTACCAAAAGGTCACCATGCGTTCCAGCATTGCTACAAGTCTCGACAAAGTGGGCAATATGTTGCCTTGGGTTTCCTTTGCCATCAAATTGATGTAGCTTTGGTGGTTGATAATTGGTTGGCATAGTTAAACAATCAATCCTCTTAGTATAAGGCTTAGAGTAGTACAATGAACTTTGTGATAGTCCGCCGTATTGAGCTCTGATGGTGTTTATTATCATGTCTTGCAATTGTTGGATAGATAATGCCGCAACCGAAGTGGATTATTGTTCCCTCTGAATGCTGAACTTGGCAAATGATTCCGCAACAGATGTTTTTTGCAAGGTGAGGACAGGTGAACGAGGAGGGACGTGGGTTGACTCTCCAGGTGCATAGGACTCCAGTTTGTTCATGAATTGAGCGATTTGAAGGTCTTTGTCTTCAACAGATTTCTTCAAGACTTCTATAGTATGTTCCATCATGGCAAACTTTTCGTCCACTTTAGTTGCGTCGGTCATTAAGCCGTTGACTTTCGTTGAAACCGGAGAATCCACCAGATCCTCAAGTTCACCAAGGTTGGAGGTTGTTTGAGAAAGTTCGTCAAATAGCAAGAATGGGGTGTTGCTCCCAAAGATTGTGGTTGCAGACGTCATGTGAGATCTACTCTTCTTTGCTATCTCCAAGGAGGCGAAGTATTCGAATCCATCTAAGCCACTAGCCTTGAACTTGCTTCGAATGATTGGGCCAACATGACTGAGCTCAATGGATGCGGCAGCAGTAGTATCTTTGCGTGAAACATCACACTTGCGGAAGGCCATTGTAGCGGCAGATCTAAAGTTCGTAGTTTTCAACTTGCAAGAAGGAGAGATAAAGGGCAGAATGGGTCCCACTGGGCGCGCCAAAATTTGTTCGCAATAAATTTTCGTAGTTCGAAAAATAAACTGCAACAAAAATAATATGAAAAAAAAGATATTTTATTGATAAATATTTGTGAGTACAATTCTATGTATCCCTTGATTCTCCTCTCTAAAATTCTCCGTTATTCGAGGGCTTGAGAAGCGTCTTTCTCAAATGTAGGACAATGCAGACCTCCTTGTGATGTATTTAATCGCCAAGAACGTCGAACAACACTTTGTTGTTACAGGTTGATCTCCGGGAAGAACTCCATTGATCACTCCATTGTTGAAGAACTATGCACTTGATGATTGATCTCTCTGTTTGTGGATGCCTTCACCAATTGCGGAATGTTCTTCTCCAACTCTGAATGTCCTCTGAGAGTTATGTAACCCCTCTATTTATAGTTGTAGAGGATGGACAGTCCAGCTACATATGAACTCTCTTGCTTGATTCTGATTGGCCCATGTCATTTTAGCCACTTGGCGACCTGTGGTTGGTTCTTGCTTTTTGACTTGGATTCATTTAACACGTGGCGTCATCTTTTTGGCTTGCAGTTTGACTAGATATGCCATGTCACTTGTCACATGGTATGAGTCTGGGTCTTAAGATGAAATGAACCTTGGGTTCGAAAATAATAAAATGGACTAATTTAACGTGTAAAGCCCAAATTAATTATTTAACCCAATTGAATTTAATCCAAATCTTGTATGGATTAGACCCAATAAATTTTATATGTCTACATGTGTCTTCCATTTCTCATTCACACCCATTCACGAAACCTAACATATTCACTTTTGCTGAGATAATAATTAGAGCTATGTGCAAGTAAAAGATAAACTAGAACATTTCTAGATGCTCACATCTTCATCATAAATGCCTCTGAATTTCTAACAGGTGAATCATTCACATATACCATAAACAGCAAGCATATACATATTTTATTTTAGGAAAAAACATAAATACTAATCTCTTCATAGTCTCACTTTAACAGTAAGAATCCAACATAATGACCTTCACATCCACATAGAAAAGCCAACAGTAAGCAAATGAGCAATAAAAGAAATTAACACGATTTGTTATTTTCAAAATACTCGCTCTATTCTATGTAATGTGCCTTTTTTAGTCTTTAAATGCATTTTTCTTCCAAAAGTATGTTGCCACATTTCACCAATAGCTTCTATTGTCGCAGCCGTATTTTGTCCACCTTTTCCCGTTTCTGGCCCTTCAGGCTAACATTTTAAACTACAACATTTATAATAGTAATCATCAGCTTAATATGATAAGACCACAAGTCAACAGCAAAAGTATAATCACATAGAGTAGGAAGGTATGCATCATTTCTAATTATTCTTACTCAGGAGTACATCAATTGCCAATTACAGTAAAATAACATTTTGGTTTTCAAAAAAAGCATTGAACTGTATGCTTATATAAAAATAATACTGACAAAGTAGAAAAGAAAAACTATAAACTAACACTAAAATAACAAAAACAAAAATGTAGGAAGAAAAAATTGGCAGATTTTATAGGAATAAATTTTACCAAATATCATGTAGATTATGAATTAATGATAAATGAGAAGTCATCTATTATTTATTCTAGGAATTTATTAAACATAAGTTTGAAATTTGAAATGGAAGTTGATTGAAGCCAGGGAAACATGGAAAGGAAACAACTCAAAGATCTTCCCAAAGATAGCCCAAAGATAAATATAAAGTCGAGTAAAACTAAAAAGATCGTAATTTTGTTTAGTTCTCACAAAAGCAGAAATACCTCTGCTAACAATTCTTCGTCGACATATAATTCCAGACTGATCAAATACCCGATAACAACCGCAACCTATTGTCACGACTCCATTTCCTACCATATAACATCGTGAAGGCACCTAGTCTTTAAGACTAGGTAAGCCTAACACATGCTGATTATTAATGAAATTTAACTAACTTAACTGCATTATATTAAATAATATCTGTAACAACATAGCTGAACCAACATCAGTTACATAACCCCAAAATCGTTAGTACAAGTCATAAGTTGTTCTAAGAGTAACTAGAAATAACAAGTACATCACTGTCCCAGAATAATAGTAGACAGTGGAAATGAAATACAACAGAAGGTGACTTCGGGGCCTGTGAATGTCGAGCGGGTATACCTTGGAGTCTCCAGCCACGTAAACATAAATCTCAAAACCAACTCGATCAGAAGTACTTGGATCTGTATAAAAATGTACAGAAGCATAGCATGAGTACACCACAGTGGTACCCAATAAGTATCAAGCCCAACCTCGGTAGAGTAGTGACAAGGCCAGGTCAAGATACCTACCAGACATGTAAACCTGTATAGGATATAACATAAAGCTAATAATGGAAAGAACATCAATGTAAGACCAACAACAGAAGGCTCACAAATTTACAAACAACAATGAAAACAATAGAGCACAAATGGCAACAGGAAATGACCAGGTAATAAAGTATCACGACCCGGAATCCCAACCTCGGGGTCGTGATAGCGCCTAACATCCACTTGTTAGGCAAGCCGACGTGAGATAATTAAATAGTAAATTTTAACAGTTTGAACATAATGATGATATATATAACGAGAATAAAAAAAACCAATCTGATACAGTGCCAACAGAAGCTATGTGATAACATCTACTCCCAAAGATCCGGAGTCACAAGTACACAAGCAACTAGAAGTTCTACAAATAGAGTCTGAAATAAATACAATTGTTTCGAAGGAAATGGACAATAAAAGAGGAAAGAGGAAGGGGACTTCAAGGTCTACGGACGCTAGCAGATCCACCTTAAGTCTCTGTATGTAATGATCCGAGCTGACACACCTCACGTACCGCTAGGACCAATACCAGGATATGCACAAGAAGTGCAGAAGTAAAGTATGAGTACAACCGACCCAATGTACTCCGTAAGTGTCGAGCCTAACCTCGACGAGGTAATGACGAGGCTATGACAGGACACCTACATAAATAAACATGTACGAGTATATACGAAGCAGTAACAATAATTGAGAATAACAACGTACAAACTAGGAGGGGACATGCAAAAAGGGGGAAAATATAATGACTATGACAGGTATGAAATCATGTAATGGCCAAATCAATCATCAACCAACGAAATCAGATAAACCAATTATATGAAAATGGCACGGCATCACCCTTCGTGCTTTTACGCTCATCCTTACCATGCAATGATGACATAAGTAAAATGAAATGGTATGGCATCGCCCTTCGTGCTTTTACTCTCAACCTCACTATGTAACAATGAATAAATGAGATGAATGGCACGACATCACCCTTCGTGCTTTTACTCTCTTCCTCACTATGTATTAATCAATAAATGATATAGATGCAATGGCACGACATCACCCTTCGTGCTTTCACACTCTTCCTTACCATGTAATGAAGATAATATGAATTCGGAAAATATATATAATGTGGAGAATATATTTAACATCATATATGATGCCAAGATACCAAACCTCAACTTTCAAAATACTCAACAATTACGAAGTGAGCAATAATTAGGGCATAATCAAAGAAGTAACAACTCAACCTAAGCATGGATTTCACAATTAATAATGCAATAAATCACGAAGAAATAAGTTCCACCCGCATGCTTTAACCCAAAAATAATTCATAAGTACTCGTCACCTCACATATACGTTGTTCACACACATTAAACATGTAGGAAATAGACTAACAAGTCCTAATCCCTCAATCAAGTTTAACCACAACACTTACCTCGCTCCGTAATCAAATCAAAGCTCAATCGCGCCCTTTCCTCTAAAATTCGCCTCCAAACCAATCGAATCTAACTAAGTATAGTTTAAACAATTCAAAATAAGCTTTAGAAATTACCTATGAGTGAAAAAGATTCAATCTTTAATAATTTTGGAAAAAGTCAACAAAAGTCAGCCCAATGCCCCCTTGGTCAAAACCCGAGATTCGGATCAAAACTCAATTACCCATTCACCCCGAGCCCGATTATGTGATAAGTTTCGAAATTCGATCTCAATTTAGGTCTAAATTTCAATTTTACAAAATTTCCAATTTCTACCCAAATCCCTAATATCTACCATAAAAATCCTAGATTTAATGTTGAAAACACTTGGAAAGTAACGAGTAATTGAAAAGAAATGGATTAAAGTTGCTTACCAATATTTTTGGGAAGAAACTCCTCTTGGAAAATCGCCTCTAGGGTGTTTAGGGTTTAGAGTTTGTGAGAAATTAGCTAAATTTCGTTTTCCCCCTCTTTTACCCAGCTGCAGATATCGCAATTGCGATGATCACAAAAGCGATCAACTCTTCGCAAAAGCGGAAAAGTCTCTGAGCCTGCTATCATCGCAAATGCGAACAAGGACTGTCCGCAAATGCGAACAATAAGCTCACAAATGTGAGTCTGTCCCATTTTCTTCAGAGTCGCAAATGCGACACAAATCTCGCAAATGCAAACATACCCACCATCGCATTTGCGGACTTGACCTCGCAAAAGCGAAGCTGACCCAGTCCCCACCAACATCGCATATGCGAGCCTGACCTCGCATTTGCGAGGCTCATATTTTCCAACAGGTTCTCGCAAATGCGAGACCTGCAGACCTGATACACCAACATTCTTCTAAGTTCAAAAATCACTCTGTAGCCTATCCGAAACTCACTCGAGCCTTCGAGGCTCCAAATCAAATATCCACACAAGTCTAAAAAAATCATACAAACTTGCTCGCGCGATCAATACACCAAAGTTTGTTGACCAGTCATAAATAGTGAAATGAACCTATTCCAAGTTCTGGAACCGAAATCCGAACTCGGTAGCAACAAAGTCAACCTACGGTCCAACTTAGAAATTCTTTAAACCTACAAATTGCTAGTTTTCAACAAATTGCATTAATTCAAGGTAGGGACTTCCGAATTCGATTCCGAGCATACACCTAAGTCCCAAATCACGATACGGACCCATCGGGACTGTCAGAACACAGATCCGGGTCCATTTACACAAAATGTTGACTGTAGTCAACTCAAATGAGTTTTAAGGAAAAATTTCACATTTTCTTCAATTTTTCACATAAATATTTTTCGAAAAAGACACTGACTGTGCACGCCAATCGAGAAAGGGTAAACGGAGCTATTCGAAGTCTTAGAACACATAAATGAAGGCTAAAACTCGAAATGGCCTATCGGGTCATCATATTCTCCACCTCTAAAATAAACGTTCGTCCTCGAACGGACATAGAAAGGTACCTGGACTGGTGAAAAGGTGTGGATATCTACTCCACATTTCGGACTCGGACTCCCACGTGGTTGCCTCGATCGGCTGACCTCTCCACTGCACTCTAACTGAAGGATAATTCTTAGACCTCAACTTCCGGACCTGCCGGGCTAGAATAGCTACCGGCTCCTCCTCCTAAGTCAAATCCTTATCCAATTGGACTGAGCTGAAATCCAACACATGGGACGGATCACCGTGATACTTCCGGAGCATGGAGACATGGAACACCAGATGGACTGCTGATAAACTAGGTGGTAATGCCAGCCTATATGCCACCTCACCCACTTTCTCAAGAATTTCAAAGGGTCTGATATACCTAGGGCTCAACTTGCCCTTCTTTCTGAACCTCATCACACCCTTCATGGGTGAAACCCGGAGCAATACCCTCTTTCCAACCATGAATGCAACACCACAAACTCTCTGGTCGGCATAACTCTTCTGCCTAGACAGAGATGTGTTTGTCGATCTTGAATCATCTTGACCTTTTTCCAAGGCATCCTAAACCAAATCGGTACCCAATAAATGAGCCTCTCCCAGCTCAAACAAACCAACTGGCGAACGGCACAACCTCCCGTAGAATGCCTCATAGGGAGCCATTTGAATGCTCGACTGGTAGCTGTTATTGTAGGCGAACTCCGCAAGCGGAAAGAACTGATCCCAAGAACCCTCGAAACCCATAACGCAAGCGTGAAGCATATCCTCCAATATCTGAATGGTGCGCTCGAATTTTCCGTCTGTCTGGGGTTAAATACTGTACTCAACTCAACTCGTGTGTCTAACTCATGTTGTACGGCCTTCCAAATGTGCGAAGTGAACTGTGTACCTCGATAGAAATGATGGACATGGGCACACCGTTAAGACGGATGATCTCGCGGATATAGATCTCAGCCAACCGCTCTGAAGCATAGGTAACTGCCACTGGAATGAAATGTACCGACTTGGTCAACCTGTCCACAATGACCTATACCGCGTCGAACTTCTTCTGAGTTCGTGGGAGCGCAACAACAAAATCCATGGTAATATGCTCCCACTTCCACTCAGGAATCTCCATCCTATGAAACAAACCCACCAGGCCTCTATTTCTCATACTTTACTTGCTGACAATTCAGACACCGAGCTATATATGCAACTATATCCTTCTTCATTCTCCTCCACCAATAATGCTGCCCCAAATCTTGGTACATCTTGGCGGCACCCGTATGAATGGAATACCGAGAACTGTGGGCCACCTCAACAATCAACTCACAAAGCCTATCCACATTGAGCACACAAATTTGACTTTACATCCGCAAAAGCCCAACATCTCCAATAGTAACCTATTTGGCACCACCATGTCGCACCGTGTCCTTAAGGACAAGCAAATTGGGGTCGTTATACAGATGCTCTCTGATGCGCTCATACAAAGAAGACTGAGAAACCTTGCAAGCTAGAACACGACTGGACTCAGAAATATCTAACCTCATGAACTGGTTGGCCAAAGCCTGAACATCTGATGCTAGTGGCTTCTCCCTAACTAGAATATACGCAAGGCTGCCCATAGTCACAACCTTTCTACTAAAGGCATCGGCCACCATATTGGCCTTCCCGGGATGATACAAAATGGTGATATCATAGTCTTTCAACAGCTCCAACCACCTCATCTGCCTCAATTTGAGATCCTTTTGCTTGAACAAATATTGTAGACTCTGATGATCCGTGAACACCTCACACGACATGCCGTAGAGGTAATGCCGCCAAATCTTCAGTGCATGAACAATGGCTGCCAACTCTAGGTCATGAACAGGGTAATTCTTCTCATGAACCAACAACTGCCGCGACGCGTATGCAATCACCTTGTCATCCTACATCAATACTGCACCGAGCCCAATATGAGATGCACCACAATACACCATATAGGATCCTGAACCTGTGGGTAACACCAACACTAGCACCGTAGTCAAAGCAGTGTTGAGCTTCTGAAAGCTCAACTCACACTCACTCCACAACTGAGCCAAAAGCATAGTTCAGAGAAGATGCATTCCAAGTCTCCCAGAAGTGCAGACCGCACAACAATTGTGCGGCCGCAGAAGAAGAGCTATGCGGCAGCAGATACAATTCTGCGGACCGCAGAAGGAATGCTTTGCGTCCGCGGGTCAGAATTATGCAGACGCAGTTTTTCAATGCTGTCAAGATGAAGAAAAGTGCGGACCACACATGGAATTGTGCGGCCGCAGAACCTCCGAAAGGGCATTTTTGTCCGAAATTTTCAGCCCTGTATAAATAGACAAGTTTCTCATTTTTAGGTCAACTTTTGACATCAGCTGCTACAGTAGTCATTTCCTTTAACTCTTTTTAGTAGTTTTTCATATTTTGAGCTATTTGAACATATATTTTATCATTTTAATTAGCAATATGAGTTTAATTATCATTTCTTCTTCTTTTTCTTCCATTTCAAGCATGTGTAGCTAGATTTTCACTAGGGTTGTGACCAACCCTAGTGTGTAAACTTAATGGGTGTTTAATTTAATGCTTGTTTATGGTTGGGTGTTTATTATTTAGCCTTGTTCTTGCTTTAATTTGTGGAATTAATGGTTAAAAACATTAATTCATGCCTATTTGACTTGGTCTCTACTTGAGAAAGAGAGACTTAGTCTAGGAAAACTTGGCTAACAACCCGACTTGAGCTTTTTATCAACCGTTCTGTTCAATACTCATTTAGACTTGAGAAAGCCAAATTAAGAAAAATCACTCTCTGGCCGAGAGGTATTGAGTGGGTAATTGAGTGTTGATGGCTATAATATACCACAACCAATAAAACATGATTTAAAGTTTATATCATATTAGGCAAACACCTAGGTGAAGGTCATAGCCCTAGGACTTTTTACAACATTTGAAAAACAACAAAAATAATTTCCTAGTTTTATTTCTTAAATTGCAATCGTAGTTTAATTTAGACTTTAAAACAACCCAATTTTGTGGAAGTGCAAATTTACATATACAAACTCACACACTACGATATATACTACTAACTCCCACACATATAGCTCCCTGCGGAATTCGACCCCGACTCTTGTTGGGTATTATTATTGCATCGACCGTTTTCATAACCTCGAATTGAGGTGTGAACTTGGACGAGATCAAACTTTGGCGCCGTTGCCGGGGAGCTAAAAAATGGTGTTAGCTATATATTTAGGTGTTTTTTGAGATATCTTTTTTTCCTTCCTTGTTACTAACGTGTTCAGAAATTGTAGGTGCAATCATGGCAAAGAATGAGCTCAGAAACTTACCTTTGGGGGATGTGGACGTTGAGGATGATCAAATGGATGAGGTCCCTCTTGAACCTCAAGCCAATAGATGAGGCCGACTTCCTCATGACAATGTGCTCGTTCCACCCCTACCTCCACCACGAGCGGCTCCACACCGGGTGTTGCTGAATGAAGGGTATGCAAGTGCTATAGTCCATCCCCGTATTAGGACGGGCAACTTCCAAATAACCAACGTGATATTCACTTTTCTCGAGCAACGCGGGTTCTTCACTGGTGCACCGGGTCAAAATGCATATAAACACTTGAAGGGGTTCGTAGATACGTGTTGGGGGAGTAAACAAACTAATGTCTTTGAAGATGCTTTGAGGCTAAGGCTTTTTCCCTTCTCTCTACGGGGGAAAGCTTTAGATTGGTTGGAATGTTTTCCAAATCATTCCATTCATACTTAGGATGAACTAGCAGAGAAATTTATTTCTAAGTACTTCTCTCCCGAGCACATGGCTATTCTTTGGGATGAAATTCTAGCATTCAAGCAAGAGTCCAATGAACCACTACATGAGATATGGGAAAGGTATAGAACAATGGTGAAAGAGTGCCCTAACAACGATAGGACAGAGAACATGATTCAACAAACTTTCTATCGGGGGATCAACACCACCAACCAATGTGCAGTGAATCAACTTGCCGGTGGGAACTTCATGACTACGCCTTATGCAGAGGCATGTGATATCTTGGATAAGATGGCAGATACTTCTTCGGCGTGGCAATCTCGGGCAAATGTTCTACAATGTGACCCCAATGTGATTCACCTTCACAAAGAGTTGCATGATCATGGACAGGCCATAGCCGAGTTGACTACCACCATGAACCAAATGGAAAAAGGCTCAACTTCAACAAGTGCAAAACCCGAGGCAAGTCAATGCAATGGAGGGAGTAAATATGATGGTGAACAAGCGAAGAACAAGAAGTCCACAAGTCCAACAAAGAGTGGACAATTTTGTGCAAGATGATAGTGGATTTGATCAAGATAAATCTTACAATGACCAAGAAGAGGAGGTCCAATATGTGAACAACGTTCAAGGACAAAGAAACAACTACCAAGGCCCTAGCCAACAACAATGGAGACCTCAAAATAATCAAGGCAAAATTCTCACAAACAAGGTAATTGGAGTGGTGGAAACAATCAAAGCAATTGGAATAACAACAACAGTCAAGGCAATTGGAGTGGAAGCAATAATCAAGGGAATTGGCATAATAACAATAACCAAGGCAATGGGGGAGGCAATAATCAAGGCGGGTGGAATAACAATCAAGGAAATCGGGGGTCAGGTTTTCAAAGGCCCCCGATGTATCAACAACCGAGCAACCTACCCCATTATCTTTCCCATAGTCCTAGTTATTCCAACAATGAAATGGGCCATATTGAGAACATGTTCAAAAAACTTATGGAGAAGAATGTCGATTTCGATGCCCAACTTGCTTCACACAACACATCGATTGGCAATCTAGAGGTGGGAATGCATCCACCTCAAGTCAAATGCAACTTGTGGTTGATGAGCAAGTGGTAGAAGAAGAGGAGACCTCATCCAATGCAGTGCAAGAAAATGATGAAGTGCGGATTGATATTGATGACATGGTGGAAGAGACTCAAGAGGAAGTGAACCCGTCTAGGGAGCATGTAATTGACATACGAGAACTGGTAGTGCAAAAGGATAAGGCACCATTTCCTAAGCCACCTCATCCATATCCTCAAAGGCTCGCCAAGAAAAATGGGGAGAATCAATTCAAAAAGTTCATTGATATGATGAAGAGTCTCTCGATAAATGTGCCATTAGTTGAAGCCTTGGATAAAATGCCCGGATATGCAAAGTTTCTGAAGGATTTGGTGACAAAGAAGCGGTCAATAAATTTTGAAACTATCAAAGTCATTCACCAAGTGAGTGCAATTGTGCATTCGATGGCTCCTAAGTTGTAAGATCCTGGTGCTTTCACAATCTCTTGCACCATTGGAAGTGCCGAGTTTGCTAAAGCTCTTTGTGATCTTGGAGCGAGTATCAATTTGATGCCCTATTCGATTTTCAAGACCTTGGGAATTGAGCAACCAAGACCCACATCTATGAGATTACAAATGGTTGATCGTACAATGAAGAGACCGTTGGGGCTGATCGAAGATGTATTGGTTCGTGTTGATAAGTTCATTCTCCCAGTGAATTTTGTTATTCTTGATTGTGAAGTCGACTATGAGGTGTTGATTATTCTTGGAAGACCTTTCCTTGCTACGGGGAAGGCTCTTGTTGATGTGAAAGCCGGAGAACTCACTTTCCGGGTGGGTGATGAAAAAGTGTTGTTCCACGTGTACAAATCTATTAGGCAACCAAATAGCAATAAAGTGTGTTCATTTGTGGACTTGGTGACCGATGTGATTATTGATGATACAAATGTCACGATTAATGTGGGTGATATGTTGGAGGTCGTCTTGCTCAATTTTGATGATGACGAGATGGATGGATTTATGGAATGTGTTAATTATTTACAAGGAATGGGGTCGTACAACTATGCACCCCGGAAACTTTCCTTGGATCTTGAGAATAGGAAAACTCCTCCTACAAAGCCTTCAATTGAAGAGCCTCCAATCTTGGAGTTGAAGCCATTGCCTCCACATCTCAGGTATGAATTCCTTGGTTGTTGTTCTACTTTGCCGGTTATTCTTTCTTCTTGCTTGACTAACGTGCAGATTGACTCTATATTGGCGGTGCTCCATAAGAGGAAGAAAGCTATTGGGTGGACTTTGGCGGATATTCGGGGAATAAGCCCCGCATTTTGCATGCACAAGATTAACTTGGAGGAAGATACCAAACCCTCCATTGAACATCAAATGAGACTCAATGAAGCCATGCAAAACGTGGTAAAAAAGGAGATTATCAAATGGTTGGATGTCGGGGTAGTCTACCCTATTTCTGACAGTTCGTGGACTTCTCCGGTGCAATGTGTCCCAAGAAAGGGGCATAGCAGTGGTCACCAATGACAAGAACGAGTTGATTCCCACAAGAACAGTGACCGGGTGGAGAGTGTGTATGGATTATCGGAAGCAAAACAAAGTCACAAGGAAAGACCATTTTCCACTCCCCTTCCTTAACTAAATGCTTGATAGGTTGGCCGACTGTGCTTTCTATTTCTTTCTAGATGGATATTCGGGCTACAACCAAATCCTTATAGCCCCAGAAGATCAAGAGAAAACAACTTTCACTTGTCCCTATGGCACTTTCGCTTTCAAGCGGATGTTATTTGGCTTATGCAATGCACCGCCGACTTTTTAACGGTTTATGATGGCGATCTTTATGGATGTGGTAGAATACTACCTTGAAGTCTTCACGGATGATTTATCGGTAGTCGGGGGTTCCTTTGATGATTGCTTGGCAAATTTGGATAGAGTATTGGCAAGGTGTGAAGAAACAAACATGGTGCTAAATTGGGAGAAATGTCATTTCCTGGTCGAGGAAGGCATTGTCCTTGGCCACAAAATTTCAAAGAATGGCATAGAGGTCGACAAGGCAAAGATAGAGGTGATTTTTAAACTTCCACCTCCAACCTCAGTGAAAGGCGTGAGAAGTTTCTTGGGTCACGCGGGGTTCTACCGGCGCTTCATAAAGGATTTTTCTAAAGTGGTGAACCCATTGTGCAAGCTCTTAGAGAAAGATGCTAAGTTTCACTTCAACGATGATTTCATGAGAGCCTTTGATTTGCTAAAGTTCAAGTTGACAACCACTCCTATTATCACTGCTCCTAATTGGATTATTCCTTTTGAATTCATGTTTGATGCTAGTGATGTAGCGGTTGGAGCAATTTTAGGGCAACACATCAACAAGATTTTTCATCCGATCTACTATGCTAGTAAGACCATGAATGATGCCCAAGTCAATTACACCATTACATAAAAAGAGTTCCTTGCCATTGTGTTTGCAATTGAGAAGTTTCGCCCATACTTAATGGGTGCAAAGTTTATTGTTCATACGGATCATGTGGCACTTCGCTATCTTATGAGAAAGAAAGATTCAAAAGCTAGGTTAATGAGATGGGTGCTATTGTTGCAAGAGTTTGATATTGACATCCAAGATCGAAAAGGGAGTTAAAATCAAGTGGCGGACCACTTGTATCGTTTGGAGGAGGAGGGGAGGCTGCATGATGGCATTGAAATCAATGACTCTTTCCCCGACGAGCAACTCTTGGCTATTTCAATGAAGGAGATGCCATGGTTTGCGGATCTAGTAAACTTCCTTGTGTGTGGAATCATCCCGGATGAGATCTTTTCAAATCAAAGGAAGAACATCAAACGGGATTGTCAAGATTATTATTGGGACGAGCCATATCTTTTCCGAATTTGCATGGATGGGGTAATTAGAAGATGTGTATCGGACGAAGAGTAAAATGTTATTCTTGCGGCTTGCCATTCTTTGCCTTATGGTGGTCACCATGGCGGAGCAAGAACGGCATCTAAAGTGCTAAGTTGTGGTTTCTATTGGCCCACTCTCTATAAAGATACAAGTGATATGGTGAAAAGATGTGATGAATACCAACGGGCCGGTGGAATCTCGAAGAATAATGAAATGCCTCTCACTACCATTTTGGAGATTGATATTTTTGATGTGTGGGGTATTGACTTCATGGGTCCTTTTGTGAGTTCTTGTGGAAACACTTACATCTTGGTTGCGGTTGATTATGTGTCTAAATGGGTGGAGGCCGTTGCTCTACCCAACAAGGCTTTTGACACTTTGCTTATCAAGTATGGTGTCACTCATAAAGTTATGAATCTCTATCATCCACAAGCTAGTGGTCAAGTGGAAGTCTCCAACGAGGACATAAAGAGTATCTTGTCCAAAACAGTGAATGCAAACCGGACGGATTGGTCAAAGAAGCTTGATGATGCACTATTGGAAAAGCTTGTCATATTCCGGTGGAACTTGAGCATAAGGCCATGTTGTCTTTAAAGAAGTTGAATCTTGATTGGGATGCAACCGCTAACTTGAGGGTTGCACATTTGAATGAATTGGATGAGTTCCGATACCATGCATATGCAAGTTCGTCCTTGTACAAAGAGAAGATGAAGCACCTTCATGACAAATACATCCGAAACAAGGAGTTCAAGGAGGACGATCTTGTGTTGTTGTTCAACTCACGATTGAAGATGTTTCCCAGAAAGCTGAAATCTAAATGGAGTGGCCCCTTTGAAATTGTGGGTGTGACACCTTTTAGTAAATTGGACTTGAAAAACAAAAATGATGAGGTATTCCCAGTCAATGGTCACTGGGTGAAGCATTATTTGGGAAAGTTTAATGATGACCACGTGGTGGCAGTTATTCATTTGAAGTGATGGTAATCTGCGTCGTGTCACGATGTTAAATCAGGCGCTTCTTGGGAGGCAACCCATGTTTTCTTTTTCTTTTTCTTTTCCTCTTTTGTAGATAGGTGTTATTTTTATGCTAACTGTATTTGAAGTGTGTTGCAGGAATGAGTGTGCTTTACAGGAACTGTGCTAAGAAAATTGGCTAAGTGTGGAAAAAGTGTGGACCGTACATGTATTGTGCGGATCGCACAATTGTGAGTGCTACAACAGAAGAAAACTGCACAATTACAGTGCGGACCGCATAAATTGAAATGGGAAATTGCAAACTCTCTGAAGTTTGGGCTGTCAGAGAAATGGCCAAAGTGCGGCCGCACACCAAAATCTGCGGTTCGCACCAAAGATCTGCGACCGCACCACACATTCTGTGGACCGCAGATCAGCAAGGCATTTGAGCCTTCAGGTAATAGAGTGCGGACCGTAGAAGGAATTCTGCAGCCGCACTCAACCCGTGTCCCTGCAGTTTGATCATTAAGTATAAATAGTGACCTTAGGGGCCACTGTACATTTTTTCCCCTCTCTGAGCACTCAAAAACTCTAAAATAGTGAAATCACTTGTTCAATCATCTGCCACACTTAATCCATATCTGTGTTCACTCATTTGCACTACATCATATATGGTATGCTTCAATTACTCATAGAAAACTTCAATTTTTAGTTTAATTTTATAATTTGTTAGGTAGCTTTAGGCCATTTGTCAATAGATTTCAATTTTACAACCATGTGGGGTTTAAATTGTGTTGGGTCAACTGATAATTTCTTTATAGGGAATGGGTAGATTGACTTTTATGCTTAATTGTTAATACCATGCCAATTTGTGCAAACATTGAAAACCCTAGAAAGTCTGCTCGATTTTATTTTGAAATCTGCGGCCGCACAAGAAATTGTGCGGTCCGCAGAAGTTGAAATTAGGGTTCCTTAGCCAAGGCTGATTTTGCGGCTACACTTGAAATTGTGCGGTTCGCAAAAATCCTATCGCGGCCGTAGAAAAGCGAGTGCAGCCGCAGAACAGCGTAATCTCTGTCATCAGAAAGTTGTCACTTTTGGGATATCTAATGTGCATCCGCAATGATAAAAGTGCGGACCGCACTTCAAATCTATGATTGCTCTCAAAATTGTGCGGACTGTAGATTCATTGATGCGTCCGCAAGTTCAAATTCTGCGGTCCGCACTACCCAGCCTGTGGCCGCACTTGTAATTGTACGGACCGCATTTCCCTACCCTGCCAGCATATTCTAAATTGTGTGTTACTGTCTGTTTGCAATTGAACTACAACTGACTGCTGCTCTTGCTTGTTACAGAAAATGGTCAGATCTCAAGGCCGTGGTGATGCATCAAAGGGGAGGGGTGAACCTTCCAAAGGACGAGGCACAAATACTTTACCCCTCGCCTTCCAAAAGATAATCGCAAAGAAGGCTAAAGTCGGCCGAGAAAGAAATCTAGAGCCCTTCGAATCTAGTTCATATGCCCCATCTCAGGAAGCATCGGAGGGCATCTTAGGGCAAGAGCAGCATGTTATCCAATCATATCCACATGGAAGGTATCAACTCTGGGACGATCCTTCCTCCTCACATAGAACCTCCGAGAGTTCGAAGAGTGCCAGTCAGGCTTCAGAGCCCTCTTCTACACCTGTCCCTGCGGCACCAGCAGCTACTGTTGACGATATTACGGATGATGGTCGAGGGGGTGATACGATAGTTGTTGGCCTTGAGAAGTCTGGGAGGACCATTTTGTTAGTCTAGCTGCTTTCACCAGCTTCCGTGGGTGGTGGCCTGTGAAATCGTTCACTCTTGAGCGACAATTCCAACTTAAAGATATTGACAAGTATAATACAGCAGTATTGAGATAGTTCCGAGAGCGGAAGGGATGGATGTGGTTCACCCAGACTGTTGTGGACGCCAAGGAGTATTTGGTCCGGGAGTTCTATGCCAATGTGGAACACATAAAGAAAGGGATCAAAGTGACAAAAGTGAGGAATTTGAAGGTGAGATTTGACCAACACACACTGAACTCTTATTTGGGTTTTGAGGATGTAGAGCCCGCACAGTACTTAGAGAAGCTGGCGATGGGTGATGCAACTCGCCCATGGCTAGCTGAGCTTCTTGTAGCCCTAAGGCCACCAACACCATGGATCACTGCAGGGGTTCCTATTCAGTGGAACACCCTAAATTTCAAGGCGAAGGGATGGCAGACCTTCGTATGCAGCATACTAGACCCGTGCCAGAACGAGACAAACTTACCTATTCCACGGGCAGTTCTAGTCGCCTCTATTATGGCCGGGTACATGACCAATGTGGGTGTCGTGATGTCGGCCAACATATCAGTGGTGGCCAGGCAAGCTGATACCTCCTACCCGTATCCCAACACCATCACTGAGTACCTTACGGATGCACGGGTAGAGCCTAGAGATTTTGACACGAAGGTTCGGGCAAAGAAGCCTTTCTCTTGGTATTCTCTGATAGATGCACACAACCCGAAGAGAAAGGATCAGCCGACTACTACAGTAGGCTAGTCAGATGAGCCATTGGTGGTAGCTGCAGAGTCAGCAAATATGCCTTCCACTTCAGTAGAGCCTTCAGCCAATGCAGCTGCCATGTCTCCACCTTCAGCCTCAGTGCCTTCTACCCCGGCTTTGAAGCCGGTGCCGATGCCCACTGCTCCACTGACTACGCTGCGAGTCTCCCAGACACCGGCGAGCCTCAACAACTGGATGCAGACAGCTACTGCAAAGCTGTTTGACATATCCAATCATGTTGCAGCACAGTCATTCATTCCGGCACCCCAGATTCCCCCCACAGTTAACGAAACCTTGAAGAAGCTACTGGAAAATAAAAAGACTATTATGGCCACTCAGGCACAACATGGGTCCGTGATTAAGGAGCTGTCCAAGTAAGTGAAGAAGATACGGAAGTCCCAGGCCTCCAAGAAGTCAGTGGACAAGCTCCGGCGATAGGTTACAAAGATTGCAGCAGCTGGAGACATTCCATTTGATATGCTGATAGACCCGCACCACCCAGGCCTAGATCCTACAGTACCTACAGCATCAGTTGGCCAGTCTGAGGAGCCAAACACTGTTGAGGTAGTCCGTCAGATGTTCACTAACCCAGCCACTCCCGGACTTGAGGATGATGAGATCCAATTGGATGAGGTTGAGGTCAGTGCCACTGCTGGGGACGCAGAGATGGCCATAGAGCGATAGCGAGTTTTCTTCACTCTCGCCCTTCTTTTACTCTTATGTTGTTAAGCATTGGGGACAATGCTTAGTTTTATTCGGGGGGGGGGTGGAGTTTCTTTGACTAATTTTGATGATTATGTATTTTGATAACTATGAGACATTTGGCCTGTAATTAACTTATTACTATTTTTTTCTTCTTTCTCATGATGTATATATTCTCTCTTATCTCTCATTATGTATATATCCATTACGCCTTAAATAGTTTTTCTTTTGCTTTGTAGCTTCTTTATCTTTATGTTTGTTTTCTTTTTGAATTAGTAGCTTCTTGTTGATTTAATAGCTTCTTTCTATGTTTTAGTGGATAAATAGCCTTTGGTTTTCTTAATGCCACGGTTCTTTCCAAAGGTAGTTTTTGTATGAACCGAGTGACTCTTCACAATGATAGATGGCATGACAATCTTCTTAAGGGATTGAGTCCGTTTTTGGTGTTTAGGTAATAATAGTTATGGTAATGAATAAAAAGACCTAATTGAGTCATGCTCGTAGAGTCAAACATGCTTCACTTGGTACCAACACACTTAACTACGTGCTTATGGTTTAAAACAAGGTTTTTGGAAAGAAATAGCTCTAGCTAGTGACCTTGTGACTCTTATGTTGACTTAGACAATCATCAAATGGTTCAATTGAACCATAGTGATTTTCAATCTTGAATATGGTCGTTGTGGGCCCTCGACTCTATCCTCTTTAATAATCCAGCTGCGTGAGAGGTGAGATATTGTTGTTGCAAGTCCAAGCACCCCTACTAATGGTCTAGAACTTGCCCCGAATGTGCTTCTAGGCGAAATTGTAAGTTTTTCTTGGCTTTAGACGTGATTGTAGGCTCTCCTTGACCCGCTTGAAGTTTTCCATTGCCCACCAATGTGTTGTTATCCCTAGTCAACCCATTTAAACCTAAAACCCTTCTCATTTGATAACAATTTTACAAGTCTTTACCCGTTTTGTCATGACCCTCTCTTGGCCCGAACTTTCCTTAACACTCTTGTGAAACAATTGGCTAAAAACGTAAGTTTGGGGGAGAGATGAGGAACTTGAAAGAGGTATCAAGGCACAAAAAGAGAAAATAAATTATGAGAAGGAAAGGCAAGAAAAAAAGGAGGAACAAAAAGAAAAAAATGCAAAACGAAAGTGAATAAGGTGAAGAGTTGAAGGGATTTAAATAAAAGTAATGAGGAAAAGTATGGAGAAATCAAAGAAGGAGAAAATGAATATCATAATCTAGAAAGAGTGATCTTAAGTCTCTCTAGTTCCCCCAAGGAAAAGAAAATGCCTCAAAGAGTTGGAAAAGCAAGAGCCGAGAAAAGAAAATGGAGTGCTTGAGGAAAGATGAACCCGTTCTATCATAGCATATCCAACCTTAGTCCAAAATCCTTCATTGCATTCCGAAAAAGTCCTACATGATTTCAGGCCGAGTGAGCTTACATTAGTGGTGATTTACATGAGGGGCAAGCCTATAGTACTTAAAGCCGTACTTGCGACATTCTTTTGAGAGAGATGAGTGAACCTTTCGCAAATCTTTGGATTGAGTGCTAAATTCGTAAGTGAGATAGGAAAACAGAGAGTAGAGGAGGAGGAGTTTGGGATCCACTAAATTCAACTCTTGATGCTCAAGTGTCACATTAGAACTATTTTAGCTTAAAGGTTTAACTTGTTGCCTTGTTGATACTTCATAAGTGGTGTGAGTAATTGCTGGTCCCAATTGATGTGTGAGTGACTCACTTTGAATTAATGGAATGGCTCTTAACTTATGGAGGTGGGAACTACTTTATTTGCTTGAGGACAAGCAAAAGCTTAAGTTTGGGGGAGTGAATAAGTGGGGATTTTGACTACTTATTACCGCTTTTTAGCTTTCGGTTTAGTCCAAAAGCGTTTAATTATGTTCCCAAAAACTAATGAATTGTGCTTAATAGCAGGAATATTAGAAGATGAACTCCTGATATGAAATCCAACTAAAGAAGGAGTAATCTGAACTTAAAGATATAAAAGGCACAGAAACTCATAAGTGCGGACCGCAAAATTCCATCTGCGGCCACAGGTTATAAAGGAAATTCCATCAGAGATTTGTGCAAAGTGCGGTCCGCACATGAATTGTGCGGCCGCAAAAGCTGAGCGAGAAGCATAGTTCAGAGAAGATGCATTCCAAGTCTCCTAGAAGTGCGGACCGCACAACAATTGTGCGGCCGCAGATACAATTGTGTGGACCGCAGAAGAGTCAGGTGTGGCTGCAGTTACAATTCTGCGTACCGCAGAAGGAATGCATTGCGGCCACGGTTCAGAATTATGCGGACGCAGTTTTTCAATGCTGTCAAGATGAAGAAAAGTGCAAACCACACATGGAATTGTGCGGCCGCAGAACCTCTGAAAGGGCATTAGTGTCCAAAATTTCTAGCCCTGTATAAATAGACAAGTTTCTCATTTTTAGGTCAACTTTTGACATCAGCTGCTACAGTAGCCATTTCCTTTTACTCTTTTTAGTAGTTTTACATATTTTGAGCTATTTGAACATATATTTTATCATTTTAATTAGCAATATGAGTTTAATTATCATTTCTTCTTTTTCTTCTATTTCAAGCATGAGTAGCTAGATTTTCACTAGGGTTGTGTAATGGGTGTTTAATTTAATGCTTGTTTATGGTTGAGTGTTTATTATTTAGCCTTGTTATTGCTTTTATTTGTGGAATTAATGGTTGAAAATATTAGTTTATGCCTATTTGACTTGGTGTCTACTTGAGAAAGAGAGACTTAGTCTAGGAAAACGTGGCTAACAAGAAATTGGATCAATCGAGAGATTGACAATCCCAATTAAAAGGTTGAACCTAGAGATAGTAACAACCTGACTTGAGCTTTTTATCAACCGTTTTGTTCAATAGTCATTTGGAGTTGAGAAAGCCAAATTGAGAAAAATCACTCTCTGACCGAGAGGTATTGAGTGGGTAATTGAGTGTTGATGGCTATAATACATCCCCACCAATAAAACAAGCTTTAAAGTTTATATCCCATTAGGCAAACACCTAGGTGAAGGTCATATCCCTAGGCCTTTTTACAACATTTGAAAAACAACAAAAACGACTTTAAAATAACCCAATTTTGTGGAAGTGCAAATTTAGATATACAAACTCACGCGCTACGATATATACTACTAACTCCCACACATATAGCTACATGCGGAATTCGACCCCGACACTTGTTGGGTATTATTATTGCATCGACTATTTTCATAACCTCGAATTGAGGTGTGAATTTGGATGAGATCACTCACCCCTGCCTCTAGCGGGCTGAGCGGGTGGTGAAGCAACCGGTGCCGGAATCATGGCATGAGAACCCTGCTTTTCCACGTCGCCCTGTGATTTAAGGTAAAATCTCGCAAGGTGCCTCGGATCTCCACAAGTATAACAAGCCTTCGGCTGCTGTGACTTTTGACCCTGGAACTGGCCCTATCGACCTGGGTAACCACTCTGATAATTCTAGATCGGAGGTGCACTAATAGGGGATGGTGGTGCACTGTAGGCTAGCTACTCAGGACGAGACACATAAGGACCACGACTGCCCGAAGCAACATGGGATGCCTGAAGCGCTGACTGAAACATCCTGGGAGGATGGCCTCTACCAAAAGTACCCCTGCCTCCAGACGAGGCTCCACTGAAACCACCGAATTAACGAGGCCTCTTATCATGTACCGGACCCCTCTCCTGACCACGAACCATCTCGATCTGCCTAGCAATATCCTCACTCTCTACATCTCAATAGGAAGCAAGATAGTGGTGTGGAAGCTAGGTCCACAAATCGAGTCTCATACTAGGTAACAGTCATACTACCCTCCTGAAGACGCTCAAACTGCCTGCGGTAATCCTCTCTCAGAGTGATAGGAATGAACTTCTCTAAAAATAGCTGTGAAAACTGATCCTAGGTGAGCACATGCGAACCAGCCGGTCTAGTCAACATATAATCTCTCCACCATCTCTTGGTGGAACCGGTCATCTGAAACACTGTAAAGTCGACCCTATTGGTCTCAACTATACCCATGTTGCGCAACACCTCATGGAAACGGTCCAGGTAATCCTATGGGTCCTCAAAAGGTGCACCACTGAAATGAACATGTAAGAGCTTGGAAAACTTATCCGGCCTCAACAAGGCCTCAGAAGACATAGCGGTCCTATCACCGTCCTATTCCGTAATAATCGGTTGAACCACCCCAACTAGCTGGGCTACTGGAGTCTGATATAGGGGATCCCCCTGCTTCGGGGTGTGAGTAGCAATAGTCTGTGCTCCTCCCCCAACCCGAGAGACGTTTGGTGCCACCGGTAATGCACCGGTCTAGGCCACACTATCCACAAGGCCCACCAAGGGGACAAGAGCGTCCTGAAGCACTGAAGTGGCTATGAATCCCTCCGGGACCTGAGCTGGCCCGACGGGCACGGTCTGAGCGGGAACCTCCTCCTCATGATCAATCTGAGGCTCCACTGCGGGTGCTGCTGCTCGAGCTCTAGGCTGAGTTATGCCTCTGCCTCGGCCTTTGCCCCTAGTAGCAGCTGTCACAGGGGGCTCCGGCTCCTGTTCGGCTGCAGCTGTTGTGCGTGGTTCAATCATCAATGATAGAATAAAATGGCACGATAGAGAAGGAAAGAAGTGAAATTTTTCCTTAACTCCATAGCCTTTGGAAGATAAGTACAGACGTCTCCGTACCGATCCTCCAGGCTCTACTAAGCTTGCTCATGACTCGTGAGATCTAGGCAACCTAGGCTCTGATATCAACTTGTAACGACCCGGAATCCCGACCTCGGGGTCGTGATGGCGCCTAGCATCCACTTGCTAGGCATGCCGATGTGAGATAATTAAATTGTCAATTTTAACAGTTTGAACACAATGATGATATATAGAATGAGAATAAAAACCCAATATGATACAGTGCCAACATAAGCTATATGATAACATCTACTCCCGAAGATCCATAGTCATGAGTACACGAGCAACTAGAAGTTCTACAAACAGAGTCTAAACTAAATACAACTGATTCGAAGGAAATGAATAGTAAAAGAGGGAAGAGGAAGGGGACTTCAAGGTCTGCGGACGCTAGCAGATCTACCTCAAGTCTCCGAATGCAATGATCTGAGCTGACACACGTCACGCACCGCTAGGAACAATATCGGGATCTGCACAAGAAGTGTAGAAGTGTAGTATGAGTACAACCGACCCAATGTACTCCGTAAGTGTCGAGCCTAACCTTGACGAGGTAGTGACGAGGATATGACAGGACACCTATGTAAATAAACCTGTACGAGTATATAAGAAGCAGTAACAGCAACAGAGAATAACAACGTACAAACTGGGAGGGGACATTAAAAAAGGAGGAAAATATAATGATTATGACAGGTAGGAAATCACGTAATGGCCAAATCAATCATCAACCAACAAAATCAGATAAACCAATGATATAAAAATAGCACGGCATCACCCTTCATGCTTTTACGCTCATCCTTACCATGAAATGATGACATAAGTGAAATGAAATGGTACGACATCACCCTTCGTGCTTTTACTCTCCACCTCGCCACGTAACAATGAATAAATGAGATGAATGGCACGACATCACCCTTCGTGCTTTTACTCTCTTCCTCACTATGTATCAATCAATAAATGAGATAGATGCAATGGCAAGGCATGACCCTTCGTGCTTTTACACTCTTCCTTAGCATGTAATGAAGATAATATGAATTCGAAAAATATATAAAATGTGGAGAATATATTTAACGTCAAATATGATGCCAAGATACCAAACCTCAACTTCCAAAATACTCAACAATTATGAAGTGAGCAATAATTACGGAATAATCAAAGAAGTAACAACTCAACCTAAGCATGGATATAACAATTAATACTTCAATAAATCATGAAGAAATAAGTTCCACCTACATGCTTTAACCCGAAAACAATGCATAAGTACTCGTCACCTCACATATACATTGTTCACACTCATTAAACACGTAGCAAATAGACTAACAAGTCCTAATCCCTCAATCAAGGTTAACCACGATACTTACCTCGCTCCGTAATCAAATCAAAGCTCTACCGCGCCCTTTCCTCTAAAATTCGCCTCCAAACCAATCGAATCTAACTAAGTATAGTTTAAACAAGTGAAAATAAGCTTTAGAAACTACCCATGAGTGAAAAAGATTCAATCCTTAATGATTTTGGAAAAGGTCAACAAAAGTCAGGCCCGTGCCCGCTTGGTAAAAACCCAAGATTCGGACCAAAACTCAATTACCTATTCACCCCCGAGTCCGATTATGTGATGAGTTTCGAAATCCGACCTCAATTTGAGGTCTAAATCTCAATTTTACAAAATTCCCAATTTCTACCCAAATCCCTAATATCTACCATAAAAATTCTAGATTTAATGTTGAAAACACTTGGAAAGTAATGGGTAATTGAAAAGAAATGGATTAAATTTGCTTACCAATGTTTTGGGGAAGAAATCCTCGTGGAAAATCGCCTCTAGGGTGTTTAGGGTTTAGAGTTTGTGAGAAATGAGCTAAATCTCATTTTTCCCCTCTTTTACCTACCTGCAGATATCGCAATTGCGAAACATAGTTCGCAATTGCGATCATCACAAAAGCGATCAACTCTTCTCAAAAGAGGAAAAGTCTCTGAGCATGCTATCATCGCAAATGCGAACAAGGACTGTCCGCAAATGAGAACAATAAGCTCGCAAATGTGAGTTTGCCCCATTTTCCTCAGAGTCGCAAATGCGAACATACCCACCATCGCATCTGCGGACTTGACTTCGCAAAAGTGAAGCTGACCCAGCCCCCACCAACATCGCCTATGTGAGCCTGACCTCGCATTTGCGAGGCTCGTATTTGCCAACAGGTTCTCGCAAATGCGAGACCTACAGACCTGATGAACCAGCATTCTTCTAAGTTCAAAAATCACTCTGTAGCCTATCCGAAACTCACTCGAGCCTTCGAGGCTCCAAATCAAACATCCACACAAGTCTAAAAAATCATATAAACTTGTTCGCGCGATCAACACACCAAATTTTGCTGACCAGTCATAAATAGTGAAATGAACCTATTCCAAGTTGTGGAACCGAAATCCGAACCTGGTAGCAACAAAGTCAACCTACGGTCAAACTTAGAAATTCTTTAAACCTTCAAATTGCTAGTTTTCAACAAATCAAGTTAATTCAAGTTAGGGACTTCCGAATTCGATTCCGAGCATACACCCAAGTCCCAAATCATGATACGGATCCACTAGGATCGTCAAAATATAGATACAGGTCCATTTAAACAAAATGTTGACCGGAGTCAACACAAACGAGTTTTAAGGCAAAATTTCACATTTTCTTCATTTTTTCACATAAAACTTTTCTGAAAAAAAGACACGGACTGTACACGCCAATCGAGAAAGACTAAACGGAGCTATTCGAGGTCTCAGAACACAGAAATGAAGGTTAAAACTCAAAATGACCTATCGGGTCATCACATTCTCCACCTCTAAAACAAATGTTCATCCTCGAACGGACATAGAAAGGTACCTGGACTGGTGAAAAGGTATGGATATCTACTCCGCATTTCAAACTCGGACTCCCACGTGGTTTCCTCGATCGGCTGACCTCTCTACTATGCTCTAACTGAAGGATAATTCTTAGACCTCAACTTCCAGATCTGCCCGGCTAGAATAGCCACCGGCTCCTCCTCCTAAGTCAAATCCTTGTCCAACTAGACTGAGCTGAAATCCAACACATGGGATGGATCACCATGATACTTTTGGAGCATGGAGACATGGAACACCGGATGGACTACTGATAAACTGGGCGGCAATGCTAGCCCTTAGGCCACCTCACCCACTCTCTCAATAATCTCAAAGGGTCTGATATAGCTAGGGCTCAACTTGCCCTTCTTTCTGAACCTCATCACACCCTTCATAGGTGAAACCCATAGCAATACCCTCTCTCCAACCATGAATGCAACATCACGAACTCTCTGATCGGCATAACTCTTCTGCCTAGACAGTGTTGTGCGATGTCGATCTTGAATCATCTTGGCCTTTTTTCAAGGCATCCTGAACCAAATCGGTACCCAATAACTGAGCCTCCCCCAGCTAAAACAAACCAACTAGAGAACGGCACCGCCGCCTGTACAATGCCTCATAGGGAGCCATTTGAATACTCAACTGGTAGCTGTTATTGTAGGCGAACTCCGCAAACGAAAAGAACTGATCCCAAGAACCCTCGAAACCCATAACGCAAGCGTGAAACATATCCTCCAATATCTGAATGGTGCGCTCGAATTGTCCATCTGTCTGGGGTGAAATACTGTACTCAACTCAACTTGTATGCCTAAATCATGTTATACGGCCTTCCAGACGTGCGAGATGAACTGTGTACCTCGATAAAAAATGATGGACACGGGCACACCGTGAAGACGGATGATCTCGCGGGTATAGATCTCATCCAACCGCTCTGAAGAATAGGTAACTGCCACTGGAATGAAATGTACTGACTTGGTCAACCTATCCATAATGACTCATACCGTGTCGAACTTCTTCTGAGTCCGTGGGAGCCCAACAACAAAATCCATGGTAATATGCTCCCACTTCCACTCAGGAATCTCCAACCTTTGAGGCAAACCCAACAGGCCTCTGATGCTCATACTTTACTTGCTGACAATTTAGACACCGAGCTACATATGCAACTATATCCTTCTCAATTCTCCTCCACCAATAATGCTGCCCCAAATCTTGGTACATCTTGGCGGCACCCGCATGAATGGAATACCGGGAACTATAGGCCTCCTCAACAATCAACTCACGAAGCCTATCCACATTGAGCACACAAATTTGACTTTACATCCGCAAAACCCCCATCATCTCCAATAGTAACCTATTTGGCACCACCATGCCGCACCGTGTCCTTAAGGACAAGCAAATTAGAGTCGTCATACTGACGCTCTCTAATGCGCTCATACAAAGAAGACTGAGAGACCGTGCAAGCTAGAACACGACTGGACTCAGAAGCATCTAACCTCACGAACTGGTTGACCAAAGCCTGAACATCTGATGCTAGCGGCCTCTTCCCAACTAGAATATACGCAAGGTTGCCCATACTCACAACCTTTCTACTAAAGGCATCGGCCACCATATTGGCCTTCCCGGGATGATACAAAATGGTGATATCATAGTCTTTCAACAGCTCCAACCACCTCCTCTGCCTCAAGTTGAGATCCTTTTGCTTGAACAAATATTATAGACTCTGGTGATCCGTGAACACCTCACACGACACGCTGTAGAGGTAATGTCGCCAAATCTTCAGCGCATGAATAATGATTGCCAACTATAGGTCATGAACAGGGTAATTCTTCTCATGAACCATCAACTACCGCGATGCGTATGCAATCACCCTGTCATCCTGCATCAATACTACACTGAACCCAATATGAGATGTACCACAATACACTATATAGGATCCTGAACCTGTGGGTAACACCAACACTGGCACCATAGTCAAAGCAGTCTTGAGCTTCTGAAAACACAACTCACACTCATCCGACCACCTGAATGGAGCACCATTCTGGGTCAATCTAGTCAATGGGGCTGCTATGGATAAAACCCCCTCAACAAACCGGCGGTAATAACCAGCCAAACCCAGGAAACTTTGAATCTCTGTAGCTGAAGTAGGTCTAGGCCAGTTTTGAACTGCCTCAGTCTTCTTAGGATCCACTTTTATGCCCTCTGCCTTTACAACATGCCCCAAAAAGACGACTGAGTCTAACCAAAACTCACACTTTGAAAACTTGGCGTATAACTGACTATCTCTCAGAATCTGAAGTACAATCCGAAGATGTTGCTTATGCTCCTCTCGATTGCGGGAGTAGATCAAGATAACATCAATGAGTACAATCACAAAAGAATCCAAATAGGACTTGAAACTCATAATGCCCATACCGAGTCCGAAAAGCTCTCTTAGGGACATTCGGTGCCTAATCTTCAACTGATGGTAGCCAGACCTCAAATCAATCTTCTAAAATGCCTTGGCACCCTAAAGCTGATCAAATAAGTCATCAATCCTCGGCAACGGATACTTGTTCTTGATAGTGACTTTGTTCAACTGTCGATAGTCTATACACATCCTCATCGACCCATCTTTCTTCTTTACGAATATCACAGGCGCACCTCAGAGCGAGACACTAGTTATAATGAATCCCTTATCAAGCAAATCTTGGAATTGCTCCTTTAATTCCTTCAACTCCAGCGAGGCCATATAGTATGGTTGAATAGAAATGGGCTGAGTGCCCGAAGCCAAATCAATACAGAAGTCAATATCTCTGTCGGGTGGCATCCCCAGCAGATCTATAGGAAACACCTCTGGAAACTCATGCACAACTAGTATTGAATCCATGGAAGGAACCTCCGCACTTGAATCACGAACATAGGCCAAATATGCTAGACATCCCTTCTCGACCATACGTCGAGCCTTCACATAAGAATAACCCTGTTGATAGAATGCCAGGAGTCCCTTCTCCACTCTAATCGAGGCAAACCTGGCATGGCTAAGGTCACCGTCTTGGCGTGATAGTCCAATATAGCATGATAAGGTGACAACCAACCCATGCCCAAAATAACATCAAAGTCTACCATATCAAAAAGTAGGAGATCTACACTAGTCTCAAGACTCCCAATAGTAATCACACAAGTGATAGACACGGTCTACAACAATACAATCCCCCATAGGCGTGGACGCATACAGAGTAGCACTCAAAGAATCACGAGGAACAACCAGATATGAAGCAAAATAGGATGACATGTAGGAATAAGTTAGAGCCAGGATCAAATAGAACTGAAGCATCCCTATCGCAAACTGGAACAAAACCTGTGACGATGGCATCAGATTACTTGGCCTCAAGTATAGCTAGGAATGCATAAAATTGGGGCTGGGACCCACCACCCTAACCTCTGTCTCTCTAACGACCTCTAGCTAGCTGGCCTCCACCTCTAACGGCCTGACCTCAACCTTTAATGGTCTGACCTCCACCTCTGGATGCCTGACTGATAAGTGGGTATTTTGACTACTTATTAGCGCCTTTTAGCTTTCGTTTTAGTCTCATTCTCACGATGAAATGATGACATAAGTGAAATGAAATGGCATGACATCACCCTTCATGTTTTTACTCTCAACCTCACCATGTAACAATGAATAAATGAGATGAATGGCACGACATCACCCTTTGTGCTTTTACTCTCTTCCTCACCATATAATAATGAATAAATGAGATAAATGGCACAGCATCATCCTTCGTACTTTTACTCTCTCCCTCACTATGTATTAATCAATAAATGAGATAGATGCAATGGTACGACATTGCCCTTCATGTTTTTACACTCTTCCTTACCATGTAATGAAGATAATATGAGTTTGGGAAATATAAATATGAGTTCGGGAAATATAAATAATGCGTAGAATATATCTAACGTCAAATATGATGCCAAGATACCAAACTTCAACTTTCAAAATACTCAACAATTACGAAGTAAGCAATAATTACGGAAGGAATAATCAAAGAAGTAATAACTCAACCTAAGCATTGATATCATAATTAATAATGCAATAAATCATGAAGAAACAAGTTTCACCCGCATGCTTTAACCCAACAACAACGCATAAGTACGCGTCACCTCACATATATGTTGTTCCCACACATTAAACACGTAACGAATAGACTAACAAGTTGTAATCCCTCAAGTCAATGTTAACCACGACACTTACCTCGCTCTGCAATCAAATAAAAGCTCAACTGAGGCCTTTCCTCTAAAATTCACCTCCAAACCAATCGCATCTAACCAAGTATAGTTCAAACAATTCAAAATAAGCTTTAGAAACTACCCATAAATTAATAAGATTCAATATTTAATGATTTTGAAAAGTCAACAAAAGTCAACCCCGGGCTAGCTTGGTCAAAACCCAAGATTCGGATCAAAACCCATTACCCATTCACCCCCGAGCCTGATTAAGTGATTAGTTTCGAAATCCGACCTCAATTTGAGGTCTAAATCTTAATTTTATAAAATCCCCAATTTCTACCCAAATCCCTAATTTCTACCATGAAAATCCTAGATTTAATGTTGAAAACACTTGGAAAGTAATGGGTAATTGAAAAGAAATGGATTAAAGTTGCTTACGATTGTTTTTGGGAAGCAAATCCTCTTGGAAAATCACCTCTAGGGTGTTTAGGGTTGAGAGTTTGTGAGAAATGAGCTAAATCCTGTTTTTCCCCTCTTTTACCCGCTTACGATGATCGCAAAAGCGAAAAAGTCTCTGAGCCTGCTATCATCACAAAGGCGAACAAGGGCTGTCCGCAAATGCAATTCCGCCCCATTTTCCTCAGAGTCACAAAATGCGAGTCTGCCCCATTTTCCTTAGAGTCGCAAATGCGACACAAATCTCGCAACTGCGAACATACCCACCATCGCATCTGCGGACTTGACTTCGCAAAAGCGAACTGACCCAGCCCCCACCAACATCGCATATGTGAGCCTGACCTCGCATTTGCGAACAGGTTCTCGCAAATGCGAGACCTGCAGACATCATGCACCAGCATTTGTCTAAGTTCAAAAATCACTTTGTAGCCTATCTGAAACTCACCTGAGCCTACGGGGCTCCGAACCAAACATCCACACAAGTCTAAAAACATTATACAAACTTGTTCGCACAATCAAAACAAAAAAATAACACCTAGAACTACGAATCAGATCTCAAAATGAATGTAATTTTCAAAGAAACTTAAGAACATGCAAATTTACAACCGGACGTCTGAATCACGTCAAATCAACTTATTTTTGCACCAAATTTTGCAGACAAGTCATAAATAGTTAAATGAACCTACTCCAAGTTCCGAAACCAAAATCCGAACTCGGTAGCAACAAAGTCAACCTACGGTCAAAACTTAGGATTTCTTTAAACCTTCAAGTTTCTAGTTTTCAACAAATCACGTTAATTCAAGTTAGGGACTCCCGAATTCAATTTTGTGCATATGTCCAAGTCCCAAATCACGTACGGACCCATCGAGACCGTCAAAACACAGATTCGGGTCCGTTTATACAAAATATTGACCGTTGTCAACTCAAATGAGTTTTAAGGAAACATTTCACATTTTCTTCAATTTTTCACATAAAACTTTTCAAAAAAAGACACAGACTGTGCACGCCAATCGAGGAAGGCTAAAACGGAGCTATCCAAAGTCTCGGAACACAGAAATGAAGGCTAAATCTCAAAATGACCTATCGGGTCATCACATAAAGCAACAACATAGTAAGAATACAGATGAAATATGAATGAGCCCAAGTAACGAAACAACTGAATTAATCAAATCCTTCCTAATGCATGAGTTACAACAAGAATTACCCGAGGTAGCACTCCTCTTAAATCTTAAATCTCAAATCATAAATCACAACTTTCAAATGTTACGCGTATGGCACCTCGTGCCCAAATTTTCCAAAACACTTTCGCACGGCAAAATCCACGTGCTACCATGTACATTGTATCCGTGTCAAATGCTAAATAAAATGTTTGAGAGATTTATTTATATACAATAAGACATAATAACAACCTTGAATAAAGTAGGGAATCAAATAAGAAAATGAGTTTATTTTAGAAATCATTTGGGTGAAGAAAATAACATTTTCAATTAAAATAAAGCATCGGATAAGTTACCGAATTAAACATAGAGTTTTTTAAATTAAAATATAATAATGATTTTTAAGTAAAGTAAAAACATCAGATAGGGTAAGGAGTTTAATTTGAGAAATTAATTAGAGTGAAATATGACAACTATTAAGAATAGTAAAGTACCGAATAAAACGACGAGTTTTAACTTAAAAGTCACATAAGGTAAGAATGTTCATAATTCTTTTATTTAAAACTGTTATGTTACCAATAACTCAACAGGGGTATGAGATAATGACTCTGCGCAGTAAATTCATCTTGAAAATCAATTCATCAAGTAACCACGGAAGCACAGATTGACACATTGAAGTAATACAACAGTTCACGTAGGATGCATGACTCACACAAGACACAACAAAAACAACAGCAAGTACAACACACATGCGGCGCACAACCCGATCCCACTGTATCATCATTTATCAATATAATAATTCTTCCTTATTCCGCCATAGTATCATTAATCAATATCAAGTATCACGTATACAATTCGTTACCGCGCGCAACCCGATCCCACCATATCATCATTAATCAATATCATAATCCTCCCTTATTCTACCATATCATCATTATCAATATCGTTGCGGCGTGCAACCCGCTCCCCAAGCAATATGATTTAAGCAACGAAACTACAACCAACTATGGCTCACAAAATCAACGCAATAACGAAGCTGCACAAAGAAGTCATAACGGATGAAGAAGTTATACGATAACTCACAAAGTCAAATAGCAAGTAGTGAACGTTCATGAATAAAGGTACAATTAAAAAGAATCAATTAACAATTAAGGCACGTAACGGATAAGGCATGAATTCAACAAGTAATTGCCATTTAACAATTTAAGCAGATAAGGAGTAAACTTGACAATAAAAGATGGAACATGTACTAACAACTTCAAGTAAGCCACCTAAGAGCAAATTCAATTTAAATAAATGAAGCATTACGAGTAAGATGTGATAAAAGGGTGGTAACGGTAAATAATAATATGACAGGATGGCATAGTCTATAGTCAATTAAAGGAAAAGACAAGAGGTGGAAGGCCTTGAGACTATAAAGAGTATAAGCCATAAAGTCATATCCTCATTTCGAGAAAATGAGTTGGCGACTCCAACGTAATTACCAGAAGGCTAAGTTAGACCCCCCAGAGTAATAGAAATCAACATAGGCTAGTAAACAAAAAAATATCGAACATGATTTAGGGACCAAAGGATTCGATAATAGTCGGCATCGTAAGAATTTTAGGAATCGTGTTCCGGAAATGATAGAATGGACAACGGAAGAATAACCATTAAAGGTCATTCAGGAAGACGTTTTCCTAAAGCTAGCAATGTGAGCAGAGTTATGATTAAGGGATTAAGTGTGCCAGTTACACTAGGTGTCATCCTCGCGCATAAGAAATTCAGTTATCCCTGGTATAGAAGCATTACTGCAAGGCGAGTAAAAGTTAGTGAATATGTGAAAAGATGCCAAAGATGAAGAGGTAACTATGGAGGAAGAATGCAGTAAAAAGGTGAAAGGGGTGAGATTGAATTTATTCAGATCCTACATATATGTTATGACTCTAGAAAATTATACAAGCACAATGGTGGGGAGATGCAGTAAGGTTTCCCTCCCAGGATGTTATTGATAAGAAAGTGTGAATGAACACTTGATACATTAGGAGCCAATGCAAAAGGTAAGTTAAGACCAAAGACATTAGCCAAGAGAGGTTACGCAGAATATAAATATGAGCATGGACTAACGAGTAGTTAGTAGTTGATTCAGGAAGAGCTTAGCTATTGCTGGATAAGAGGTCTCAGATAAATTAGTAGATCACGCAAGATAAAAGTAGTGAAACCCAGCATAGGAAATTCAGTCTCGCAGATACGATATCGTAATCCTTAAAAAATATTCAGATAGGAGTTGGGGTAGTAAAAAGTACATTATAAGTGTTACGAAAATAAAAGAGAGTGCCACTAGGGAGACAATCAAAATTTCAGTTCAAAAGCAACCCTACGAGCACAAGGGTGTGGAGGTAAGTAACTAAGGATAATGATAGGCGAGAAAGAATATCACAAATTCCGTGGGGTATACAATGTAATAAGCTCGCAGCTTTACAAGAGTCTGAGAGTCTTCCCTAAATGCTACAATGAAAGACTAGCTGAGGAAATAAGGAAGACGGCTTCAAACTAAGCATAGTGACCTAAATAAATAACGGTCTTGTAACAACAGTCTCACTACAACATCGTATGCACTCTATAAGAAAGTGGTACCTATTGCGACTAACGAACGAGAAGTAAAATCCAAAGTAATATTCGAGATCATATGAGTTGCACAAAATTCCAATATATGTGGGCACTAAGATAAGCCAAGTATTCATGCAACAAGTGGCAGAACGACCAAGAAAAGTAATTTCTTACTTTTAACAAAAGCTGAGAAGGCACGAAAGGAATTATTTGATCTATGACCCAGAGTTAGTTACGTTACGAACACACTTAAGATTTCAGAGTGTTATCCGTGCAGCATATATGTTGACAATGATATAGCTATAGGAGACTCCAGTACAAGTTAAAAGAAAGAATTGAGTCCACACCACAGACAAAGCTTGAATTGCTAGAAGGTTATGTCATGGATGTTCCATAGCGTCCACGAGGGGCTAAAGTAATAACTAATACCCTGAGCCGCAGATCAGAAGATAGTGTAAGCCTAGTTAAAGGCTGAGATAGAAGAGGAAACTAAAGAGTTACATCAGCTAAGTGAATTAGGAGTTTGATTATTAGACCCCAATGAGTATGGAAATCGTGATATAGAACATTGTAGAATCACTCTAAATATCAGAGGTACAAAATATATAGTACAACGGCCATATTCTATAATGGCTCTACGATAAATCTAGTTAGAAGAGTACCAACCTCATAAGAAGTCAGTATGAAGCTTCTGCCGGATTGTGTATGCACATGAAGTGCGAGTATTATAGTAGAGCTTTAAGGTGTGGATGTGAATTCCACCTATATGAAAGGGAGATTATGAAAGAGATAGAAGATACAATACAAGATTTAAAGGTAAGTAAGGTACATATGAAGAAGGTACGAGATGTCCAAGTACAGAAGGTTACGAATAATCCAAATATCAGATAGAGGGCTGGAAGCGTCGTAATTTTGTATTAAGAAATGATAGTTGTGTCGTCAGTGGCATATCTTCTAGCCTATGGTTTCCAGGTACATAGAGGTCTCGTTAAGAGAGTAAAGAAGAGTTAGAGACTATATGATGTCTTTCTTGAGGTTCCAGAATAACATAAGGAAATCTATGGTGCTAGCAAGTTAAAGGAAAGTTGCGAGTAGTATAAATAGATATATGTAGGTCGCAAGCTAAAGTATAGTAGAGTGACAAGGGTTTAGGTAGACAGGAGTAAGGATAAGAAAATGTGAGTGAAAAGGTGACGAGAATAGGTAAGTCCTCGGGATTAAACCCATCACAACAAGAGGGCTGATGGTTTCCATAAGTTATAAAAATCTCAGTATAACCTAAATGAACTCGGAGGAGTTTAAGACTAGGAGCATTTAGAAAAGAGGGAATGTCGCCCTGGTAGTAGAATAAGGGTGTGATCGTGATAAATGATAAGTGGATGACATTTAGTCCTTCGATTGAGTAATGATTTAGAGAAAAAGGGATTTCATGAATTGCACAGGATTAGAATACCCCCATAAGATGAACCACGTTAGGATGCTATGAAATACGGTTAATAAAGTATTGTATCGTACCTAGGTGGATCAGGCAAATGACTTCAGATATTCCCTGATGATACGTTAGCCCTAATGCTAATGTATTACGTAAGAGGTTTCAAGTTATCAATGGTAGATTATAGATCAGCATTAAGGTGAATCAATAATAGGCGGATTAAAGTTCCAAAGTATGAGATGAGATTAGGCCATCATTCTTAAGATGAACAGTAATGAGGAAGAACTAAAGGACTTAGATTTATACATATAGGATAAGCAGCGAGAGAGTAACCTGGAGTTGGGTAGCAAACCTCGGTAATAATAAACCGAAGTAAGTGTTGTGGTATAGTATAAGATACCTAGATATAGTAAAGCCATAAGCATACCTAACCGAGGCTATGAAACAAGATATAGCAATAGTCGTAAGTTCGACAAAGTACCGAGCGAAAAACTTCACTACACCTACAGATTCCCAGAGGGACAGCTTGTTATAGTTATGTATATGTTCACAAAGTAAGCCTAGAGATTGGCTAAAATCTAAAGGAAAAAGGAGAGAAGAGTCACATAAGCGCACATATAAGGACAGAGTCATACAGGCTGCATGACATAAGATAACAACATTTACAAGATTGGAAGAATTCCGACCACAAGTCATGGTGTGAGAAAGAGGCCTAAAGGGGGGAATGCCCTGGCCTTTGGATTTATTCACAAACTAGTTTCCTACATGGAAAGGACAGCAGTAAAGTATTTGTAAGAGCTATAGGTTATGAGACTGATAAGCGCATCAGTCAACATATGAGGACGAATGTTCCAAATGGGGGAATGATGTTACACCCTATGTTTTCGTACGTAAGATTACGTCGTAAGTCAATTGATGTAACCTCAGAAATGAGATCATCTTTGAGAGTACATAAAGTAAGTTAATCATGTTACTTTGGTGATTACAAATCTTTAAGATCATGGATAACAAGTGCCAAGAGGGTTGAAAGGCTAAGAAGCTAAACAAATTGAAGAAAATAAGTTTCGTCGAATGTCGACAAGTTGGGAAAGTTATGATATGTACTTTTTTGATGAGAATAGGATGCTTAACAATATAAAGAGGTTATGTTATGAGTTATTTTAGTCGTATGATAGTCGTGTGTTATGTTTTTAAGTCAAGCATGTTGTGGAACAAAAGTTGGCAAAGGTCATCACAAGTTACATTCATAAATGTGCTGAAAATTAGGTCAAATGTAGATGCAATTTTCTCCCAATTTACTTTGAATTATGGGGTGATCTACCTACCAAATTAAATATCTATGAGTCTAGTTTCTAACGCATTAAATATTTCATTGATATGATGTCATAGTAGATAGATATTTGTGTTTTTGGGAGACTGTGCCAAGCAGCTCTCTATGGGACCCACAATGGCGTTTGAGATATATTGATATATTTAAGACGCCTCAACCCTGTTTTAACTCATTATTTTTCAGTATCTTCAGACCCTAGACACTAAAAATACCCTCTCAAGTTTCTCTCATGATCCAAGACCCAAACAAAGGGCAAACAACACAAATCAAGTGTCGGAAATCCCGTCGCGCTAGTAAGTTTCTTGTTCTTCTTGTTGTTGTTGCTTTTTGGGTGGTTCCAGCTCTTGTGGGAGGTTGTTTTAAGTGGTTTAAGTTCTTTAAAATACTCTCCCAAGGTTTTCATATCAACCCTAGGTTATTTCAAGTCTTGCAAATGGATTACACCATATTTCAACATCAAAAATTAGTTCTAGTGAAGAACAATACCTCTTTGAGGCTGTTCATTGAGGATAGTTGTGGGCTGTGTTTGGCTGAAATTTCAAGTTGCTACTGGATAAGGTGAGTATAACAGGCTACTAATTGTGCTTAAGCTTGATTGTATGTTGGGTAAGTTGTTAGGATGATAAACTACAAGATAATACTTGGATTAGCTTAAGTCACTTCTATGGTGTTGTATTGCCATTGAGGGTTGTTGTAGGCTAAATATAACTTGGATTTCGACTTGAAGCTACTATAGGAGATATTTGTATTGTGTTCTTGCATGTGCTTAAGGTTATCTTGATTTTGATTAAGTTAAATGGATGTACTAGACATGAACAAGTGAATAAAGTTGCTAATTGAAGATAGTTGGAGTTGTGGATTATTTCCTTTGTTATAAATATATGATATAAGGATGGAATCATTGATGAATGAATTCATTATAATGCTAATGATTCTGTTAAGTTAATGTAAGAAGACTATAAGGGGTGATAATGGGGTTGAAGGGTGCTGAAGGGATTCAATCCGAGCTTGCCGCTCGTCGTGATATGTTGACGACTTGTTAATGAAATATTTTGTACCCTATTGTTGATGTTGTTCTTATTGTATTGCTCTGGTTGTTTTTGTTGGTATATGGTATTGGAGGAGGCCCTTGTTACAAGGGAGATACTGCCCAAATTTACATAAAACGAGCTACTAGCTTAAGTTACAGACTTACCCTTTATTCAGCACTGATTTTGAATATCCTTATGCTATGGTAGACTGAGTTGAGTTGTTTGAAGAGTTACTTAGAAGCTATTAAGGACTCAACGAGGTTAAGGTATGTTAAGTCTAAACCTTTCCTTCATTTTGTCATGATCCAGTAACTACATGTGTTTGATAATGAGACATAAAGAGAAGTTCATATTCCTGAATTTATGTACATTGGCCTAGTCTCTTATGTTACAGTTTTCTCCCTTATCGGGACATTCTATTCAGTTAAGTATTATCTTCTTCCAGCCAAGAGAGCAGAGGATGAAGGTATATATATATATACCGTATTACAGTATTTTCACTACCATTGAGCTATAATCGATGGGCAGGCCGCTATTGGGCAACCTCTAATCAGATGGTACGTTATATACCGAGCCTACTGTGGCCGAGCGCCTATAAGCGAGCCTAGAATGGCTGAGATACAGAACCTAGTATGGCCGAGCTCCTACGAGCGAGCCTACTAGGGCAGAGCAGTTACACATACCAAGCCTTATAAGGCCGGACAGCTATTTTACTTATTATATTGAGAGAGTTGAGTCATTATCAGCAGGTAAGCATATCTTCATATTATCTTTGACTCCCAGTTACTTTCAGTTGTAGCTTTCAGTTATTCTATTGTCTTACATACTCGGTACATTATTTCGTACTGACATCCCTTTTTCCAGGGATGCTGCATTTCATGCCTGCAGGTCCTGATAGACAGTTGGATAGACCTTCCTAGCAGATAACGTCAAACATCAGCTTGGTTGGTAAGCTCCACTTCCTCGGAGTTACCAGGTCTAGACCTTGGAGCCCATTTTATATATACAGGTTTGATGGGTAGGTCGAGGCCCTATCCCGACCATGATACAGTTCAGCTATCTCTAGAGGCTTGTAGACGAGTCCTGCATATTTTGTATATCAGTAGATGTTCATGGCGGCTTCGTCGCCCTGCACAGTTATATATATTAGCTTTTGGGTATGTTTACCCCACAGATGAGAGATGCATTATTTTCAGACAATTCAGAATATAGCCTCATCTGCCTAAGTTGAGTGTTACCCCTCCAGAGTTCACAGTTACAGAATCACGAAACTCACCCATATGAAGCAAGATAGGAGGAATCACCCCGATAACCAGAACCGAATCAAAATAAGAATGATGCTCCTCTATAACAAATCGAAACCATACCTGTAACGACAACATCTGGTGAAGCGGCCTCAGCCCTACCATGAAAAGCATATCAACGGGCCGGGCCTCCCCCTCTAAGGCACCCTCTACCCATATGTCCTCCATCCCTAGCTGGCTGCGCAGGTGGGGTAGTAACTAGAATGGAGCCCATAGCATGAGTGCTCTGATGAAATCCGCCTCTCTCGAGTCTAGGACAATCTCTCATGATGTGTCTGGTTTTACCACACTCATAACAACCCATATGCCGGCGTGGCTACTCGTGCAGAGTTGTGCCGGATAACTGGAATAACCGTTGTAGGAACCTCGTGCTAGTGGTACACTAAAAGATGACTACCCCATATGAGTACCCTGACTAATTGGAGCACCACAAGTAGTCTGAAGTGCGGACTATACTGGCCGACTGCCCGAGCCTTCGCCATAATGGGCCCTAGCTGAAGAGTAGAATCCACTAAATCCTCTAGAACCTCGAGACCTCTTGGCCTCATTGTCCTCCCTCTCCCTACCCTGAATATGCTCTAATCTCCTAGCAATCTCCATAATCTGCTGAACTGGAGTATCAGTCTCCAACTCCCGAGTCCTGCTGAATCTAAGGTCGTAATTGAGCCCCTCGATAAATCTACGGACTCGCTCTCTAATTGTTGGAACAAAAATAGGTGCATGACGGGATAACTCATTGAACTTAATGGCGTACTCTAACACCGTCATGGTTCCCTGACTCAAATGCTCGAACTCGGTGGGCTACGCATCCCGTAGGGTCCGGGGAACAAACTCAGTCAAGAATATCTCTAAAAATGAGCCTAAGTGGGTGGTGTTGCATCGGCTGGTCTACTCTCCTCATAAACATGCCACCACTAATATGTTACCCCTGACATCTGAAATGTAGTAAAAGCAACTCTGCTCACCTCCACAATGCCCATGGTGCATAGAATATGGTTACACTTCTCTAGAAAGCATTGTCAGTACACAACGATCCCAAAACCAAAGCTCAATGCAGAAGATCCTAACAAGAACCACGTAGCCCAGAAGCTCATAAACCTCTATATTTCCTCTCAAGCATCCCATAATGCCGCAACCGAAATACCATTTCCGAATAGACCTTCTGTGAGTCTAAATCTGTTACTCTAACCTCCCTGATACTGAAGTGTAGAATTAGTAATGATGCAGAAATATCGCAAGTCCCAGCATTATCCCATGCAAATCTCAAATCTTAATCATAAATAAATTCCGGGGAACCCTTCAATACCACATATACATCGCAGGCTAGAACTAATATAACATATGACCCTGCAATTTGATCGTCGATAGTAGACTCCCCCACTTGGTGCAAAGTCATAGGACACAACATCCGATGATCCACAATACTAACCCTCATAGCTTGTACAACACCAATCACGAGATACCTCAAATTATCTACTAAGTGCATGCCCACCCTCGTGACAGTCAAACTCTCTTCTTCCAATCCCTTGAATGATAATATATACCTTTCACTGAGTAGAAATCTCATACGAACCACATAGTCCCTAATACCACCCACTATCCTCAAATCATCATCCACCTCATGACCCTACCACGATCGCGAAGAGTAGGCAATCAATTAAATCTTCCTAAGCTCGTACTTATCAACCAGATGCCAGAACCCGCTACACCCCCATGCTACCATGTACATTGTATCCGTGTCAAATGCTAAATAAAATGCTTGAGAGATTTATTTATATACAATAAGACATAATAACAACCTTGAATAAAGTAGGGAATCAAATAAGAAAATGAGTTTATTTTAGAAATCATTTGGGTGAAGAAAATAACATTTTCAAATAAAATAAAGCATCGGATAAGTTACCGAATTAAACATAGAGTTTTTTAAATTAAAATATAATAATGATTTTTAAGTAAAGTAAAAACATCAGATAGGGTAAGGAGTTTAATTTGAGAAATTAATTAGAGTGAAATATGACAACTATTAAGAATAGTAAAGTACCGAATAAAACGATGAGTTTTAACTTAAAAGTCACATAAGGTAAGCATGTTCATAATTCTTTTATTTAAAACTGTTATGTTAACAATAACTCAACAGGGGTATGAGATAATGACTCTGCGCAGTAAATTCATCTTGAAAATCAATTCATCAAGTAACCACGGAAGCACAGATTGACACATTGAAGTAATACAACAGTTCATGTAGGATGCATGACTCACACAAGACACAACAAAAACAACAGCAAGTACAACACACATGCGGCGCGCAACCCAATCCCACCGTATCATCATTTATCAATATCATAATTCTTCCTTATTCCACCATAGTATCATTAATCAATATCAAGTATCACGTATATAATCCGTTGCGGCGTGCACCCCGATCCCACAGTATCATCATTAATCAACATCATAATCCTCCCTTATTCTACCATATCATCATTATCAATATCGTTGCGGCGTGCAACCCGATCCCCAAGCAATATGAATTAAGAAACGAAACTACAACCAACTATGGCTCACAAAATCAACGCAATAACGAAGCTACACAAAGAAGTCACAACGGAAGAAGAGGTTACATGATAACTCACAAAGTCAAATAGCAAGTAGTGAAAGTTCATGAATAAAGGTACAATTACAAAGAATCAATTAACAATTAAGGCACGTAACGGATAAGGCATGAATTCAACAAGTAATTGCCATTTAACAATTTAAGCAGATAAGGAGTAAACTTGACAATAAAAGACGGAACATGTACTAACAACTTCAAGTAAGGCACCTTAGAGCGAATTCAATAACGAAAGATATAACATGTTGTGACAAATACAATTAAATGCATGAAAGAAGTCTAGGAGTCTACAATGGTCAAATACCACATATAAGCCCGTGTACACACTCGTCACCTCGTGTACACGGCTTCCACATGACATAGAAATAGCACAAATGACTCAAATCCTAAGGGGTAGTTCCCCCACACAAAGTTAGACAAGATACTTACCTCAAAGAAGCTAAACCGATACTCTAAAATGACCTTCTCGAGTGAAACAACCTCGTCTCAAATCTAGCCAAAATAACTTCATATCATAAATAAAAACCATAGGAAATAATTTCGGACAATAAAGCTTCGATCTTTAAAGAAAATTAAAAAGTCAACCCAAAAGGTCAACCCTGGGTCCGCACCCTGAAACCCGATAAAATTCATAAAATACGAACACTCATTCCGATACGAGTCCAACCATACCAAAATTATCCAATTCCGACATCAAATCGGCATTCAAGTCCTCATTTTACAATTTTGAAAGTTTATACAAAAATTCTCATTTTCTCCTATTCAAATCACTAATTTAATGTTAAAAACAAAGATAAAATCACGAAATATAATCAAATCCAAATAAAGAACACTTACCCAAACCAACACATGAAAATCCCCTCCAAAATCTCCCAAATCCGAGCTCTCTAACTCAAAAAGTGGTAAAATATCAAAAGCCCTCGAAATAGAGTACTTATATTATGCCAAGTGACTCCTCTTATGCTATCGCGGTACAATCTTCGCGATCGCGAAGAACAAAATGTTGCCCAGTGAAAATAAAGCTTCGAGTTCGCGGCATACACCTTGCGAACGCAATGAACAATGGCCAAAGGCTTCACGAACGCGTATAGACAATCGTGAACACGTTGAGTAAAAGTCCACCAGCTCCCAGCTCCACTGTGCGAATGCGAACAGACAGGTGCGAACGCGGGCAACAGACAGCTAAAGCATCACAAACACGTGCCCACGATCGCGTCCGGGATGAGAAAAATCCCTGAGCTCCAAGAAACCTTTCGCGATCACATCTTCATCTTCATGATCGCAACAACAGGCACACCAGCAAATCAGCAGTCCAAAAACGTGGAGAAATAGCCCGTAGCCCATCCGAAACACACCCGAGGCCCTCGGGACCCCGTCGAAACATACCAACACGTTCCATAACATAACGAGGACCTGCTCGAGGCCTCAAATCACATCAAAACTACGAATCGCACCTCAAATTGAACTTAATGAACTTATGAACTTTCAACTTCTACAACTCGTGCCGAATCATATCAAATCAACCCAGAATGACGTCAAATTTTGTATGCAAGTTCCAAATGACACAACGGAGCTATACCAACTCCCGACATCAAAATTCAAACCCGATATAAACAAAGTCAACTCCCGGTTAAACCTCTCAACCTTCCAAACCTTCAACTTTCCAACTTTTGCCAAAATGCATCAAATCAACCTACGGACCTCCAAATCTAAATCTGGGCACACGCCTAAGTCCAAATTCACCATACAAATCTATTAGAGTCATCAAAACACTATTCTGGAGTCGTCTACACAAAAGTCAAACTCCGGTTCACCCTTACCGCTTAAGATCCTAAAGCAAGAATCATCCTTCCAAATCAATCCCGAATCATCCGAAAATCGAACTCAACCACACATGCAAGTCATAATACATGATACAAACCTGCTCGAGACCATAAGCCACCGTACAGGAGACTAATTCTCAAAACGACCGGTCAGGTCTTTATATTCTTCCCCTCTTAAACAAACATTCGTCCTCGAACATGCCAAGAACTATTCCGAAGTCATCAAATCACTGCATGAACTCACCATACATATACTCGCGGGTGATCCCCACGTCACCCCAGTCCACATAGGCCCAACAACACCATCTCAACTGAAAATTATTCCTTCCACCCACACTAATAAGCCTTAGAACCAAATTTTTCACCATCTGAATCTTCCAAAAGACTCGATTCCCACATAAACACATTGTATCAACCTCAATAAGCTGTCGCAGCTCATGCATACGCCCATAAGGTATGACCACCCGACGTAATACATTGCCCATATGCCTATAACAACATCTCTGACCACCATAGCTGCCCATAATCAAATCCAGCACCAGCAGTTAACCTCATACCAGCTAGAACCTTGTTCCAACCCCTCATAACGCTGACAACGATGCAAGAAACATGAAGATCCCATAACCATTTACTCAAATCAACTAGTCACATCTCATGCCACATGGGCACACACCTCGCAAGCTAAATCCCAATAAGCACAATGCGAATATGAATGAATATGCAAAAAGAAATACATGAGAGAACTACCAAAGAGGCCCGACAGGCACAACTCCCTATCAGTATCATACTACGGATCAATTCCATAAGGGAGAATCAAAACATATGAACTAGTCACAAGGATATCATCTTAATATAACTCCACCGCGGCACAAAGCCTGGTTCAAACATATCAAACCGCATGAAAATGCGAGGATCCCATCCTCAGCTTTGAATAACAAGTAGAATATACATCATACCAATAGAATTTTTCCACTAATTCAATTCAGTGAAACAAAATCATAACACGTAACAAACTCCTCGTACCGGTAGATGATCTAAATCACCAATCGTAACCAAACCATCTAGAAATCATATCAAAACCTACCGTAATGAGTAACAGAAAGTCACTTCTAGTCTCATGGCTCTCAATAGTGAACAAAACAAAATGATAGATACGGGCTACCACTATAGAATCTCCCAGTATGGGTAAACACATAAGCAAGGTACAAAATCACGAAACTCACTCATATGAAGCAAGATAGAAGGAATCACCCCGATAACCAGAACTGAATCAAAATAAGAATGATGCTCCTCTATAACAAATCGAAACCATACCTGTAACGACAATATCTGGTGAAACGGCCTCAGCCCTACCATGAAAAGCATATCAACGGGCCGGGCCGGGCCGGGCCTCCCCCTCTAGGGCACCCTTTACCCACATGTCCTCCACCCCTAGCTGGCTGCGCAGGTGGGGTAGTAACTAGAAGGGAGCCCATATCCCGAGTGCTCTGATGAAATCCGCCTCTCCCGGGTATAGGACAATCTCTCATGATGTATCTGGTATCACCACACTCATAACAACCCCTATGCGGGCATGGCTACTCGTGCAGAGTTGTGCTGGATAACTGAAATAATCATTGTAGGAACCCCGTGCTAGTGGTACACTAAACGATGACGACTCCATATGAGTACCCTGACTAATTAGAGCACCACAAGTAGTCTGAAGTGCGGACTGGACTGGCCGACTGCCCGAGCCTTCGCCATAAAGGGCCATAGCTAAAGCGTAGAATCCACTAAATCCTCTAGAACCTCGAGACATCTTGTCCTCCTTGTCCTCCCTCTCCTCACCCCGAATATGCTCTAATCTCCTGGCAATCTCCACAATCTGCTGAACTGGAGTATCAATCTCCAACTCCCGAGTCGTGCTGAATCTAAGGTCGTAACTGAGCCGCTCGATAAATCTGCGGACTCGCTCTCTAACTATAGGAACAAAAATAGGTGCATGACGGGATATCTCACTGAACCTGATGGTGTACTATGACACTGTCACGGTGCCCTAACTCAAATGCTCGAACTCTGTGCGCCACGTATCCCGGAGGGTCTGGGGAACAAACTCACTCAAAAATATCTCTGAAAATGAGCCCAAGTGGGTGGTGCTGCATCGGCTGGTCTACCCTCCTCAGAAACCTGCCACCACTAATATGTTGCCCCCGACAGCTCAAATGTAGTAAAAGCAACTCTTCTCACCTCCACAATGGCCATGGTGCATAGAATATGGTTACACTTCTCTAGAAAGCCATGTCGGTACACAACGATCCCAAAACCAAAGCTCTATGCAGAAGATCCTAACACGAACCACGTAGCCCAGAAGCTCATAAACCACTATATTTCCTCTCAAGCATCCCATAATGCCGCAACCGGGATACTCTTTTTGAAGAGACCTTCTGTGAGTCTGAATCTATTTCTCTAACCTCACTGATACTGAAATGTAGAATTAGTAATGACACAAAAATATCGCAAGTCCCAGCATTATCCCATGCAAATCTCAAATCTTAATCATAAACAAATTCCGGGGAACCCTTCAATACCACTTATACATCGCAGGCTAGAACTAATATAACACATGACCCTGCAATCTGATCGTCGATAGTGGACTCCCTCACTTGGTGCAAAGCCATAGGACACAACATCTGATGATCCACAATACTAACCCTCATAGTTTGTATAACACCAATCACGAGATACCTCAAATTATCTATTAAGCGCATCCCATCCTCGTGACAGTCAAACTCTCTTCTTCTAATGCCTTGAATGATAATATGTACCTTTCACTGAGTAGAAATCTCATACGAACCACATAGTCTCTAATACCACCCACTATCCTTAAATCATCATCCACCTCATGACCCTACCACGATCGCGATGAGTAGGCAATTAATTAAATCTTCCCAAGCTCGTATTTATCAACCAGATGCCAGAACCCGCTACAGCCCCACATGAACAACTGACTGGTCTCACAGTACATCTGCATCCTCAGTCTGGACGACACGTGATGTGCCGTAAAATTGCGGCACTTTTGTATACTAATTACATAGACTTTAGCTCATCTTTTAAAGCATTTCAAGTCATTTCTTATGTAGTTTTGGTGGTTTGTAGGAGACGAGACTTGAATAACCAAGATCATAAGAGAAGTTATCAAATAGCTATGAAAGGATGCAAATGCGGTTGATCTGCGATCGCATAACTGACATGCGGGTCACAAAAGTATCGCATAATGAATCAGTATGTTCCAGATGTTGATCGCCATGTATGCGATCAATTATGCGGTCGCATAACAATTATGCGAACCCCATACTGATCGCACAATAATAAGAGGAATTAGTTGAAGGATGATATGCGATGGATTATGCGGTCGCATAACTGAAATGCGAAGGAAAATATTGGACGATTGTCAACCAATTCTGTGATGGAAATTAAGTTCTGCAGACCGCGAATGCCATCTGCGGTCGCAGAATATCTTTGAAGGGAATTTTTGTCAGGTTTTGACAACAACTTTTAGACCATTATAAATAGAATGATTAGGGTTTGTGTGTCAGATCTGGTCTGACAGAAGGAAGCTACACTTAGAGAATTGAATGCACCATTATTTTGGAAGCTTGTGAGATAAAATCCAAGACTTTGTCTATAATTGTAACCTTCATGACTTTATTTATTACATTGTTTTTGTATTCTAGTATGAGTAGCTAAGTTTAAATACTAAGGTTGTGAATCCTATTTGGGTGTAATGTTAACGTGTGTTCATCAGTGAATGTTTATATAATGGTTAGTCGATTTCTAATTCATTTCTCATGCTTCATTATAGTTGATGGTTGCAAACATTGACTAGTGCCAATTCATTCTATCTTTACTTGGGAAAGTAGGTTAGAGTTTGGTAGAATTGAATAGCAAGAACTCAAGGCTCTAAACCTTATTTAATAGAATTTCTTAGGGATAAGTGGGTTCTACTTGGCATAAATTGGTTATTCTTAATTATCACTTCTTTTATATTTGGGAAAATCATAAATAGGAACTACTCTCTAATTATTGGAAAATATTTGTTAGTAACGTAGGAATCATTTGCATATCAACGGGCTTTCCATTTAAAAATATAAAATATGAACACCTTTAGCATTACATTCTATTGATGGAGACACAACCTTGGTTTCTTAATCATTTTAATCAAATCATATCAACGAAATAGCTTTTATTGATAATTCACAATTACAACACTCACTTTTTAAGCTAACGGAGTAGGATTATAACTTAAGTCAAGTTTAACACTACTCAAGTAACCTTTTCACACCTATTCTCTGTGGGATTCGACCCCAACCTAGTTGGGTTACTATATTTGACATCAACCGCCTTACAAAATTTATTTAGGTGTAATTTGAGCGTATTAAATTTTGGCGGCGTTGCCGGAGAATACGGTTTTGAAATTACTAACTAGTGTGTGCTTCACTTAACGCCTTCTTCTGTTCCACCACACTTTGCTTGTTTTGCTTGGTGTCATTAGGTAAACATGAGTGAGTCGAAAGAAGAGAATGTGTTTGCGGATATAGATGAGTATATTGAGGATACAAATTCCATTGTCCCTCCAAGAGTTGATGTTGCGACCTTCAAAGTGGAACACAGTTTAATCCTAATGCTAAAAGTGGAGGGGTTCTTCCGAAATTCCACCGTTGATGATCCGACACAACATCTCAGAAATATTTTGGGTGTGTGTGCGATGCACAAGAAGAATCATGTCTCGGATGATGCCCTAAGGTTGAGGGTGTTCAAGTACTCTCTAACTGGAGAGGCAAGATAGTGGATCCAAAATCTACCTCCTAATTCCATCCACACTTGGCCCGAACTTGTCTGAGCTTTCCTAGCAAAATGGTTTCCACAAAGCAAAAAGTCCGAGCTCCGAGATAAAATCTTCTTCTTCAAGCAATTACCAAGAGAGCATCTACATGAGGTATGGGATAGATTCAAGCTATATTTGGCAAGGTCGCCGAATCATGGCTTTCCGGATAATATTCTATTGGAGAAGTTTTATATGGGCTTGGATCCTATGAATCAATCCATAGCCAAAAATGCAGTGGATGATTCCTTTATGGACAAAACATTTGCAAGGGTCACACAAATACTAGATAAGATGGCTGAACATAACCAAGCTTGGCACTCAGAAGATACCCCACAGGTGGAATTACATATGGTACTCCCTCCTTGTCCAACATAATTAAAGAGAACCAAGAAAGAGATCAGATAATTGCCGGGCTTGCCACCAACATCAACGTATTGACGAAAATGTTCACTGAAAGCCAAACAAAAAAGGTAAATATTGTGGAAGATGTGCAGCCCATGTTGAATGAGGAGTACGAAGAAGCAAATTATGTCAACAATCCTCAAGGAGGATATCAAAGACAATCTTACCAAGGTTCAGGAAAACAACACCAATGGAGGTCTAACCCGCAAGGGCAAGGCAATCAACAATGGCGAAATGAGCAAGGTAATTCCAATCAAGGAAATTGGAATAACAACAACAACAACTTTTCAAATCGAAGTTCAAACCCCTATGTTCCACCAAAGGGGCAATATTCTAATTCTTTGCATTGGAAAGAAAGCTCTTCAAGTGATTCCAAGTTAGAAAGCATGCTTGAAAGAGTGTTGCAAAATCAAGAGAGATCCGACACTTCAATAAAGAATATGACCAAACTTGTGGGTTCTCACACCACATCCATACAAAAGTTGGAAATGCAAACGAGATATCTCTCAAGAGAGTAAAATCCAAAATAGAAAGGCACACTCCCAAGTGACACAATTGCAAACCCAAAAGGTAATGGGAGTGGCCTGACTTCCCATTGTATGGCAATCACAACTCGAAGTGGGAAACTACTTCAAGGAGAGAATGAACAAGTGGTCGAAGTGGAAGATTCTGAACAAGAAGTTGAGGCACAAGTTGAGGTACCAATTGTTGTTGAAGTTGAAAGACTCCCGAAGAAGGTGAAAATTCAAGAAGTGAACAATGAAGAGGTTAAGGAAAAGGTAATAGAGGCGCCAAAAACTCTAGCACCAATTCCTAGGCCTCCTCCTCCTTTCCCTTAAAGACTTTCTAGGAAGGTCGATGATAGCAAACTCGAGAAGTTCTATGACATTCTCAATAAATTATCGGTGAACATTCCATTTGTGGAAGCATTTCAAGAGATGTCGGGTTTTGCAAAGTACTTGAAGGACTTGATCACTAAAAAGATAACCACCAATAATGAAGTGGTGAATGTGACTCACCGGGTTAGTTCCATCATTGCAACAACCACCATCCAAAAGAAAGAGGACCCGGGAGCCTTCATCATTCCATGCACTATTGGATTGCGCAATTTTGCACGAGCCCTTTGTGATAATGGGACTAGCATCAACTTAATGCCCCTTCCTATTTACAATAAAGCGGGATTAGGTATGCCTAGGCCTACAAATATGAGGTTGCAAATGGCCGACCATTCAATAAAGCGACCGGTGGGGATTATTAATGATCTTCTTGTGAAAGTGGGCAAGTTTCTCCTGCCGACTTTGTTATCTTCGATTGTGTTGTTGATAAAGAAATCCCTATCATCTTGGGGAGACCATTCCTTGCTACCAGGAGAGCACTCACGGATTCGAAACGAAATGAGATCATGTTCCGAGTTAATGACGAAGAGGTTACCTTTCAAGCGAGTAAAGGTATGAAATTGCCACATACATACGAAATTATCTTAGTCATTGATGTTGTTGATGAGGTAGAGGATGCAGTCGAGGTAAAGATAGAAGAGGAATGCCTTGGTGAGGCATTGGCGGCTATTTTGGTAAATTTTCATGGTGAAGACATGGAAGGATACATGGAATCGGTGAATGCGTTGGAAGGGTTTAGGTCCTACACTTATGCATCAAAGAAGCTTTCCCTTGACTTAGAGAATAGAGTCACCCCTCCTGCTAAGCCTTCAATTATCGAGCCGCCACAACTTGAGCTCAAGCCACTTCCACCGCACTTAAGGTATAAATTTCTTGGCTCTAATGAAACTACATGTAATTGTTTCTTCTTTGTTGAATGACACCGATCATGCTGCTCTCCGCTACCTTATGACGAAGAAGGATGCTAAACTAAGATTGATTAAGTGGGTTCTTTTGTTACAAGAGTTTGACTTTGAAGTCAAAGATCGGAAAGGAACAGAGAATCAAGTTGCGGATCACTTGTCTAGGCTTGAAGAGGCAGGGAGACCAAAAGAAGATCTTGAAATTAATGATGCCTTCCCTGATGAACATATATTGGCATTGTCTAGCACCTTCACTCCTTGGTATGCCGACATCGCTTACTTCTTGGTTAGTGACCTTATCCCCGACGGATTGGAAGCTTATCAAAAGAAAAAGTTCTTGCGGGAGTGCAGGCAATACTTTTGGGTGGAACCTTTTTTATTCCGGATTTGCGCCGACAACATCATTCGGCGTTGTGTTCCAAATGATGAGGTAATTCAAATTCTCAAAGAATGTCAGGACTCCCCAGTTGGGGGGCCACCACAGTGGAAATCATACTGAAGCCAAAGTGCTTGAATGCGGCTATTATTGGACATCAATCTACCGGGATGCAAACCAAATGGTCAAGGAATGTGATCAATATCGAAGACAAGGGTCAATTTCTAGAAGGCATGAGATACCTATGAACTTTGCAAAAATAACCTCATTTGGTCTCAATCGAATAAGTACATAGTCTAAACATGATTTTTAACATAGATCATTGTCTAATTACTTTAACAAGAAAGGATTTCACTGATAGAACAAGATTTGATAACAACACAGTACAAAAGAAACAACCGGATCATAATTACCATGATGCACGGCCACACGCCTGTCATCTAGCATGTGTGTCACCCAACACAACATGTTAACATGTTTTCCAGGGATAAATACCCTCAATTCCAGGTTTAGAAATGTTACTTACCTCAAAGTGTGCAACTCATTACTCCAACAAGCCCTTGCCTCAAGAATCGGCCTTCATACTAATCGAATCTAGTCACAAACAAATTAGTATAATCAATACAAGCTATAGGAATTGATTCTATAGATAAAGCTAAGATCTTTAACCAAAATCAAAGAGTCAACTCAAAAAGTCAATCGCTGGCCCGCACCTCAGAACTCGACAAAATTTACAAAATCTGAATGCACATTCAATTACGAGTCAAACCATACCAAAATCATTCAATTCCAATTGTGTCATGACCCAAATTTCCATCCGTAGAATGTCGTGACGGCACATAGTCTCTAAGACTAGGTAAGTCTAACACTTACTGATTTAAAAACAAAGTTTAACCACAACAACTACGAAGCATGAAACTAAAATTTCTATAGTAAAACCAATTATCCTAAGTACAATACAATACCCCAAAATCGGTAGTACAAGTCATAAGCTCTACTGAGTTTGTTAGAAATATCCCTAAATAATATCATAAGGTGACTCTGAGGCATGCGAATGCGACGACATGTTTACCTTGAGTCTCCACAGCAATGCTCGACCAGCTAGCTAATAATCAACAATATCCGAGAAACCTGGATCTGTACAAAAATGTACAAAAGCGTAGTATGAGTACACCATAGTGGTACCCAGTAAGTATCAAGACTAACCTCGATGGAGTAGTGACGAGGAACAGTCAAGACACCCACTGGACTAAACACCTGAACAAGTATAAATGTAGAACTAACAGGGAACAATATCAATATAAAGCTAGGCATGATGACAATAATAATACAACGTTTGTAATAGGGACTAAAAGCAACAGTTAGCGACGAGACACAATAGGTAATAACACTGTAGAGTAAGCTGAACACAGTTCAATCCGGTAAAATGATATAAAAGGAAAACATGTGATAACTCAATAGGAACAACCGCTTTCACACCAGGTTTATCCAAGAATTTCCACGAGGTATCAAACCTCAAAATCACAAATCACGGGTCCCAATTTGTAAACCCTAATCACTTGGCATCTTGTGCCCACATTATAATTCATAACAGTACGAACGACTCACGTGCCAAGGGAGTGACAATATCTAATATCTGTATAGACCACTCACGTGCCAACAATAATCATGACTCATGATTGCACGGACAACTCACGTACCAACAGGATAACTCTCACACATAAGGCAAGTATACGGGAGTACATGTAAATGGTCAAAAAATCAGGATTCATCTTCTTAGACCGATATGGGTGATTTATTTATGTGTATGCTTGTGCAAGTGTTCTACCACAATTCAAGTAAACAAGTAAGAGTAGAGACAATGAATGGCACATAAGAAACGATCACCACAAAATATACAGTGTAATAAAGATAGCAATGAAATTAAAACCACGAATAATACAACAAGATTAACTACACAGAACTAAACAAATAGTGCAACACGGAGTAAGACAATTAATAGTATGCTAAGGAAACAACCATCAAACACAAGTACAAAAGAATGTGGAAATGTCAACAAGAGCCATTACCGAGGTACCGCCTCGCAGTCTCAAATCACAAAGTGAATCACAATCTTTCCTTATATCACCACGGGAGCCTTTACATTTAGTTTTGAAAATTATTTTTCCTGAAATAGCACCCTGCGTTTTAACCCACCTTATCACACCACATGGCTTCTAGTAGTTCCCCTACTAACCACGCGTATCAAGCCCACCTTATCTCACTGCATGCGTTTCAACATCCAGACTTTATACCACCGCATGCGTTTCAATAATAACAACATCACGGCAGAAATCTCGTGCAAACACCATAATAAGCACGGCAGAAACCTCGTGCAAACACCATAATAACAGCATGGCAGAAACCTCGTGCAAATACCATAAACACAGCACGGCAGAAACCTCGTGCAAATACAACAATAACACGTATGCCAAAACATAACAGCTCAATAAAATGACTTTCACAATATGTGCCCATATGCCATAATATCTCCTCAAAACAGTTTCAATATCATAACCACGCATAGCCCTCAGCTCAACAACACTGAATACAACTGTAACAACAACAATAAAACGAGAATACGATAAGTAAATCAACTCAGGAACTTGATAATACAAAGAAACGATGGAACGAGCTAATAAAAAAGACACAACAGGGAATAATGGTCTCAACAAGAATAGCTCAACAAGGAAGAGATAATGTGTAGCAATGATTCCAAATAAGAATACGTCGACAATGGAAGGAATAACAAACTTCAATTAAGGCTAAGCAATTACGGAAGAGATAATAGTAATTTCAATTAAGGTTAAGCAATTACGGAAGAGATAACAATAAATTCAATTAAGGCACATAAGGGTTCAATTGGCAACAAGGTTAAAACATGAATCAAATAAATTCCTAATAGGACACGTAAGGGTAAATTTAGTAAGTGGAGGATTTAGCATGATAAAACAACTTCATATCTAATGAACATAAGAACCAAAGGCCCTAAACGGTCAAATTTCTACAAATAAGCTCGATCACGTACTCGTCACCTCGCGTGCACGGCTTTCATATGACACAATTAGCATAAATGACTCAAATCCTAAGGAGTAGTTCCCCCACACAAAACAGAACAGCAGAAACCTCATGCAAACACCATAACAATAGCACGGCAGAAACCTCGTGCAAACACTATAATAACAGCATAGCAGAAACCTCGTGCAAATACCATAACAACAACACGGCAGAAACCTCGTGCAAACACCTAAACAATCCTCTCAACAATAACACGTATGCCAAAACATAACAGCTCAATAAAATGACTTTCACAATATGTGCCCATATGCCACAATATCTCCTCAAAACAGTTTCAATATCATAACCACGCATAGCCCTCAGCTCAACAACACTGAATACAACTGTAACAACAACAATAAAACGAGAATACGATAAGTAAATCAACTCAGGAACTTGATAATACAAAGAAACGATGGAACGAGCTAATAAAAAAGACACAACAGGGAATAATGGTCTCAACAAGAATAGCTCAACAAGGAAGAGATAATGTGTAGCAATGATTCCAAATAAGAATACGTCGACAATGGAAGGAATAACAAACTTCAATTAAGGCTAAGCAATTACGGAAGAGATAATAATAATTTCAATTAAGGTTAAGCAATTACGGAAGAGATAACAACAAATTCAATTAAGGCACATAAGGATTCAATTGGCAACAAGGTTAAAACATGAATCAAATAAATTCCTAATACGACACATAAGGGTAAATTTAGTAAGTGGAGGATTTAGCATGATAAAACAACTTCATATCTAATGAACATAAGAACCTAAGGCCCTAAACGGTCAAATTTCCACAAATAAGCTCGATCACGTACTCGTCACCTCGCATGCACGGCTTTCATATGACACAATTAGCATAAATGGCTCAAATCCTAAGGGGTAGATCCCCCACACAAAACAGAACAGCAGAAACCCCATGCTAACACCATAACAATAGCACGGCAGAAACCTCGTGCAAACACTATAATAACAGCATGGCAGAAACCTCGTGCAAATACCATAACAACAACACGGCAGAAACCTCGTGCAAACACCCGAACAATCCTCTCAACAATAACACGTATGCCAAAACATAACAGCTCAATAAAATGACTTTCACAATATGTGCCCATATGCCACAATATCTCCTCAAAACAGTTTCAATATCATAACCACGCATAGCCCTCAGCTCAACAACACTGAATACAGCTGTAACAACAATAATAACACGAGAATACGATAAGTAAATCAACTCAGGAACTTGATAATACAAAGAAACGATGGAACGAGCTAATAAAAAAGACACAACAGGGAATAATGGTCTCAACAAGAATAGCTCAACAAGGAAGAGATAATGTGTAGCAATGATTCCAAATAAGAATACGTCGACAATGGAAGGAATAACAAACTTCAATTAAGGCTAAGCAATTACGAAAGAGATAATAATAATTTCAATTAAGGTTAAGCAATTACGGAAGAGATAACAATAAATTCAATTAAGGCACATAAGGGTTCAATTGGCAACAAGGTTAAAACATGAATCAAATAAATTCCTAATAGGACACGTAAGGGTAAATTTAGTAAGTGGAGGATTTAGCATGATAAAACAACTTCATATCTAATGAACATAAGAACCTAAGGCCCTAAACGGTCAAATTTCCACAAATAAGCTCGATCACATACTCGTCACCTCGCGTGCACAGCTTTCATATGACACAATTAACATAAATTACTCAAATCCTAAGGGGTAGTTCCCCCACACAAAACTGAATAGCAGAAACCTCATGCAAACACCATAACAATAGCACGGCAGAAACCTCGTGCAAACACTATAATAACAGCATGGCAGAAACCTCGTGCAAATACCATAACAACAACACGGCAGAAACCTCGTGCAAACACCCGAACAATCCTCTCAACAATAACACGTATGCCTAAACATAACAGCTCAATAAAATGACTTTTCACAATATGTGCCCATATGCCACAATATCTCCTCAAAATAGTTTCAATATCATAACCACGCATAGCCCTTAGCTCAACAACACTGAATACAACTGTAACAACAAAAATAACACGAGAATGCGACAAGTAAATCGACTCAGGAACTTCAGACCACAAAGAAACGGTGGAACGAGCTAATAAAGAAAGACACAACAGGGAATAATGATCTCAACAAGAATAGCTCAACAAGGAAGAGATAATGTGTAGCAATGATTCCAAATAAGAATATGTCGATAATAGAAGGAATAACAAACTTCAATTAAGGCTAAGCAATTACGGAAGAGATAATAGTAATTTCAATTAAGGTCAAGCAATTACGGAAGAGATACTAATAACTTCAATTAAGGTTAAGCAATTACGGAAGAGATAACAACAAATTCAATTAAGGCACATAAGGGTTCAATTGGCAACAAGGTTAAAACATGAATCAAATAAATTCCTAATACGACACGTAAGGGTAAATTTAGTAAGTGGAGGATTTAGCATGATAAAACAATTTCATATATAATGAACATAAGAACCTAAGGCCCTAAACGGTCAAATTTCCACAAATAAGCCCGAGCACATACTCGTCACCTCGCGTGCACGGCCTTCACATGACACAATTAGCACAAATGACTTAAATCCTAAGGGGTAGTTCCCCCACACAAAACAACGCGACAGAAACCTCGTGCAAATACCATAACAACAACACGGCAGAAACCTCATGCAAACACCATAATAATAGCATGGCAGAAACCTCGTGCAAATATCATAACAACATCATGGCAGAAACCTCGTGCCAACACCCGAACAATCCTCTCAACAATAACACGTGTGCCAAAACATAACAACTCAATAAAATGACTTTCACAATATATGCCCATATGCCACAATATCTCCTCAAAACAGTTTCAATATCATAACCACGCATAGCCCTCAGCTCAACAACACTGAATACAACTGTAACAGCAACAATAACACGAGAATACGATAAGTAAATCAACTCAGGAACTTGATAATACAAAGAAACGGTGGAACGAGCTAATAAAAAAGACACAACAGGGAATAATGGTCTCAACAAGAATAGCTCAACAAGGAAGAGATAATGTGTAGCAATGATTCCAAATAAGAATACGTCGACAATGGAAGGAATAACAAACTTCAATTAAGGCTAAGCAATTACGGAAGAGATAATAGTAATTTCAATTAAGGTCAAGCAATTACGGAAGATATACTAATAACTTCAATTAAGGTTAAGCAATTACGGAAGAGATAACAACAAATTCAATTAAGGCACATAAGTGTTCAATTGGCAACAAGGTTAAAACATGAATCAAATAAATTCTTAATACGACACGTAAGGGTAAATTTAGTAAGCGGAGGATTTAGCATGATAAAACAACTTCATATCTAATGAACATAAGAACCTAAGGCCCTAAACGGTCAAATTTTCACAAATAAGCCCGAGCACGTACTCGTCACCTCGCCTACACGGCCTTCACATGACACAATTAGTATAAATGACTCAAATCCTAAGGGGTAGTTCCCCCACACAAAGTTAGGCAAGATACTTACCTCAAAGAAGCTAGACCGATACTCTAAAATGACCTTCTCGAGTGAAATAATCTCCGAACGGCTCAAGTCTAGCCAAAATAACTTCAAATCATAAATAAAACTCATAGAAAATAAATTTCGGATAATAAAGCTTCAATCTTTTAACAAAACTAAAAAGTCAACCCCTGGGCCCGCACCTCGACACCCGATAAAATTCACAAAACCCGAACACCCATTCCGATACGAGTTCAACCATATAAAAATTACCAAATTCCGATATCAATTCGTCATTTTACATTTTTGAAAGTTTTTCTCAAAATCCTCATTTTCCCCAACTCAAACCACTAATTAAAAAATAAAAATAAAGATGGAATCATGAAATATAATAAATTCTGGGTGAAAAACACTTACCCCAATAATTTGCTTGGAAAACCCACGAAACATCGCTCAGATGTGAGGTCTACAACTCAAGATATGATAAAAATGGCCACACCCTCGATTTGGAAAATATATTCCGTTGCCCAGGTATTTGCACATTGCGATCGCGGAAATATACATGTGATCGCGAAGAAGAAACAATGACTGCCCCAAAAATGCACTACGCGATCGCGAATGAATCCATGTGATCGTGAAGAAGAAATGACACTGCCCCACGAAAAGGTACTATGCGAACGCGGAAGGCCCAATGCGAACGCGAAGAAGGAATCACTCACACGCACGCAATCGCGGACTGATCCTTGCGAACGCGAAGAGGAAAAAGGACCAGACCACCAAACATCCTTCGCGATCGCATCTACGCCTACGCGATCGCAGAGAAGGATGCCAGACACCAGAAATGCAACATTCCAAAACATAAGAAAATGGCCCGTAGCCCATCCGAAACACGCCCGGGCACCCCATCCAAACATACCAACTAGTTCCATAATATAACGCGGACCTACTCGAGGCCTTAAATCACATCAAATAACGTCGAAACTACGAATCGCACCACGAATCGAGCTTATAAATTTCTAAATCTTTCAACTTCCAAAACTCGTGTTGAAACATATCAAATCAACTCGGAATGACATCAAATTTTGCATGCAAGTCCCAAATGACATAACAGAGCTAATTCAACTCTCGAAATTGCAATCCTAGTCCGATATCAACAAAGTCAGCTCCCGATCAAACCTCTTAACCTTCCAAAACTTTAACTTTCCAATTTTTGCCAAAATGCATCAAATTATCTTACGAACCTCCAAATCCAAATTCGGGCACACTTCTAAGTCCAAAATCGCCATACGAAGCTCTTGCAATCATCAAAACGTCATTTTAGAGTCGTCTACACAAAAGTCAAAACTCCGATCAACTCTTACCGCTTAAGCTTCTAAAACAAGAATCCTTCTTCCAAATTGACCCAGAATCATCCGAAAACCGAAATCGACCACACATGCAAGTCATAACACATAATAAGAAGCTGATCGAGACATTAAGCTGCCGAACTGGATGCTAATTCTCAAAACGACCAGCCGGGTCGTTACAAATCATAAATCGACCCTCAAATGCCAAAATCTTACTCTCAAATACATAGTCCAAAAATTCTCAAATTTTACCTCAAACACACATAATCTAGGTATAAAAATCAATGGGTAATAAATATTTATCAATATAAGGGATGAATATTCACTTACCTCTTTCATTATAGTGAAAATCGTCTCAAAAATCGCCCCTAGCCGAGCTCCACAAGTCCAAAAATGAGAGAAAACTCAAAATCCTTCGAAATATATCACTGTCAGTCAATCCGCACCTGCGAGTCACTAAACCGCATATGCGATTTCGCAGGTGCAACCAAATCCCGCATCTGCGATACATCAACGACTCTCGACCATCCGCATTTGCGGACCATGCTTCACATTTGCAAGTCCGATTCTACGGACGAACATTGCACATGCGCTTCCACAAATGCGGCTCCCCGTCCACATCTACGGCCAAGACCTTGCCCAACCCAACTTCGCTTCTGCAGAAAATAACACTCGCAGATACGACATATACATCGCACCTGCGACCCATCAGCAGCCTCCCAAAATCTCGCACTTGCGCACAGATGGCCACTTCTGCGGCTCTGCACCTGCGGCCAAAACCTCGTAGGTGCGGTTACACCATAACTGATGCCAACAAAATTTACATAAGTCCAATAACCCAATCCGATTTCAATTTGAATCACACTCGAGGCTCCTGGGACCCCATCCAAACATACCAACCCGTCCTAAAATATGATACAAACTTAGTCGAAGCCTCAAATCACATCAAATAATATCAAATTCATGAATCACACCCCAATTCAAGCCTAACAAAACTAATGAATTTCCAACTTCTAAAACCAATGTCGAAACCTATCAAACCAACTTCGATTGACCTTAAATTTTGCACAGAAGTCATGAATAACACAACGGACCTATTCTAACTCCCGTAACCAAAATCTGAGCCAGATATCAACAAATTCAACTCTTGGTCAAACCTTCCAAACCTTCAACTTTCCAACTTTCGCCAATGCAAGCCAAAACAACCTACGGACCTCCAAATCAATATCCGGACATACTTCTAAGTCCAAAATTATCATGCGAAGCTATTGGAGCCATCAAAACTACATCTCGGAGTCATTTACACAAAAGTCAAACTCTGGTCAACTCTAACAAATTAAGCCTCCAACCTTGGGACTATGTGTCCCAATTTACCTCGAATCATTCAGGAACCAAACCAACCACCCCGACAAGTCACACAACCACAAATGAGCATAGGATAGGTGATAAATGGGCGAACGGGGCTGCGATACTCAAAACCGGCCGGGTCATTACAATTATTATATTGGTTTAATAAATAAATAAGTTAAATCCTATTAGACGCGAAAAAGTTATTAACCATTATTAAAATTTTGTATTTTCCTCCCACTATTACACGGTTGAGGGAACATGTGGATAACAGTTCAAAAACTCTAATGTATAACAATTTTTCATCAGAATTGTTTTGTCAAGAAAAGGAAAGAGAGAAATAATTTTTGAAGAAAGCTTCCACTAAATACAATTAAGAAAAAACACCATGGATCTAAATAAGTTTTCTTGATGAAAAGTACTATTTATGGACTTTGTGAAAGCCATTAAGTTCCCTCAATTATAAAATTATTGATAGAAGTATTATGTTAAATTATTTTTTGAATTAGAGTCTAGAACTGAAAATCCTAACAACTTGGAGATCTGTTAGTTTTGAGGGGCCAATTTGAGGCATTCCTTTAATGGTTAATTGCTAAGGAGCAGGCCACGTGGGAAGATTATCATGTGCTGAAGACCACATTTCCAGCTTTCTTCCTTGAGGACAAGGAAGGTTTCAAGAGGGGAGAAATGATGCAGAATCAAGCTGAGAATAAAAAAGGTGGTTGATCGCGGTTGGACTCCAGGCTATAGTAGCAGTACCTAGCCATTAGTTATTTAGTTAAATAGAAGTTCTGTTAAGTTACGGTTGAGTCCACTATAGTTTTAAGTAGAAGTTTCTGTATTTACACATTTGGCACGTTAATTTCCTTAGATGTCACTATCTAGTCCATCGTCAGATTTGTCTTATAGACTTGTACTGAATCCTTATACATTTTGCTTTCTGGATGATTCAGCTAGGGTTAGAGAGGGTATAAATTATAACTATTCTTCTTTTTACTCTTTTATCAATCAAATTATCTTTCAGTCGTAACCTAGTTAGCTTAGTTAGTCTTCTTCTTGATTTTACTATTCCATTCATCTGCTTGACTTCATTCTGCAACATTTGGTATCATAGTACTTTCTCGAGCTCTGTGGGTGAAGTTATGGTAGACATGGATGAGATTAAGTCTATGTTCGAAAGGATGACTGTCGAAATTATAAATTTTGCAGTTCGACAGACCCAGCTTAAGAACCAACATGATAAGGCTTTCACTGAGCTTAAAGAGTCCCTTGAAGCTGTGAACAAGTATGATAGAGGCAAAAGTATAGAAGAAGCTGGAGAGATCTACACTCTTTCCGGCAACCTAGCTGCTTGGGTACCTCCCAGCCATGGAGGGTTGGAATACCACAGCATACGCCTACTCGTTACCACTTTGGACTAGGCCCTTTACCTCACTCTCAAGTTCTCCTAAGGGCCGCTTCCCCTCAAGTCCATACCTCTACAGGTCATGTTCATGGCCAAACATCTGCCAATAACAAAGGAGGTAGAGATACAGTGGGAAAGAACCAACAACTTGCAGTCACTTCTCCGAGGGGAACAACTATGACAAGGATGACAAAGCTGGAGTTTCCTCGTTTTAATGGTACCAACCTCAGTGCCTGGCTATGCAAGGTAGAACGATTCTTTTCTCTTGATGAGGTAGAATATTCTTAGAGGGTTAAGGTAGCTTCAATGCACTTTGATGACTTAGCTATTGAATGGCATCTTGCTTACTTGAGGAGTAGGGCTCATCTTCCTTATCCTGCTTGGGAAGAGTATGTGTATGTATTGATGGACATGTTTGGGTATGAATATGCAGATCCTATGGTTGAGCTTAAGCTGATTAAGCAAACAGGGTTAGTAGAAGATTACCAAAGAGACTTTGACAGGATAATGACTAGATTAATCATTCTTCCTGAATATGCAATCACTACATTTGTTACTGGCCTAAAACCTGAGATTGGCTTCATAATCAAGAATCACAGACCTTATTCCTTACCCCAAGCATACCGGTTGGCTAGAAACATAGAAGCTCAGCTTATGGCCCAACTGAAGGTAACTAAGGCTTCTCTATTCAGTGGAGGGTCCTCCCATTCAAAGGGAGGCTCTTACAATTCATCTCCAAGAAGTACATCATTCAGAAAGGAAGGAGGCCAGTATAAGAAAGAGCCTGCTATTAACCTAAATAAAAGTTTCACCAGGAAACTTACCCCAGCTGAGATGAGTGAGAAAAGGCAGAAGGGGTTATGTTTATTTTGTAATGAAAAGTTTGTCCCGGGTCATAAGTGTAACACCTCCAAACAATTGTACTTGCTGGAGGTTAATGAAGATCCTGAGCCCATAGTTGAGAAGGAACTAGTGGAGAAAGAAGTGATAGAAGGAGAACTAGAGGAAGAATAGGAGAAGGCTTGTGAAATCTCCATTCATGCACTGAATGGGGTCCCAGGTTTCCATACCTTGAGGGAGACATGATACTCTGAAAGTAGGCCCTTGAGTATTTTGATTGATCCTGGTAGCTCACATAATTTCATTGACTGTGAGCTAGCTAGAAAGCTCAAGTGTGCAATGCATGCCATTAGGCCCTAGTCAATTAATGTAACTGATGGGTTCAACAAACAGACTGCAGAGTTATGTAAAAACTTCACTTGGATGATGCAAGGACTCACTTTCACTGATGATTTCTTATTATTGTCACTAGGGTCATGTGATATGATCTTAGGTGTGCAATGGTTATTACTTTTGGGTGATCTCCAGTTGAGTTTCTAGAAATTGACTCTGGGATTTGTGTATCAAGGAAGAGAAGTGGTATTAAAGGGAACAAAGGACAAAACCAGGATAGTGGAAGCCAAAATACTTGGTAAGTTGGCGAACATAGTTAGTCAACTCTTCATGATCAGAATGTTGCCAGCAGAGGGAGAAGGAGTAGAGGGAATCAGAGAAACCCATCCTCAGATACTGACTCTCACTGATGAGTACCATCAACTTTTCTCTGATCTAAAAGAGTTACCACTTTTTAGAGGGATTTTTTTATCATAGAATCCCTTTACAGCAAGGTAGTAACCAGTGAATGTCAAGCCTTACAGGTATTCTTCAAGTCAGAAGGATACCATTGAGTAGCTAGTTAAAGAGATGCTGAACCAAGGATAAGTACAACCTAGTTCTAGTCCTTATGTGCCACATGTGTTGCTAGTAGGAAAGAAGGATGGTTCTTGGAGACTATATGTAAACTACATGGCCCTAAGCAAGATGACTATCAAGGACAAATTTCCAATTCCAATCATAGATGAATTATTGGATGAACTAGGTAGATCGAAGATTATTCAAAGCTGGATCTAGGGTCAGGCTACCATCAAATAAGGATATCAAAGGAAGACATTTAGAAAACTGTATTCAGAACTCACTCTGGCCATTTTGAGTACTTGGTAATGCCATTTGGCCTTACTAATGCACCTTCAAGTTTCCAAGGCCTCATGAACCATGTGTTCAAGGATTACCTCAGAAAATTCATATTTCTGTTCTTTGATGATATTCTAGTATATAGCAGCAGCCTTGAAGATCACTTGCAGCACCTGCGAATCACCTTTAACCTATTAGTTCAGCACATGTTCTTTATAAGGAGACCCAGGTACTCTTTTGGAGCTACAAGGATCGAGTACTTAGGCCAGTTTATAACAGTAGAAGGAGTATCTACTAATCCCAAGATGATAGTTGCAGTACAAGATTGGCCAATACATAAGACTAAATGAGTTGAGGGGTTTTCTGTGACTAGCCGGGTACTACAGGAGGTTTATTTGGAGATATGGTATTATTAGCAAACCCCTCACAGACCTATTAAAGAAGGAAGGGTTCCATTGGAGTGATAAAGCAACTTCAGCCTTTGATAAGCTGAAGGAAGCACTGACCAGTGCACCTATTTTGGCCCTTCCCAACAGCTCCCTATTGTTTGTTGTTGAGATAGATGCTTCTGATCATGGAGTTGGGGCAGTGTTGATGCAAGAAGGCCATCCTTTGGCATATATCAACAAAGGCTTGTCAGTAAGGCATCATGGGTTATCAGTGTATGACAAAGAGCTTCTGGCCTTGGTGATGGCCATCACCAAATGGTCACAATACTCGATAGGAAGATATTTCATAGTGAGGACAGATCAGAAGGCTCTAAAGTACTTGTTGGAGCAGAAATTACACATGGGAACACAGATGAAATGGATGGCCAAACTTATGCAGTTTGACTTTGAAATTGACTACAAGAAAGGAAGGGAAAACAAGGCAGATGACTCTCTTTCCAGGCTACCCACAGCTGAAGTGTTTATGATCTCTCTTGCACCAACTGATCCTTCACTACTTCAAAGGATCAAGAATTCTTGGGAGTAGGATCCAGAAATAGTGGAACTTATCAGTAAGGTCAAGGAGCAGGAGGAGGATCTAAAGGGGTACACATTCTTTAACCAGCAGTTAAGGAGGTATGGTAGGTTGGTAGTGTTCACGCCCCGAACATAGGAGCGAGACAAGCACCCGGTGCCTCACCTAACCTGGCGTACCAAATTGCGACTACGGGACTCTGAACATATAATGTCATACTTTGGCCATGGGGCCACCTTGCAAGACAATTTGAGAAGCAAAATATAAAACTGAATGGAAACTAGCGCTAACTAAACATCAATATAAAGCTAGGCCGACAAGGCCGTCATAGCTACTACAGCTGACAAACCATCAAATATACATACCAGGCCTACAAACCCAACATACTGCACTAACCAACAGGATATGTCTACAAGCCTCTACTGATAGATGTACTATGATCGGAACAGGGCCCCGACATACCCATAACATATATACAGATATACATAAGATGTACACAACACTCTAGACCTGGCAACTCCGAAAGGCGTGGAGCTTACCGATCAGGCTGAACTCGGGAAACACCTACTGAGGAGATCTACTCGTCTGTCTATCTGAACCTGCATGCATGAAATGCAGCGTCCCCGAAAAAGGGACGTCAGTACGAAATAATGTACCGAGTATGTAAGGCAATAACATAACTGAAAATTGAAACTGAACTGATAATATAATAACTGGAAGTAACTAGGAGTCAAAGATGATCTGGAGATATACTTACCTGCTGATACTGACTCAACTCCTTCAATGTAGTAAGTAAAATAATTGTACGGCCTTATAAGGCTCGGTATATATAACTGCTCTGCCATAGTAGGCTCGCTCATAGGCGCTCGGCCATACTAGGCTATGTATCTCGATCATGCTGGGCTCGCTCATAGGCGCTCGGCCACAGTAGGCTCGGTATATAACTTTCCATCTAATCAGAGGTTGCCCAATAGGGGCCTGCCCATCGATTATAGCTCGATGGTAATGAAAATACTGTAATACTGTATATATAGGCTTGCTGCTCTCTTGACTGGAAGAAGACAATACTAAATTGAATATAGAATCTCGATAAGGAATAATATTGTAACTTATGAGACTAGAATAGTGTGAATAAATTCATGAATATGAACTTCTCTTTTGTCTCATTACTAACACATGTAGCTACGAGATCATGCCAAAATGAAGGAAGGCTTAGCCTTAACATACCTTATCACAATCTTTCCAATCACCAAGTTGAAATCACCTCTTCGCACCTTAATCTACAAGAATGATAATAATACTATCGTTAAGTTACGAAAGTTACAACTATCGCACAACGAACGACAAACTTATTTTGTATTAAAACGGGCAGCATCTCACCTATAATCCTTACTTCCTCCAAATTCTAGATAACACCAACAATACAAGAACAGAACAATGACAACATATATATATATCATTTTCCAGCCCTATATACACCATCAAATACTACAAAATAGCCCAACACACCCCAATCTCTTCATACACAAAACGACCACCGTAGTAGTGTCAAACGACCCGAAAATGTTATGACGAACGACCAGCCAACCACCCTATATTTATATGGTGTTTCTACACCCCCTTCCTCCTCCAAAACTCCACAAAACAGTAGTAAAATACGCAGCTCAACAGCAACACAAAACAGTCCGCTACAAGTGAATAACTCGAACTCACGGCTTCCGATCACCGTCCCGTAAGTTCTCACAAGTATAGAACAACTTACCATGAATTTATAAAAGAAAAACTGGATGAAAGAGAGCAGTAAACTCACCTTATTTGTTGGATAACTCAGCTCCTATCTTGGTTCTTCAAACTCTAGGTTTTACCTCCAATTAGAACTTGAAAGGGAGAGAAAATCAATTAGGGTTTGTGAGAAATTTTTGGGAGAATTCTTTGCAGAGCTTATGTCTGGTTATTATGCTCTATTTTAAGTCTAATATATAAAGAAAATAGGCCTTTAAAAGGCCTCTTTGGACGACCCGAAATGGCCCATTTTTGGGCTTTTATTTAAGCAAGTAGGTGACACACCTACTTGTCACCTAGCAGCTTGCGCAGTATCGCAAAAATGCCCATATCTCACTACTCCGATGTCGTATTGACAAACGGTTTAATGAATTAGAAAATAGACTCATAGATCTTTAATTTGATGGGTGGAACACCCCATAACTCTAAGTATATTGGGAGAAAATTGCAGTTAGATTTGACCTAAAGTTTCAGTAAAACTTATGAGTGTAACTTGTGATGACTTTCATCGACTTTTGTTCCACAACTCGCTTGACATTAAAACATAACACACGGATGTCATACGACTAATATAAATCATAACATAATCTTCTTATCATGTTAATCACCCTAGTCTCACCCCAAAGGTACATGTTATAACATTCCCAACTTGTCGACTTTCGACGAAACATTATTTTATTCAATTGCTTTAGCTTCTGAACTGTCCAACCCTCTTTGTACTTGTTGTTCATGATCTTCAATATTTGTAACCTCATAGGTAACATGATTAACTTACTTTATATACTTTTAAATATTATCTCATTTTTGGTCCTACATTAGTTTGCTTACGACGCATTTTTACGTACAAAAATATAGGGTGTAACAGGTAGTTGGGAATGACAGTCAGCTGAGGCAAGACATTATTCAACTATGGCATTACAGTTCTAGTGGAGGGCATTTATGAATGGAGAACACATATATAAGGATCTCTTCACTATTCTATTGGAAGAAACTGAGAGATGAAGTTAACAATTATGTGAGGAAGTGTGCAGTGTGCTAGAAAAGCAAGTATGATGCTACAGCTTCCTCGGGGCTACTTCAGCCATTGGCTATTCCTTACTCATCATGGTCCAACATTAGCATGGACTTTATAGATGGACTACCAAAGTCAAAAAGGGAAAATCATCATTTTGGTAGTGGTAGATAGGTTCACCAAATATGGGCATTTCATCGCTATCAGTCACCCTTATACTGCCACCTCTATAGCTCAAGTCTTTTTGGATAATATCTTCAAGCTCCATGGCATGCCGGAGAATATTGTCAGTGAGTGCGATCCTGTTTTCATCAGCAAATTTTGGCAGGAGCTATTTTCATTACACGGAGTCACATTGAGAACCTCATCAACCTACCACCCATAGTCGGATGGCCAAAGTGAGGTGCTAAATAGAACTGTTGAGACCTATTTGAGGTGCTACTGTTCAGATAGCCAGCAAGATTGGGCATTGTACCTTCCATTGGCTGAATGGTGGTACAATTTCACCTTTCATTCTGCAATCCAAACAACACCCTACGAAGCTTTGTATGGGCAGCCTACTCCCATCCATCTGCCCTATTTGGCTGGAGAAGCTACATATGAGGAGATAGACAAGAGCTTGATCAGGGAGTTCAAGACTCAATTGCTCAGGTTTCATTTACACAACGCTCAACAAAGAATGCAATCTCTAGCCAACAAAGGTAGAAGTGACAGGCAGCTGCAAGTAAGAGATTGTGTGTACTTAAAAATACAACCTTACAGGCAGCTAACTCTATCCAACCAGAATTTCTCCAAGCTATCTACTAAGTATTTAGTCCTTATCAAGTTCTACAGAAGGTGGGATCAGTGGCTTATAAGTTATCCTTACCTTTTCATGTGGCTATCCATCCCACTTTTCATGTGTTACAACTCAAGCTTTGCCATGAGCTACCAGAAACTTTCAACCACCCTCCAATAGTGGACATTGCTAGTCCTTATTGTGTAGAACCTCAGGAGATATTGGAAAGAAGAATGATCAAAAAGGGGAACAAGGTTGTTGCTCAATTGCTAAGGAGCAGGCCACATGGGAAGATTATCATGTGCTGAAGACCACGTTTCCAACTTTCTTCCTTGAGGACAAGGAAGGTTTCAAGAGGGGAGAAATGATGCAGAATCAAGCTGAGAATTAAAAAGGTGGCTGATCGCGGTTGGACTCCAGGCTATAGTAGCAGTACCCAGCCGTTAGTTATTTAGTTAAATAGAAGTTCTGTTAAGTTACGGTTGAGTCCACTATGGTTTTAAGTAGAAGTTTCTGTATTTATACATTTCGCACGTTAATTTCCTCAAATGTCACCATCTAGTCCATGGTCGGATTTGTCTTATAGACTTATACTAAATCCTTATCCATTTTGCTTTCTGGATGATTCAGCTAGAGTTAGAGAGGGTGTAAATTGTTGTAACTATTATCCTCTTTACTTTTTTATCAATCAAATTATCTTTTAGCCGTAACCTAGTTAGCTTAGTTGGTCTTCTTCTTGGTTTTTCTGTTCCATTCGTCTCCTCGACTTCATTCTGCAACATTCTCCTAAAAATGGACTTTATGTCAAATTACTCAAGTTTTTCTGTGTTGGAAGTCAGAGCTCTGGTTCTAAAATACATTGTTCCTGTTTGGCCATAAATATTAGAGTTTTTTTTTTTTAAAAAAAAAAATATTGTTTGATTATGAAATATGATTAGTTTTTGAAAAAAATTGATAAAAATTTCAAGTTCCCAAAAACTTATTTAGAATAATTTTTCAGTGAATTTTTTTCTTTCACTTATAAAACTTTATTTTTTTTTTCAAATAAAATGCGTGTCCAAACACAATTTCAACTTTCAAAAATTATTTTTCTAACACAATTTCAAAAATTTATTTTTTAAGTTTCAACCAAATTTATGAACAAGCTTTGTTTCGGACCTTTCCCTCAAGTAGCCCGATGCACAAAACATTCCTTATTATAAATTGAACTTACGCCTCAAACTTCTCCAAATTTCCTTTTTATGCCAATAAAGTTTTCTGAATAACTCAAAACACACTTAATTTTCCTGCTATACGAGCAGTCAAATCACGAGCGTGTCAAGATGTCGTTGGATATTCACATTATCTTACTATGGAACAGCAATTACGTTTCAAAGATTCAGAAGCAAGGACAAGCAAGGACTTAATTCGGCTAATTCTTTTCTGTTTCAATTCATTTTCAATTTTTCCTTTTTCATTTTTCCTTATTATACAAACCTTTTTTCTCTCTCTTTCTCTCACACACAGTAAACCCTCAAAAACTCAGCTTTCGTGAGTAGCTCTAAAAGGTACAATCTTTTTCTCTAATTCTTCCGTTTTCTTGAATTGCTCCTCAGAATACTATCTGGGCATATGCTTCTTGTGCTAATCTTGAATTTTTCATGCTGTTTTCGTGATTCTATAGATTCACATGCTTAGATTTGTTAGTCTATGCCCATTAGGGTTTTTGGAGTTATTGTCTTTAGGGTGATTCTTGTAAAGTTGAAAAATTTCTGCTTTTCTTGTACCCAGATTCTGTAACTATGGATGAGCAAGAAGGGGTAAGTAGAGTCACTAGTGTTTCAGAGCCCACTGTGGGTAATACTGTTGATGAAACCCTAGTAGAGAATTTGCGATGTGAGGGGCAGGCTTATAGTGAGGGGGATGGTGGGGAGATAATGGTGGAGGTTGTAGGCACTGATGTGTTTGTTGATGGGGTTTGTGGTCATGGTGCTGAATTGGGGCATGAGGGATCGGGAAAAGGAGCCGACCCTTATAGGGATTCTCTGTCAAGGGATGCTGAGGACTCATCTGGGAATACTGGAAATGGTGTTGAAGGTGTACTTTATGTTGAAGGGTCATCTGGGGATGTTTTTGTGACATCTAGCGCTGAAATTGTTCCGAGTGTAACAGCTTGTACAGTTGTACAGCAAGTCAGCTTCAGTGATGCTGAGGGTAATGTTGTCAGGAGCACTGAATCTGTTGGTTTGACTTCACCTGATGTTGCGGGGGATGTTTCCAAGACAGTGGACAATGAGGCTGTGAGTGAAACAGCTGATAGAGTTTTGGAGCAAGTCAACATCAGAGTTAATGAGGAGGGGAATGTTGTGGGAAGCTCTGTATCTGTTAAAGGGAGTGCTGATTTGACACTGCAAAGAGTGGGTCTTTCTGGTGATGGGGTGTGGAATCCTGGAATTGAACCTCTGGCTGGATCTTCTTCATTTGTGCCACAAGACAGTTCTAATATTAAGGCTAGCAATCTGAGATTGGATTCTTCTGAAAAAAATGAAACTTCAGTCACAGAGATAGTTGGCCAGGCTAGTGACAAAGATGTTGCCAATCATGCAAGGGATCAGATATCAGATCATCCAGCTGAAAGAGTTGTGTCAGGGGATGGTGAGTTGGTAGAAAAAATGCATTCAGAGGTTGAAACCATGGAATCCGAAATCCCTGATCAAGAGAAAGATGACTTGAGCAACAAGGATGAGAATTCACATACTGATGTTGAAACCATGGAAACCGATGTCCATGATCAAGAGAAAGATAACTTGAGCAACAAGGATGAGAATTCACATACTGATATTGAACCCATGGAAACTGATGTGTATGATCAAGATGGTGGGTTCCCTAACAAGGATAATAATAGCAATTCTGTTGATGACACAGTTTCTTTGAGACCAAACAGTCCAATCCCTGAAGATAAGGGAGGGGATATCAAGGTAGTTAGTGGCGATTCAAGAATATTAGTTGACCACACCCCAGTTGTACATGATCACTCCTTAGGCATCAATGGTAACACTGCGCCATCGTACCCTGGGAAGCAAGAACATAGCTTGAAGGAAAATTTGGCAGCAGAGAATGGGGCTATTGGTTCTTCTTATGAAAAAGCAAACCATGCCGAGGTTCGGGTATTTAAGGTTGATGCCATGCATGAAGATATAAGCGATCTTGCTTTATGTACACAACCAGAAGCTTCTCATTTGGAAGCCCAAACTGGCAATCTTAAAGAGGTGTTTATGGATGGTAGTGAGGTCTCAATTTTAAAGATACCAGTATCCAGTGATAAAGATGGGATCTTAAGTGGTTCAGACGAGTTTCCAGATATACAGCCTAAGGTTGCGGATGGAGTTAGTGAAATTTCTAGTGATGATCTCCCACTGTCTTCTGAACAGGCGAGTGCTCATGATACAGGAAACTTTGAGGAGATGGAAGTCGAGGGGGTTCATCACGAGACAACTGGCACTATGACCTTTCCCATGAATGATGAGAGTCTGAATGTAGTGACGGTTGATGCCAGGTTGGATAATGACGCGGGAATTGGACACTTGGAAACCTCTCATGAACCAGCTTGCAGAACTGATGGAGATAGTGTTGAAATGGACAGGGATGGGGATGCCCAGCTTGGAACTGCCACAACAAGCTTAAGTTGCACTGTGGATAAAAATATTTTAACAGCTGAAACAACAGTGTCTCTTGAGACTATGGCTAGCCCAGGAGAGAAGAACACGATGGATGAAACAAACAGAGTAACCCACTTCCTGCCGGAAGGCTTGGACGGGGACATGTCGCTGCAGCGTGTTGAGAACGAGAGCTTATTGCCTTTTGATGACTATGCAGGAAAAGAAGACGATCCCAAGATGAGTGCAGTGTCATCTAACGATGATGTTATGACTGAAACTTCATTACTTCAGGATACTGACAAAACTTCAGATTCTGATGTTGTTAATGGGAAGTCGCCTCTTTTACTGGAAGATAATGACTTAAAGGTCGAGGCTGAACAGAAAGTGGAGACTAAGGACACTGCTCTTAGAGAGGATCCTACTCAAGCTCATGATTTGGCTCACGATACAAAAGGTGTTATTACAGGAAAGCATTCGGATATTACCAAAGAATTTGAATCCACTGCGAATCAAGAGGGTGTAGTGGAGCATGATCATATGCTTGCTCTTGAGATGGATCATGAGGCTGGGAATGCAGCAACTGCTGATAAAATGTCAATTGAAGAAAACAACTTTAATGTAGAGGGTGCTATAAAATCTCAAGCTGTAACAAATTCTGGTGCTGATGTCCCTCCTCCAGTTGGAGATCAAATTGTAGAAACTTGTATTTCTCATACTAGCAATGCCGAGACGTATCAAGCCAATGAGTACCAGGATTCCTCGAACGCAAATGAGGGTCTTGTTTCCCGTGCGCATGCTGTAGAAATGAAGGTTGCCGATGAACAAGAGAAAGATGAAGTTGAAAAGCTTCATGCTGATACTGTGCAGGAATCTTCAGAGCAAGACAAAGGAACTGAAGAAGTTGCTTCCGAGTCTAGCCACACTGTGATGTTGAATGAGAAGCCTGTGAGCTTGTTGAAAATGCAACCTGGTTATCTCATTCCACCACAAACTGATGACGATGAGTACTCTATATCTGATTTAGTCTGGGGAAAAGTCAGAAGCCATCCATGGTGGCCTGGACAGATATTTGATCCTTCCGATGCTTCAGAAAAGGCCATCAAGTACCACAAGAAAGACAGCTTTTTGGTTGCGTATTTTGGAGATCGTACTTTTGCATGGAATGATGCATCTGTGTTGAGGCCATTCTGTTCTCATTTCTCCCAAATTGAGAAGCAAAGTAATTCAGAAACATTTCAAAATGCTATAAGCTGTGCTTTGGAAGAGGTTTCTAGACGGGTTGAGCTTGGTCTTGCTTGCTCATGCACACCTGAAGATTCCTATGATGAGATTTCATGTCAGATTGTGGAGAATACTGGGATTCGTGAAGAATCAAGCAAAAGATATGGAGTGGACAAATCAACTGGAGTCACTTCCTTTGGACCTGATAAGCTCATGCACTATATGAAAGCGTTAGCCCTATCACCAACTTGTCGGGCTGATAGGTTGGATCTCACTATTGCTCGAGCTCAGCTAGGGGCCTTTTGTCGCTTCAAAGGATATCGTCTGCCACCCAAATTCTTGTTAAGTGGAGAATTGCTGGAAAACGATGCTGAAGTTCCACAGGGGGACGGTGCAACTGACGAAAAGGGCCATGCTTCAGAAGACAACGAGCAACATCCCACCAGTAAAGTCTCTGCTCACAAACGTAAGCATGGTTCAAAAGATATTTCACAGACGAAAAAGAAAGAGCGAAGCATGTCAGAGCTGATGGTTGATGTGGAATGTGAGTATTCTCTAGATTGTGAAGATGATCAAGATGGAAAAACATTCACTTCTAGCAAAAAGAGGAAGGCTGTTGATTCTCTTACTGATGGATCGGACAAGAGACCAAGTGTTTATGCAGCTAAAGTGTCAACCACAGCATCTGTATCCCCTAAGCCGTCCTTCCGTATTGGTGAATGCATTCAAAGAGCGGCAAGCCAATTAACTCGTTCAGCCTCACTTCTGAAGTGCAACAGTGATCAAACTGGGGCTGATGTTCAATTGCAGGACTCGCCAAAGGGAAAGGTTGTGATTCCGACTGAATTGCCTTCCCCAAATGATTTGCTCTCACAACTTCAGTTGGTGGCATGGGCTCCACTGAAAGGCTACAACTTCTTAAAAACCATCACTTCTTTCTTTTCGGGATTTAGAAATTCAGTTGCTTTGAGCCAGCATTCTCGGAGGCAGAATTCATCAGCCGGAAGACCTAGCGGTGGTCGAAAGAGGAAAGCTTCACAAACTGCAGCTGGGCTTGCTGAAGAATTTGAATTCGATGATGTAAATGATTCTTATTGGACAGACAGGATTGTACAAAACTATGGTGAGGAGCAGCTACTGCAGAATGGTCAGAGTGGGGAAGGAGACCGTCAGCTTACGGTTCATGATCCAGAGAAACCCAATAAACCAGGTCGTAGACCATACTCTAGAAAACGAAAATCCAGTGCGGATGATGATACGACGCCAGGTGTTCCTCCGGAGGACATTGAGAAGAGGAAGCATGAGCCAGCAGAACTCATTTTAAATTTTGCAGAAGGTGGTCCTCTTCCATCTGAAATGAACCTTAATAAAATGTTTAGGCGGTTTGGACCGCTGAAGGAGTTAGAAACTGAAGTTTATCAGGAGTCTTCTCGTGCTAGGGTGGTCTTTAAAAGGGGTTCTGACGCAGAGGTTGCTCATAGTAGTGTGGGAAAGTTCAACATCTTTGGGTCACGGCAAGTGACTTACGAGCTCAGCTACACACCAGTTATCTCATTTAAGCCGATGCTCATTACACTTGCAGCAGATCTGGAGGGAGCTATTTGATGATACAGTTCCAAGATGGTGGTAGTTCCAGGTAGCTATTCACTCATTATAGATGCACTCTTGAAAAGCTATACATTCGAATGCTGATCTTTGGGTCAAAATTGGCATAATCTGGCAAGTAACAACCCTTATTTTTGTGGCCTTCACTCCTCTCCCCTTCCCCAAAGGAGTTTCCATGTGTTCTCTATACGTACCCTTTCATGAGAAATTCTGAAGAATTCCTAAAATTTTCGCTCTTCAAAAAAAATTAGTCGTGCCCATATGAAGGCAAAGTCTTTCCACTATCTAAATTACTCCCTCTCGATCTCCCAGATATGGTATTTTCTGAAGTTCTCAAGGCTATCTTGCTGGAAAAATTTTAAGCAATATTTTGCTAGTGAAGAACTTCACCATTATAATTTCCAGGGGTCGAGTTCAAATTTTAACTACATTTGATGATTGGAAAAGAATCAGTCCCTTTAGTTCATTGTGTTTGTTATGTTGCTGCTTGATTCTTGTATGTTGGATGTTATCTGTCTTCGTTTTCGGCACAACAGTCTTTGCTCGGGAACTTTTTTTTTTTTTTTTTTTTTCTGACTACTATTCTGCTTTGTATTGTAGTTTGAAGAAAAAATGACTATGCAGCGACGGCCAACAGTAACACTTTGATTAGAGTGGGTTTGCTGGAGTAGAGGGTGACCAGAGACACAGATGCATCTTTTTGTATAAAAGACCTCATTTCTGTCTTATGTACTTTCTTATCTCTTTGTATTGGCGAAAAGAAGAGTTGTCCCTCCTGCATTAGAAATGATAAGTGCATGATGCATCGATATCGTGCTGTGTTCATGCTTATGATCATCTTCCCAGTTTCCTCTTGATTTTTCTGGATGAATGAAGATGAAATTTTTGTCTGAGCCTCGGATGATGCAAGTATAGAAATTTGTCCACAAACACTTCGGGATGTTGTTGAAACTTAAATGGCAATTAAGTTAGACAAGTGTAGTCGGCTTAAGAGATTGTCAAGCTTAAAAAATAAGAAGTGAAGACTCCTTTAGCTCATTTTCTGGTTAGGTGCCAATTTCCTTATCAGGAACATTTTGATACACACTAACTTGTGAGACATGGTAAACAAGAATTGTGCAAGAAATTGACCAGGGCATGTCCAGTTGCTAGGTGGGATTAGTTTCTTTGTAGCCAGCCCTTATGTTTCAATTTGCATGAGTCTACTTTGGGTTTATAAATTATTAACGTCATGATGATATAAATATAAATGAAACTATTAGGCATATATATATCCATTGGGCTCTATCAGTCACTGCTGAGTTTAAGGTGAAGCTCAAACTTGCATACACGTATTCTGATTGTTTTCTGGCAAAAAGATTGCAGAAAGATAACACCATAGGTCAAAATTCAAAAAGTTTTGTCCTATTAAAGATTTGCCCATGGGACAAGCGGGTCAAAAGTTCAAGACTACCTAATATCAGGGCCGTTCTGATAAATCACCTGAGCGACCAACTTATGCCTGTTTCAACTTTACCTGTGATTCATTCGCAGCTCAACGAATTAGTAACTATTAGCCGTTGACCAAAAAAAAAAAGTAACTATTAGCCCAGTTTAGACTTAGTTCAGAACAGTCTTTAATAAATAGTACTAATGATTGATAATTTCGAGCACCGACCAACCTTAGAGTTTTCATTTTTCACTTTCTCAACTTTAATTAAGTACTAATGAATGATAATTTTGTACACTCTGGACAGTTTCTTTACAAAAAGAGTGCAACGACAATGAATTTGAAAAGTGAGGGGAAAAAGGGAAAAGGAGATCGTCCCACACACATTCAATCGGTTGGGGTGTCATTTATAGAAACTTACAGAATTTCGGCCTACATAACCAAGTTTCTTGGTCGTTTGGTTAGATCCAAGGATTGCTGGATAATGATCCCACATTCGATGTGAGATAAATAATATCGAAATTTTGATGTAAAATTTATATCGATAGCAGTTATACGCATAACCAAACATTGAATAAATATAATTTCAAATCTTATACCGAGATTAGTATCCTAATCTCCTTAACCAAACATCTCTTAAGGTTTTGAGTTAGATTGTTCAAATTATGCTTAAAATGCATTGAAATTCATGTATGTTACAAGTAACTACATATGTTACTCCTGATGCGGAAAATGTTCAAATATGCCCCCGAACTATTGAAAATAGAGCAATTATGTCCTCCGTTTGCATTTGGGTACAAAATTGTCCCTGCCGTTAATAAAGTGGTTCACTTTTGCCCCTTCCCACTAACATACTCCACATCAAGGACAATTTTGTATCCAAATACAAACGGAGGGCATAATTGCTCTATTTTCAATAGTTCAGAGGCATATTTGACCATTTTTCGTATAAAATAATATTTTTTTTGCTGAGTTGAAAATCCATATTGGAGAAAAAGTATATAAAAAAAAGAGGGAACAGAATGTCTTGCCATATCTTTTACGTAGTAATTACTACAATGACGAGAAATCTCACCGGAAAATTCCTCCGGCCAGCTGATCACAACCTCCTGCTTCACTTTTTTTGCTTATTATTTTCTTACTGGATCAAATTCGTGTGATTTGATTTTTATATTCTTTGAACTCCTAAGTCCTAGAGGGACTCGAATCCGGATCTGCTCAAAGGATACAATGCCATTGTTCATCATTGATGTATCCGTAATAAAATGACCTATTACATTGTAATATCAATTCTTAATGCAAAATCTTATTATTAGAGTACCAAGTAATTAATGGTGAAATTTTTTTCGTTTCGTCTTCCTATTGTAATTTGCAACCACATATCGATACATCCATAAGTTACTATCACAAATTCCACTTTTACATTTCTCTGATGTGGGTATTTGGGTATAAAATTGTGCCCTCCTTTTGTACCCAAATGCAAACGGAGGGCATAAATGCTCTATTTTAATAGTTTAGGGGCATATTTGGACCTTTTCAGTTCAGCAAAAAAGTATTATTTTATACGAAAAAGGATCAAATATGTCCCTGAACTATTGAAAATAGAGCAATTATGCCTTCCATTTGTATTTGGGTACAAAATTATCCTTGATGCGGAGTCTGTTAGTGGGGAGGGGCAAAAGTGAACCACTTTATTAACGGCAAGGGCAATTTTGTACCCAAATATAAACTGAGGGCATAATTGCTCTATTTTTAATAGTTCAGGGGCATATTTGACCCTTTTCCGTTTCTGATATATAAGGATAACAATAATTCCAAGTAAGTTGGGTTGGATGTATGGATTTTTATTATACATGTTAATTCATTTAATCCTGTCCCAATTCAATATTATTAAAAAAAGGTTTTAAATGTTCTCTATATCAGTGTTTTAAAAGGCGTGAGCGTAAGACGAGGCGTTTTACATATGCCTCAGCAAGGCGTAAGCTCCGAGGCACGGGGTGTAAGCCCCATGGGTATTTAATTTTTAATATTTTATAAAATAATATAATTACAATAAATATTTATAAATAGGTAAAATTACATAAAAGAAGAAAATTATATATATATATATATATATATATATATATATATATATATATATATATATATATATATATATACATACATACATACATACATACATACATACATACATAATAAAGTTTTCTACGTGGAGGAACAAAAAGGATGACTAACCTGCAATTTAAACTTTGAACTTGGTGCTATAAAGGAGAATGTAGTTCTCTTTGTATTTGTAAAAAAGATATAGACTATTAAGTTGCTTTTGGGAGATAATAACAGACTAACGGACAAGATAAAGAATTGAAAAAGACCATAGATTAAGGCTTCAATAAAAAAAAAAAAGGTCTTGACTTTTAAATTTAATACATTTAAGTTCCTTTTTAAAGTTTTTGAGTAATTACAAGTTGACTTTTGAGAATTTGGGTATTATATGAAGGACTTATTCAACAAATTTTGTTTTAATTTGAAAAAGTCTCTGGGGCTTGTGCCTCACTACAAAAACGCGCCTCAAACGCCCGGACGTATGCCCTGAATTGCCGGGCGTATACCTCTTGAGACTTTCGCCCCACACCATCGCCTCGGGGCATTTTTGGTGCGCCTCTCCCCAGGGCTAGCTCCAGGGCTCGCCCCGAAAACGTCTTTTAAAACACTGCTCTACATTTTCTGTTAGCATATAAATTTCTAACTATATTAAAAGACTTCTAACAAAAATAAATAGCTAAAATGACTAAACTTAATCCCAATTAATTGGAAATATTTATATCGATCTTTGTTTGTTAGGCAAAATACATAAAGACCCCATTAAACTTGTTCAAAAAATAGGTTTGAACACTTAAACTAAACGGGTATTCTTTTACCCCCTTAAATGTATTTGGAGTGAATTTTATTCCACCCAAATAGCTGATGTGGCAAAAAAATAAAAATAAAAAAATAATTAAACGTGTAAAAGGTGGGCCCCTTTCTTTTCTATTCTTCAGATCTCTTCAACTACCCCGTTCTTTCTCCTTCTCCCCCTTTCTTATTCAGATCTGAGTTCCTTTACTTTCTTCTTCTTCTTCTTCTTCTTCTTCTTCTTCTTCTTCTTCTTCTTCTTCTTCTTTTTTTTACTTCTTTTCTTTAATAAGTTTAACCAATTTTTTTGAATTAATACCCAGATCTACTAATCTGTAAGACAAATATGGGAACTAATCTTCAAGAATCTAGAATTTGATTTATCAAATTAACGAAGCAAATTGAGGAAAAATAATTTCTATTTGCAACATATGATTTGCTACGTTTTTTCAACAAGATTGCCGTAAAGTAGCATATAATTTGTGATTTAACATTATTACACTCAACTCAGGAAGATTGTCAATTTACCCCAAAATAAAGTTTTAAGCCATCAGTCTCCTTCGACCGCAGTGGCATCTGCCCAATTGGCAGCAATTTCTCGGCGTGGAATGCTATGGAGTTTGGTGTACAAATTCACCTGCAGGTATTGCGATTAATTTGTTGAAGAAATATGAATATATTAGGATTTTGTTATATCTAAATTCTTACTCATTTGATTGAAGAGAGATGGTTAAATCTAGCACTGAACTTGGTATTATTATTGAAGCATTTTAATAGTTAATTAGGATTATTAGTGTAAAATTATGAGTAAGAAAAAAGAAAAAGAAAAAGAAAAAGAGGAAAGTTTTCCAAAGAAAAAAGACAGACTTCTTTCCTTTTAGGCATAATACACCAATGCAACCTTGTTTAATTCCATTTTTAGGATAGAAAAAATGCCGAGGAATGGAGGTGAAGTTCAATGATTTCGTTGTGCAAAAAGAACAGTGATATTCAAAATTTCAACAACTATAGGGGTATCAAGTTACTAAGTCACACTATGAAATTTTGGGAGAGGATGGTAGATATGAGAGTACGGAGGGCCGTGTCTATTTTCGAGAACCAGTTTGAATTCATGTCGGAGTGGTCGACTACAGAATCAATTTATCTTATTAGGAGATTAGTGGAACGGTATATGGAGAGGAAGAAGGACTTACATATGGTGTTCATCGATCTAGAAAAGACATACAACAAAGTCCCAAGGGAGGTTCTATGGAGATGCTTGGAGGCTAGAGGTATACCTGTCGTCGCATACACTAGGTCGATTAAGGGCATGTATGTTGGAGCCAAGACCTAGATAAGGACAATGGAAGGGGACTCGGGACACTTTTCAGTAAAGATGGAGTTGAATAAAGGATTAGCTAGCTCTTAGCCCGTTCATATTTGCCTTGGTGATAGATGAGTTGATGTGACACATTCAAGAGGAGATACTTTGGTGCATGTTATTTGCATATAACATAATACTAATTGACGAGACGTGAGGTGGTGTTAATGCTAGGTTGGAGATCTCTGGAGGTAGACCCTGGAGTTTAAAAGTTTCAAGTTGAGTAGGACTAAAATAGAATACATAGAGTGCAAGTTTAATGATGCGACTCGGGAGCTGACATTAAAGTGAGGCTGGACACACAAGTCATACCCAAAAGAGAAAGTTTTAAGTATCATGGATCTATAATCCAATGTATTTGCGATATTGGAGAGGATGTTACACATAATATTAGAGCGGGGTAGATGAAGTGGAGGCTCACATCTGGCATCTTGTGTGACAAGAATGTGCCACCAAAACTTAAAGATATATTTTATAGAGTGCTGGTTAGACCGACTATGATGTATGGGGTAGAGTGTTGGCCAGTCAAGACCTCTTATGTTTAGAAGTTAAAAGTTATGGAAATAAGGATGATGAGATGGATGTGTAGCTATACTAGGAGAGACATGGCTAGTAATGAAGATATTTGGGACAAGGTGGGAGTGACCTGTATGGTGGACAAGATACGGGAAGCGGGACTGAGATAGTTCGGGCACGTGAAGAGGAGAGGCACAAATGCCCCAATAAGGATGTGTGAGAGATTGGATATGGCGGGTCCAAGGAGAGGTAGAGGTAGGCCAAAAAAGTATTGGGAGAGGTGATTAGGTAGGACATGGCACATCTTCAGTTTACCGAGGACATGACTCTTGATAGGAGTGTGTGTAGGTGGATGATTAAGGTAGTAGGCTAGTAAGTAGTCGAGCGTATTTCTTTTTCAAACTTGTACTTTCTTTTCAGAGTTGTAGTACTAGTGTTATTGTGTTCCCTATTTTTAGATTGCTATTGTTACCTGTTTTCTTTTCTTCGGTTATATATTTTTAGGTTATAACTGTTGTGATTTTGCTTTTATTGAGCCGATGGACTATCGAAAATAACCTTTCTATATCTTCACAAGGTAGGGGTAAGACCTGCGTACATACTATCCTCCTCACCAGAGACAGATCCAGGATTTTGGGAAGATGAGTGCACTATTACGAAGAGTTGGATCCAGACTATAAATTTTACGGGTTTAACCTTTGATTTTTACTATTACACCCATTACACTTTTAAAATTATAAGTTCAAAATTAATTTATTTTAAAATAATAATTTTCTTACATCTATATCAATACTCCGTGTCAAAAATGTTAGGGTCAGTTAAACCAATTGACTATATGCTACGTCATTCATTGCCACTAGCTTTAATATACACATTTTATTTAATCATATAAGATTTTACAGTGAAAAAAAATAGAAATTTCAATGTGTGAAAATTTTGAAAGAAAGAAAAAAAAAAGTACTTAATTAATAAGGAAAAAGTGACACCAAATATGTCCATCTCCCATGGGCACTGTCACGATCCGAAATCCCAATCACGAGGTCGTGATGGCGCCTAACATCTACTTGCTAGGCAAGCCAACGTTAGATAATCAATTAATCATTTTTACAATTTAAAACAGAATAATAATAATAATTAATGATTAGCAAATGAAGTAAATAAGATAAATCCATAATATAACACGGTCTAGACTAATCCTAGATATCCGGTGTCACCAGTACATGAGCAACTAGAATACTACAAAGTATGGTCTGAAAAAAGTATAATTGTTTGAAACAAAATAAATAGTAAAGATAGAACATAAAGGGGACTTCAGAGACTCCGAATGCCAGCAGATCTACCTCAAGTCTCCTCAACAAGTCGATCCGGGAAAATCTTCTCTACACGCCACTGGAACCAACACCGGGATCTGCACAGGAAGTGCAGAACTGTAGCATGAGTACAACTGACCCCATTTACTTTGCTAGTGTCGACCGTAACCTTGACAAAGTAATGACGAGGCTATGACAAGACACTCACAATAAACCTGTATGAATAATAATAATAGAATATGAAAATATAGATAAAATAGAAAACTCATATAAACAGACCCGAAGGTCAACTACCAGAGGGCCCCGGAATAATATGATCTCAAATCTCATATCACAATACCGAGAATAAACTCTACAACCACAAACAACTATAACATATCAACTCTGTTGTATTATGAAAATCAGGGAGCAAATAAGCAGTTTAATATTTATTATGCTAAATGTCAAATAACAATTAAGGCACATAATTCAAATAGCATGTAACAATTAATGCAGGAATTCAAGAATTTATATTTACAAAGAATAAGAGAGAAACAATTATTATAATAATTAATTTATGATTAAAAATAATTTATGATTTTTCAAGTAAGCAGGCAAACAATTAATTTGATGACGTATAGACACTTGTCACCTCGCCTATACGTCGTTTACATGCAATTCACATAACAAACAATTTAAGGGTTCTATTCCCTCAAGTCAAGGTTAGCCCCGGCACTTACCTCGCTTTGCAAATTCCAATCAATTATTCAACCACAACTTTTCCTTTTAAATTTGCCTCCGAAAGCTTCAAATCTATTCACAAATAATTTAATATATTCAATACTAATCATAGGAATTAATTCCATATGAATTTATAAATTTTTCGAAAAAAATTCGAAATTCATTAAAATATTTGACGGTGAGACCCACATCTCAAATCTCGGAAAAACTCACGAAATCCGAACACCCATTCCGATACGAGTTCAACCATATCAAATTTGTCCAATTCCGATTTCAAATGGACCTTCAAATCTAAATTTTTTCTTTTTGGAAAGTTTTAAAACTGTGAGCCCGAGAGACTGGAGAGATTGATGACTGAGTTGAGGCCTAAGAGCCGGATAGTGAGTGATTTATGATGGGATCGGGCTGCATGCCACATCATGCTTAATTGATTCATGCCATGATTGGCTTATTATAGTGCTTGGGCTGGATCTGCCCCTCCGGAGTCTGCACATCCATAGTGAGCGTAGTTGATATTGATTCACGATGGGATCGGGATGCACACCGCAACATGATTTATTAGCATTTGGGATGGATCTGCCCTATATACTGCTGAGTGACCGAGTGTGCTGAGTGATTGAGTGGGAGTGTGAAATTGTGATATTGAGTACTCTTAGAGTGTGAGTACATAAGTTCATCACCGTGACACATTGCATCTGACATACATACTTGACATGCAGGCATAGAGATGCATTTTCTCTTGTTACACGGCTTTGTGACATTTATGACTTCACATGCACATTGACATGTAGGCATACAGATGTACTTTGCTCATGCTATCTGAAATTGAATCATCTTATCTGTTGTTAAATGTTTTTGGGAAAAATCAAAAGTTTCTGACTTACTCATATTTTGATGATTTCGAGGAAGGATTTGGGTTTCACTGTTATACCTTAAAAGCATAACTATTTTCCGTAACTGTGAATTAGCTGAGCATCATATCTCTGAGTTATTTCTTTTCATCACTTTTATTATATTGTTATGAACTGTTGGCTATTAGTGTTGGACTCCGATCTTTGTCCCAATTCGTCACTACTTTCAACCTAAGGTTAGGTTTGTTACTTATTGAGTACATGGGATCGGTTGTACTCATACTACACTTCTGCACCTTGTGTGCAGATTTTTGATGTTAATGTTGCTGTGTATGGCGGGAGCTAGCATTGAAGATGTACGTGTGTTACAGTTATAGCTGCCTCTTGTTCTTGGTGGCTTTAGAATTATTAATCTGTTCATGTATATTTCAAACAGATGATTTATTTACTTCATTCCGTCTTTGTAAACTCTAAATCTTAGAAGCTCATGATTTGGACTACCCGTCCTTGGAAAATTCTTTGTATAGAAGTTCAGTTATATTATCATTACATTTCTCAGTAAAACTCAATGAATTGGATTATTGTTGCTAATTGGCTTACCTAACGGGTTGGGTTAGGTTCCATCTCAACGAGTTGGATTTTGGGTCATGACAAGTTGGTAAGAGCTCTAGGTTGATAGGTTCTACAAGTCATGAGCAAGTGTCTAGTTGATTCTTGCAGATCGGTATGATGACGTCCATACCTATCTTCGAGAGGCTATAGGTAATTTAGGATAAACTTTCCGTCTTTCTTTCCTTATCATGCGACATTGATTCAGCTTAAAGCATAACTCTTTAATTTCCTTCCACTCACTCGTATGCGTACGTGAGCACTCGATATCAGTTGTGCATCGACGGCTTATGACTCCATGGATGAGGTGTGAGATGCGTTCTTCTGTGTTTTGGTGATGGGCCTGTCTGGAGTACTTGTTGTCAGGTTTAGACTGCAGCTTAGGCTCGGTAGTTTCAGTTGTGTGAGCATGTGTCTTTGGACTTCTATGTCCAGTGATGTCCCTCTGAATGGGACTAGTGGCTCGGTGAGTGGATGGATGACTATATGATGAGTATGATGTGATTGCGGGATGTGTTCAGATGGTTTGAATGTGACGAGGGGAGTTTTCTTGAGATATGAAAAGGGCTATTAGGTGCTTAGATTCTATCTCGATGTATTGTACATTCTCGAGTTATGATCGTATTGAGGGATCTTTCATGTTGTTTATTTGTGGAGCGAAGTAGATTCTCATGTCCTGTTGATGAGCTCAGACTCAGGAAGATTAAGTGATTGCGTAGTAGTTATGACTGTAAAAGGGTATAAAGAGACGTCAGTTTAAGGCAAAGCAGGTGGGTTATCACCTGCGGGGTAATTTACGGATGTGTGATCCTTATGATATTGTGTGGAGGCTTTCTTTTCTACCAGTAGGTTATAGGTATTGTGATTTGGGTTTGGATTGATTGAGAAAGTTGACCTGACCATCACGAGGATGAATGAGAGCTTAGCAGATGGTTTGAGGTACTATATGGTTTGTGTTATAAGAGCTTATGAAGGATTTAGTTGAATCTCACTACGGTATTATGGCAGTAATAGAGTATGGGCATTGTGAGTTATCGAGTGTTTTGAACTATGGCTTTGAGCCAAGTAAGGGAGTCCGCTATCGGCGATTTGATTGCATGGTTACGTGTTGTATTGGTTTCAGTTTGAGGAATACTTGTGAATCAGTTATGACTTGCTGAGGATGAGATCGAGGATGACTCGAGTGAAGATATTTCTTAATACAGAGTATATTACACTTTATGGGTATATGAAAATCATGGGATGATTTGAGTTTGTTATTCGTAACAGATGTAGTGTGCGTGTAGTAGGGATTCACTCGGTTGCTTAGAGGTGTGGATTACTTCTTAGGGTGTTGGTGTACTAATGGGGCACGGGTCGTTCAACCCGTTTGGTCAGTGCAATTGAGATTTGAGCAGAGTGGATGACTCTTGAGAAAGTTCTAATGGATTCAAGATTTATATATAGCAAGTCAGAATTTATTCGGATTTGTATGTGGCTAGAATCCGAGATTTGCATCGGATGGTGTCGGGACTCCTGATATTTCTATATCACTATGGATTCTACATTTCGGTATCAGAAGGGTAAAGGAAACAATTTTAGGTTCAAATAAGGGCTCTTCAGAGTGTGTGTTTTGGTTGTGGTACTTTTGGGGTGCTTAAGAGGGAATACAACAGCTTATGGGCCTTAGGGCGATGTGGTATTATACTAGGATCTCTTGTGGTGAGCTGTGGGTAAGGATCGTGGTGTCTGGAAAGGAGAAGTGTCAACTTGAAGATAATTCAGAAGGAACTCGTAGAAATTGGACATCTTGATAGTAGGCTGGATCAGTATGGTAATGGTATGCTCGGTTCTTTGGGTACTTATGATGTGGTGAGTCTTTACAGGTGTTTTGTAGCAATACGCTTGGGTTTAGCGACCTGCGTGGCTTGGTTGAGTTAGAGAGATTCAGTTCTGATGGCTTAGTTATGTGCAAATGGATTTCAAAGAGTTCTCGATGGCTTCTACCATAGTTTGAGATGGATATTTCCTACTGGCGAGAGGAGCATGTTGCCTATTATGATTATCTCCTAGGTGAAATCAAATGGAAGGTTTCCGATGGACCGAGTATGTATTCTTCTTGTGACTCAGAGTTTATTATGAGATTCTCGTACCTTTCATATGATGGAATGATAGATGCGGTGTGTTGTGTGAGATTGAGATTTGCATGTGCAAGGTCACGATTCAGTTTTGAAGGGAAGGTCATGAATTCTTAGACAACATGGACGGTTTCAAATGACTAGATGAATGATATTACCACTTGGTATTGCCTGAGGAGAGTGTACATTCAGAAGACGCACTGTGTTTTGACTTACGAATTCTTCATTGGTATTGCGGTACTCGCCTGATTGATCGACTAATGATGATCAGATTTTGCTATATGGAACAAAAAAATTACAGAAGTATTTCTCGTGGGGATGATTAGGTACGAGGGACGTGTTAGTCATTCGAGTGATGAATTTGGGATCGACTATGGCGATTCAGGTGTTTTATAGATTGGGAGACTGGGAGTTCTTAATAGCAGCCTATTTTGGGGTTGCGAACTGTGAAGGTGTGTCCAAAGTTAGCTAGATCTTGGTATGTGTTATGGGTAGATCATTGTGGACTATTGGAGGGCTATTTATTCATTTGGGGATGGACGGAGTTGATTTGGGGCCCCATTAGCAGGCCCGAGGGGGATGTGTATTCTAAACCGGGTCAGATTTGTTGACTTGACATCGTTATTATTGGATGGTGTGTCATTCTGTTAGAGTTGAGCTTGAGCGTGTTCTTCTATGTTCTATGTGTTACTCTTCTATGCTATGAGGAGCCGTGATTTGTTGGTTAAATGCACACGTGATGCAGTTCTATTTGGGCCTTGTAGCAAAATTCGAGCGAGATGGTTATTAGGGTGCTGAATGGTTGATTGCGCCTTGGTTATGGTCTTTCTAGGCTGTGGTATATTTTGTTATTTACTTCTCCATGGTTATGGTCATGCACTCATGTACTTGGTGTTGAATTGCTTATGGTTTTTGATTTTGAACATTGGGGGCTCGAGGTATTTCATATAGATTGGTATTTGGATGGGTCACGTACTGCAGCTGGGTTATGATAGGATATGATCCTTTGTGATAGATTCGTGTGTTTTGGTTCTATGGTGTGATGGGTTCTTAGCATTGCGTTTTGGTGGTACTTGTTGAGTTTGCGGAACGATTCTCTCATTTGAGTCATTTTCCATTTTTGGGTGCATTTGAATTTTTGCTTATTGGTGCACGGATTGCACTGTTTTTGATTCTAGGTAGTATTGGTGTGGCGTGTCAGTAGAGTAGCTTGTATTTGATGAGATGGAGTCTTTAGGCCTGAAGTGATTGCTATCGAATTTGATTATGATATGTTTGGGAGGATAATATCGGAAGTCAACTTAGAATTTGGGCTATGATTCTGGTTAGGCGAGAGAGCTTCGTGACTTGTTGATCTGATGAGTGGTTATGAGTTTCTGTGTGTTTCATTCATCATCGACAATGTATGAAGGTTTTAAAATGAGGTTTTGTTTGATATGAGGTTTGTTACCGACACCAAGTGTGTGCATGGTAAGGTTACACGGCGATTTGATGGCTTTGGAACTACCCTTGGCACGTTCGAGGACGAACATATGTTTAAGTGGGGGAGAATGTAACAACTCAGTCGGTCATTTTGAGCAGTTGCATTCCATTCAACTATTTGAAGTCTTGAGCAGCATCGTATGATGTATTATGACTTGTGTGAATCATTAGTTTTGGTTTTCAGGTTATTCGGAATTGATTCGGAAGAATGAATTTCATGATTGAAGCTTTAGAGTTGGAAGAGTTGACCAAGTTTGACTTTTTAGTATTTGACCTCAAATTGGAGTTTTGATAGTTCTGTTAGGTCCGGATGGTGATTTTGGACTCGGACGTATGCCTGGATTTGCATTTGGATATTTCTAAAAGGTTTCGGCGCTAATTGGCGAAAGTTGGAAATTGGAAGGTTTGGAAAGTTTATAAGTTTGACCGAGAGTTGACTTTGAGGATATTGGATTTGGATTGTGGTTCCGGGAATTGGAATAGCTTCGTTATGTCATTTTGGACTTGTGTGCAAAATTAGAGTTCATTCCGAGCTGATTTGATATGTTTTGGCTCGAGTTTTGGAAGTTGAAAGTTCAAAAGTTCATTAAGTTTGATTTGAGGTGTGATTCGTCGTTTCGATGTTGTTATGCGTGATTTGAGGCCTAGAGTAGGTCCGTGTTATGTTATGGGACTTGTTAAAATGTTCGAACGGGGTCCCGAGGGGCTCGGGCATGTTTCGGATTTAATTCAGATCATTTTCCTTCTTTTTGGCATTGTTGGTTCTGCTGAGCATCTGGTTTTCATGTTCGCGATCGCGTAGAGTTTTTTGATGGCTGGGGAAGATTGTTCATCGTGTTCGTGAGCCTAGAGTTGCATTCGGGGAAGTTGAGGCATTTGTTCAGTGCGTTCGCGAGTCTAGCGACGCGTTCGCGTAGAAGGAAGGAGGGCCTGAGGATGTGAAGCGTTTGTTCTTCGCGATCGCCAAGTGTGGAACGCGATCGCGTAGCTCTAGGAGATTTGACCATTGCGTTCGCGTCTGTTGTGCTACATTCGAGAAAGAGGAATTTTAGATGGTGAGTATTTGTTCTATGCAAACGCATGGAGTTGTCCGCGTTGCGAAGTGTAATAGCTGGGCAGACTTTATTAAATCCCATTTCGGGGGTTTCAGCCATTTTTGCATATTTATAGCTATGGAGCTCGGATTGAGACAATATTTGAAGTAATTTTTACCATATGGATTGGGGTAAGTGTTCTCTATTCGGTTTTGATTTTATTTCATGAATCTATCTTTGTTTTTGGCATTTGATTGAGGATTTCAAGAGAGAAATTTGTGGTTTTTGTCTAAAGTTTCATATAGTGAATTTTTGAGTTTTGAACATCGATTTGGAGTCGGATTTAAGTGAAACTAGTATGGTTGGACTAGTAATCGAATGGGATGTCAGATTTTGTATGTTTTATCAGGTTCCGAGGTGCGGGCCCGGGTTTGACCTTTATGAATCGATTGATTCTGTGGTACTGTGTAGTGACCTAATCTTTTTTCTATTCATCAAATTTCCATGTGCTAGAGTAATTGAGCTGTGATCCATGTTAGAAACCATGTCTAGGCTATATGCTTATGCTGTTGAGACCCACTGATGTCATTTTTATTGTTGAGTTATTTGCTTACATCACAATTACATACTCAACCATACTCATTCATTTGCATATCGTATGTCAGTCACTGTTGCCATTTATTGATATATCATATCATCATTTTTGTGCTGATTTTCATGACATTGTGAGTCCGAGAGACTGGAGAGATTGATGACTGAGTTAAGGCCTAAGAGCCGGATTGTGAGTGATTTATGATGGGATCGGTCTGCACACCGCAACAGGCTTTATTGATTCATGTCATGATTGGCTTATTATAGCGGTTGGGCTGGATTTGCCCCTCCGGAGTCTGCACACCCATAGTGAGCGCATTTGTTATTGATTCACTATGGGATCGGGATTCGCGCCGCAACAGGATTTATTAGCATTTGGGCTGGATCTGCCCTATATACTGCTGAGTGACCTAGTGTGATTGAGCGTGATGAGTGGGAGTGTGAAATTGTGATATTGAGTATTCTGAGAGTGTGAGTACACGAGTTCATCTCCATGAGACATTGCATCTCACATGCATACTTCACATGTAGGCATAGAGATGCATTTCCTCATGTTACACAGTTTTGTGACATTTATGACTTCACATGTACATTGACATGTAGGCATAGAGATGTACTTTCCTCATGCTATTCTAAATTGAATCATCTTATTTGTTATTGAATGTTTTTGGGAAAAATCAAAAGTTTCTGACTTACTCATATTTTAGTGATTTCAGGGAAGGATGTGGGTTTTACTGCTATACTTAAAAAGCATGACTAGTTTCCGTAACTGTGAATGAGCTGAGCATCATATCAATGAGTTATTTATTTTTATCACTTTTATTATATTTTTATGAACTATTGTTGGCTATTGGTGTTGGACTCCGACCTTTGTCCCAGCTCGTCACTACTTTTAACCTAAGGTTAGGTTTGTTACTTATTGAGTACTTGGGGTCGATTGTACTCATGCTATACTTCTGTACCTTGCGTGCACATTTTTGATGCTGATGTTGCTGTGTATGGCGGGAGCTGGCATTGAAGATGTACCTCATTCTGGTCATAACTGCCTCTTGTTTTTGGTAGCTTTAGAATTATTAATCTGTTCATGTGTATTTCATACAGATGATTATTTATTTTATTCCAGCTTTGTAAACTCTAAATCTTAGAAGCTCATGATTTGTACTACTAGTCATTGAAAAATTCTTTGTATAGAAGTTCAGTTATATTATCATTACATTTCTCAGTAAAACTCAATGAATTGGATTATTGTTGCTAATTGGCTTACCTAGCGGGTTGAGTTATGTGCCATTACGACTAGTTGAATTTTAGGTCGTGATAAATTCACACACTTCGTCCTTGTATACTGTTGGAAGTGGGCAGAGAATCCATTCCTCGAAATCCAGTTTCTTCTTCAACTCCGTCATCCCATTTTCTCCTATAATTTCAGGGACTATTACTCTCCCATTCTACACATCTAATCCACTAAACCACGAGTGTTTGCCCACACTGGCAAATTGTTTTTTTCTTTTTCGTTTAGAAATGGTCCATTCCTTAGAAGGATCAGTCTTCTTTTTCTTCTTTGGGGTTCTTTTCTTCTTGCTAGCACTTCCAAATAAACTTGCCTTCTTCTTCCTCTTCAAAGGGACCTCTTCGACCTCCTCTTCCTCATCACTCTCCAAATTAACAGAATCTATACTAGAGGGCTCATCCCTCAACCTAAACTTTTTACTATCTTTTTTTATCTTTTCTCTTTTTCTTGCTTTCCTCAACCGCCTTATCCAGAATTGCTTTTACTTTACTCCTGGTGATAGAAGTCTTTTTCTTAGGTGATCGTCCCTTTTTGGCGAATATTTTTGTTCTTTTCCCGGTGACTTTGTCACCCTTTTTGTGACATTTTCTTCTCCACTTTCATTCGTTCAATTAGAGGCAAGCTGTCATCTTCGTCTTCCTTTTCACTAATTTCCCCCTCAATCTCAACTGGATTAACACTCAAAGAACTAAGTTCTTGTCAGTTGTGTTAGCGTTTTCAGTTTCACCAACTCCCACCACATCATTATCCTCATCAACTCTTCTTTTACACCTTTACTCTTATTTACTTCTCCTACAACCACATTAGCACTAGAAGAGTTTGGTTGTGTCGAGGGGCTTATATGATAACATCTTTTTTCCTTGCTTACAGTCTCGTCAGATTCTTTTTTCACTTATCATTCTTCTTCAACCACCACAGTGTTTTCACTACCACCACTTACTTGAGTACTCTCGTCCTCAATACCAACCTTTTCTCCCTCAGCTTCTGCCTCTTCGCTCATAGAAGCACTTGTCATAGTATTATTACCGACTGTATAGGGATTTCAATTTCTTGAATGAGGATGGAATTTAGGATATTTTCAGGTTTGGGGTTCGAAGAAAATGCATCACCAGCAAAATTGGTGTGCTCAGAGTCACAGGAAACACATTGGTTCATGTTTTGTGAAGTTGACATCGTGAGGTTCTTAATTAAAATTTTTAAATTTGGGGATTTTCTTGCCTTTCTATTTAGGTGTAGACAATAGATAATTTGAGATAGAAAAAGAGTTTGCGAGAGACTTAGCATGGGAGGAGGGGGAGGGGTGGAGTTATATAAAGGTTAGACATAATTTGACATTTGAAACCAAATCAATCAAGGATTTTAATGCCTAATCAGGTTCCTAGTGAAAAACGATATACCCATGATTTGAATTTAAAAATTAGCAGTGATAGGCTTATACTGGACGACAAAGACGTATAGCTAGCAGGTCTAGGAACGTACTTTTTTCAACTGGACTAAAGACAGTTATGATTACCTTTTAATACTCAAATAAGATCAAGATGTGATGCAAGAAAGTAATTTGCATGACGTGATATTTTAACAAGTTAATGCAACCATCGTTTGGAGAAGAGGTACATACTTAGCATCAAAGAACCGGTTCCTTTGATTTATTTCCTCAATGTGGCTGAGTGTCCTCTTGAAATAGGGATAATATCATTAGATCTTATCTAAGCTACTTGGCCATGTCATGCATACATATCTATTATAGTATAAGATAATTTAGATATTTTTAGTACTTAGACACACTAGAGACTTTAATTAAACATAAACATTAAGGGAATCAAGAATATTCTTAGTTCAACTTGATCAAACCAAGCTCCAAGTAGTTCCTTTTATAGTGATCCCTTCTCAAACTTTGGCAAGGATATTCACAATCTGCTCCACGATTTTGTAGACCTCCATAGAAATATGACCTTTCTCCATATTATCTCTCAAAAAGTGATGCCTAATATCAATATACATATTTTTTCTCTTATGATGTATCTAGGAAGTGAGCCATCCCATATGTGCTCTTCCTATCCACCAGATACTAGGTTTGTCTAAGGGTAGGGTAATATCGATACTCGTACCCTTAAGTATCTGTACCAGATCGTTCCACTCCGGTTGGGGGGTAGGGGCGAGGGATTTGGTGAAGGGTATGGGTAAAGGTAGGGTACCCGGAATAGTACCCGTAGTACCGGTTCCATAAGTACTCTTAAGGTACCGAACCGATACTTTTTTAATTTAAAATTTGTCCATTTTTGTACCGTTAGCCAACGGCCAAAAGATAGCTATTTTTGCCTCCCTAGGCCCCCCAACATCCCCTACCCCCTAATTTATATTTTTAACCCCTAAGTTTGTTCAAATATATTTTAACCCTATTTAAAATTATAAATACCCCATTTCATTCTTTTAGTGTTCATTCAAAAATCTCATATCTCTCTAATTCTCTATCTCTAATTGCAATTAACGTCGCGTTTATGTCGGTATTTGGTACATTCGTTCCAACTCATATTAATTTTCGTATTTATTTTTATTATACTTGTGTTGCTATTTATTGTAATTTTAATTATTTTTATTGTTAAAAATGGCTTTTAAACTGGTAAAAAAAATATGTGTTATAGATCTACTAAGGGTAATGCTAGGGAGGGAGGTCCTCGTTTTGAAATAAATCCTAATCGTTCCGAGTTTAGGAGTTACATACAAGAAACGTATAATTCGGTTTTTCCAGATTTTTCTAGAACAACTATTAGAAATAATGTTTGCGATGAAGACTTGCTGAAATATTTGAAGAGAAGAAACTTTGGCCTTCCAGAAATAATTCAAGAAGACAACGATGCCTATAGTGAAATACTATCTACAGGAGACAGCGGCGACACAGAAGAACAAGTGCTATCAATTTCAAGCGAACAACTAATAGAAATTATTGAAACATTCTTTAATTTATAAAAAAATATGTATTTTTTTTATAAGTATTGAAATAAAAGTATTAAATATTTTTCATCCATTAAAGTTTGTTTGTATTTAAATATACCTTTGTTTAATTTTTAATTTAAAATTATCCCTAAGCACCCCTAAGTACCGGTACCACACCCTTAGAACCGGTAGGGGTATTGGTAGGGTACCAAAAACAAACCTTAACCCAAACCCTTAAATACCCTTAAGAAGGCCACCTCTCCAAAAATAACAAAACGCTCTCCGTACAACGATTTTGGTGAACAGTACCAGTGTTGAGCAAAAATGGCCACCGTTCCTCCGTCCGGTGGTGAAAAGCCACCGGACCAGTCACAAAAGATGTATAATTCCCAGACGTATAAACACCTACTGGGCGCTTCCATCAATCTTTCCCCAGCTGCTGCAGATTTCAAATTAGGTGGCGAAACTACTGTAGTGCAAAATCGCCTGGGTTCCTCAGAAAATTCCCAGATCAATTCTGGGCCAAATTGCGAAATTCCAAACCATGGAGATTGTTCTCCAAGTCATATACAACCTCTCCACCAAAATTCAGAGTATTCCACCGTGCCAATCATCGTCCCCAAACTTCTGCAACTCTCCGGCGAGCACCAATTGGTCAGAAATGGAGTTCCGGCGGTCCAAATCATTCAAAACCAATGCAAAAAGGTTTCTGCAGATGTGGAGAATATTTCTGAGCTGCCAAAACATCACTTCATCGAGCCAATTCCCACAACATTGAAAAAAGATTATTATACAGAGTCGAACACAGCAGGTATTCGACGAAATGACCAAGCCAATTCCACAACTCAATTGATTGAACCTGCTATCCTTCAAGCTTCTCAAGCTCATAAAGAACATATTCGTCAACCACTTTCCCAAGAATTTAATCAAAAAATCGAAATCAGCTGCCTTCTTCCTCACCAGAATTGCAGGTGATCGTCAATGGCGGTGCAACAATTCAAAAGGCTCAAATTGCTCAGCAAACAGTCCCCCAAGCTCCTACCAATGACATTGATACTACAGGTATAGGAGTTGCATCAGCAACAACCCATGATCACCCTCCTCATTCTATACCAGTTGCTCAGATGGTCGACAATAGTGATAAGTCCACCTCCAAAGCTCAAAGTCAATCCCAGGAACATCCAAAACCCTCAACTCATGCTCCCATTAAAGTTTCTTCTAATTTTGATAGACCGAAACACAAAAAAAAATAATAAACTTCCTGTTAACACTACAAAAAATCCTACACATGCTCAACCAGTAGTGCATAACCCCCCAGCTATCACTAGTAATCCTCAACCAAGCAATACAAGCAGGCAACCCAATTCACAGACCAATCCACCCCTTCCCCCTCCACAACTCAACACTAACCATCACAAAGCCAAATAACCAGTCACTCAATCCCTTCCACCACCACCAACAGTCACCAATTCTTATGTTACTAGAATGAGAGCCAGACATGAGGCAGAGATAGCTCCTATTGAATTCTCTCTTCCCATCATTACTACCAAGCAAGGCAAACCAGCTGTCATATTTAGAAGAGAAGATTACATGGTGAAATTTATTGATAGATGCAAGTTTACAGTGGTTGGTAAATTTGCCAACGCTATGCCAAAGATGGATGTGATTAGAAAACGTTTTATAGTTCAAACTGAACTTAGAGGTGGTGTCAAAATTACTCATTTCAATGCAAAAACTATATACATTGATTTGGATAATGAGTATGATCACTCAACAGTATGGACCAAGCATCACGTGTATATTCAAGGCCAAATGATGAAACTAGAAGCATGGAATCCAATTTTCAATCCTAATAAGGATTCCCCTATTGTTCCAACATGGATTGTAATTCCTGAGCTGCCCTGGCACCTGTACTACATAGAAATACTCACCCCCCTGTTATCCCTTGTTGGTAAGGCACTCTTTCTTGATCTAGCATCATTCCAAAAAACCAGAGGTAGTCTGGCCAAAGTTAAAATGCAAATTGATCTTACCAAAGAAAGACCTAGTCATGTTTGGTTGGGTTATGATGAAAACCAAGATGTTAATGGAGATGGACAATGGCTTGAATTACAGTATGACCATGTTCCTGCATACTGCACTTACTGCAGACATCAGGGACACTCAATGCATACATGCCAACTTAGAATCAGAGATGGGAAAATCAAAAGAAGAAAGGAGGAAGAAGCTGTTGGGACAAGTGACCTTCAGGGCAACAACCCAAAGAAGGTTGAAGATGTTCTAGGAACAAGCAAAAGCCAACAGAAGATACAACAGGAAATACCAAAGATTAATGCACAAGACCAAAATAAAAACCAACTGACAGTAGAGCACCAAAAAGGAGCAGAACACCAAAATGCAGTAGCTAAAACATCCAAAGATGAATGGAAAATCCAAAAGAAAAAGAACTTCAAAGGAAACACCCAAAATAAAAGACAACAATATGTATACTTGCCAAAACAACAAGCAACTCAGCAACCTAATAATTCAACCACAAAGTAGATCAATGAGCTCAAGCAACCAGATATGATCTCTGATCCTTTAACCTTGGCTCCAGCTGCCCTGGAGAATGATACAAATTCTGTGGCTCAGAATCAAGTTCCCAATCCCCTTAACCCCCATATAGAGCATATTACAGATGCTCATAATCTATGTCAGGAGAAACCAATTCACAAACAGGAAGGGGTACCTTCTGGGGCTGGGATTCCTCATGTTTTGCATGAGTGTGCTAATGTACAAATGACTGACCATAGGTTGGACTGTCCAACCCCTGCTACCACTGCCCTCAGCTCTGGCAATCATCAACTACACCAATATGCTGATGAAGCTGAACATTATGAAATGATGAGCTCTGAAGAGGAACAATCAGTCCAGGAGAATGATCAAATAAGAAGATTGCTGAAAGGAAAAGCCCATGAAACTGCAGATTTCAGTATCCAGACTCCCAAATCCAAAAATAAGCCTAGTCAAAAGAAGAGGAATTCTATGAGGAAACAAAATGCAGGAATTAACATCAATGAGCCTAGTGATAACATGCACCCAAATACCTCCAACACCTATTTCCAGAGCCCCACCACTCAATTAAAATGGAACACATTCCAAGGAGCTGCTGTTAAATCACAAATAACTCCAACACCTATATCCAGAGACCCTGCTATATTCCAACCTCTAAATGTACCATTGAATCATTCTTGTTAGGAGATACCCTCTCAAAGTTGTTTGGACTCTCTAAAATCAACAACAGCAACAAGATTTGATAGGCAAGTATGGAGTGATACCTGCCAAGAATCAGACCTCAGGGCTGATGCAATGGAAAGTTTGACAGCTGCTGAGAAGATCCATAAGAATCATGTAGACACCTCACAACATACTTTAGCTTTAGACCTTCAAACCAATGACACAGGGCAGAAGCTACAAAACACTGACATTACTCTATTAGAGTACATGCCGGGGTAGCAGGACAATCATGCTTCAACAGAAGCATCAAAAGACACAATGACTTATCACCTACAAACAGAGAGTGATATGGTTACAAAATTGGGGGAAGAACAGATGGGGATCACAATTGTGGAGAAAGCTTCAATATCCATGCCAATTGCATGTGCCTCAGCTACTGGATCTCCAATTCAGATCCAACTAAATGTGCCATTGATATCTCCAAATCAGGTTTTACATGACATCATTACACACAAGGAACTCCCAATTGAGATTCAACAAACTATGCTTGATAAACAACATATAGAAGATGAAGCTGATGAGGAATCAACTGCTGGGAACTTGAAAGATGTTGTAAGGGAAGGGGACCTATAACCTAGACTGATAACCAGAAATGGAAAGAAAGGCAAAAAACAAATACAAGCTAAGGAAACACTACCACCAACAAGAACTCTACCCAAGAGGGCAGCCTCCACAAATAGACGATGATTAAGACACTCATATGGAACATAAGGTCTGTCAATACTCAACAGGCCTTTCAAATAGTTATCAACATGCAAAAACAACATGGTTTCTGCATTGTAGCACTGTTAGAACCTTTCCAGAAACAAGGGTTCATACATAAATACAGGAGAAGGCTGGGTATGGAAACTGCATTATCAAATATCAATAGGAAGATCTGGTTACCATTGATGTTGCTGTGGAGTGGGAGCTCCTAATAGACATTGAGCAACAACTAACAATCAAAGTTTTACATTATGAAATTGGAAAGCACATCATCATGACAGTTGTATATGCAAAATACTCCTCACTTGAAAGATTAGAATTATGGGATAATCTGTATTGCCTTGCTTCTGATTTGGAACTCCCTTGGGTGGTTGGAGGAGATTTTAATATGATTCTTAATGAAGAAGAGAAGATTGGAGGACTTCCAGTATATCCACCAGAGTATGAAGATTTTGCTTTCTGTGTCAACTCATGTGAATTATTTGATACCGGATACACATGTAGCCCCTTCACATGGTGGAATGGTAGATCCAATGAAGAATGTATATTCAAGAGATTAGACATAATATTTGTCAACCAACAATTCAACGCATTATTTCCAAGTGTTAATGTTGAACACCTCATAAGGACTGGGTCTGACCATGCACCTATGTTAATGACCCGTGGGGAAGATGTTGTTCACTTTGTTAAACCTTTTAGGTTTCTCAATTTCTTGACTACACATGAATCTTTCAATAAAGTAGTGAAGCAAAACTGGATTGCAGACTTTGTGGGTGGCCCTTTCCTCATGTTCAAACAAAAAATGAAAAGATTGAAAGCTGCCCTATCACATTGGAGTAAAATTACCTTTGGGGATATATTCAAGCAGATGGCAATCAGAGAAGATATATGCTCTTTGAGAAAGAACCAACAAATGAGAATAGAATAGTTTTACAACAGGCACAAGCAACACTAAAGAGGTACCTGAGCATTGAAGAGCAGTATTGGAAACAAAAGGCAGGTATGAAATGGTTTATTGAAGGAGATAGAAACACCACATTCTTCCACAATCATGTCAATGGGAAGAGACAGAAATTGCAACTGAAAAGGATTCAGAATGCTAATGGTAATTGGCTTGAAGACCAAGAAGGAATTACTAATGCTGCAACTACATTCTTTCAGTCATAATTCACAGAGGAAGGACAGTTCACCAATTTTGAATTACTAAATAATGTCCCTACCATGATCTCTAATGATCAAAATAGGGAACTTTGTAGATTCCCAACAATAGAAGAGGTTAAGAATGTAGTAATTGCATTGAGTGGGGATAGTGCAAGTGGCCCAGATAGCTTTACTGCTCTGTTTTTTCAACACTGCTGGGGTACTGTGGGAAATGACATCTATAACATGCTTCAGCAGTTCTACACAGGATCTCCACTTCCAAAATCCATAACACACACAAACCTTGTACTACTCCCTAAGGTTCAGCAAGCACAAACATTCTCAGACCTAAAACCTATAAGTCTTAGCAATTTCATCAATAAGATGATTTCAAGAATGGTACATGACAGACTGGAGAATATTCTACCATCACTAATTTCTCCCAACCAATTTGGCTTTGTGAAAGGAAGGAGCATATTTGAAAATATTTTACTCACTCAGGAGATAGTCACTGATATCAGACTGAGAGGCAAGCCAGCTAATGTGGTTATCAAGATTGATATGGCAAAGGCATATGACAATGTGTCTTGGAATTACTTGATTCATGTGTTGAGGAAAATGGGATTTGCTGAACACTTCCTCAAACTGATATGGAACTTAATAGCTAATAACTTGTACTCAGTCTTAATCAATGGTCAAGCTTCAAGATTCTTTAAGTCCAGCAGAGGAGTCAAGGAAGGTGACCCTTTGTCTCCATCACTGTTTATATTATCTGCATGGGTCTTATCAAGATCACTGAACAAGTTGTTTGAAGATACGAAGTTTATAGGATTTGGAATGCCTAAGTGGACAGATCCTTTGAATCACCTGGCATATGCTGATGATACAATAATATTCTCATCCTCTGATCCATACTCCTTAATGAAAGTTGTTGAGGTACTAAAGCAGTATTAACATGCATCTGGCCAGTTGATAAACAAGTTCAAGAGCTCTTATTACACACATGACAAAGTGGCAAGGAATCTAGTACATTCAGTTGGTTGTGTTGCAGGTTTTAAAAAAGGAAACTTTCCTTTTAATTACCTTGGGTGTCCAATTTTCTACAATAAAGAAGGAAGGCATACTACAATAATCTTATCAAGAAAGTAAAAGCAAAATTGTATTCTTGGAAAGGAAAATTACGTTCTTTTGGAGGAAAGACAACTCTCATAACAAATGTGCTACAAAGTCTAACTACTCACATTCTTTCAGTTATGGATCCTCCTAATAATGTCCTTGAGCACTCGCATAAGACTTTTACTAGATTCTTTTGGAGCACTAAGGAAGAAGGCAGAAGCAGACACTGGAGCAAGTGGCTGAACATGTGTCTACCTAAGGAGGAAGGATGAATAGGGTTAAAGTCACTATTTGATGTATCCAATCACTATTTGCAAAACTATGGTGGAGATTCAGAACCAGCAAATCATTATGGTCCAATTTCATGTGGAACAAATACTGCAAAAAAGAAATGCCTGTTGTGGTACAGTTCAGAGAAGGATCCTATGTGTGGAGGAAAATGTTAGAAGCAAGAAAAGAGGTTGAACATGAAATTCTCTGGGAACTAAATAGTGGTAACACAAGTAATTGGCATGAGAACTGGATAGGCATTGTACCTTTATATCATGTACTCCCTCAAGACTTCAACATAAATGAAGAAATACAAAAAGTGGCAGAATTGAGGAATGGTAATACCTGAGATGATCTAACACTTGATCAAAACTTTCCAGAAGACATCTCATACCACATCAGGCACAATGTGTCATTTTGATCAGACTATTGAAAAATAGGACACTCCTCAATGGATGCCAACTACATCTGGCAAGTTCTCTGTTAATAGTGCATGAAGGATTATGAGACATATAGCAACAAATAACCCAGAATTATGCAACTTGTGGACAAAAGGTTTACCTTTCAAAATCTCTTTCTTTCTATGGCGACTGTGGAAAATGAAGATCCCCACTGATGACTTATGGAGAAGAAATGGATACATCATAGTCTCTAAATGCTGGTGTTGCTCACCTCTAAATGAAGATTCCTACCAACACCTTTTCCTGAAGAGTGAAACAGCAGACAAAGTGTGGAAAACATTCTTACAACCAGCTGGAATTATAATAAACATGGTACAAGTGCACCAAGTCATCAGAGCATGGTGAAATGAACCATGCTGCCCAAAGTTAAAGCCACTTTTCCAAGCAACTTCTGCCATTATAACTTGGGAACTTTGGAAGAAGAGAAACAAAATGAAACATGGGGGAGTTGTTTCAGAAAAGAGGGTAATACATGAAGTAAACAAGACATTGTACATCCTGACAAGAGTTAGATATCCTTGGCTGGCAAATATTCGAGTATTGTGGACAGATATGATCAGATATTTTGAGAGCTACAAGCCTTATGTAGTTAGCAGAAGAATTATCTGGCAGTTGCCCAATATAGGCTGATTCAAATGCAAATCTGATAGGGCATCTAAAGGGAACCCAGGCCCTAGTTCATATATCTACTGTATAAGAGATAGTGCTGGAGATTTGCTATATGGTGAAGCTATAGACATAGGACATACAACCAATATAGTTGCTGAAGTAAAAGGAATTTTACATGGCTCGTTATACTGTGTGGATAAACAGCTCCATCCTCTAATCATGGAAACTGACTCTTTAGTAATGAAAAAGATCATCGAAGGGGAATGAGAACGCCCAGGACAATAAGAGCAGATGTCAAGAAGATAAAAGAGATCAAGAACAACTATAATATCCTGTTTCAGCATGTGTTCAGAGAAGAAAATATTGTTGCTGGCCTTTTAGCCAACTTGATTTTCTCTGCTGCAGGTGATTTCACTTTTCACTCGTTCGAAAGTCTGCCTCCAGCAGCAAAGACACTCATCAACATGGACAAATCACAAATCCCTAACATTAGGGTAAGGGTAGCAAAAAGGATCCACCACACTGATTAATACATTCAGTGCCATATTGCTGGGATATATGGTATTACTACTGATTGGCCACAAGAACACCAGAGATAAGAATCATCAATGCTAGTCCTGATTATGATTGTGCTGCCACACTATCGACTTCACTCTTTCAATGTTGAGATACTCTAATCAGCCTTGCTTTGTGCACATTCTCATGTTAATGATCCCAGTTGGCATAATTATGTGGTAGCTATAAATGAAAGGTTGGTTGATGTTACAAAAACACAAAACAATGTATGTGGGACACTGATGGCTATTGGGACTACATCCACACAACAACTAGCCTACACCTTCAGAGATTAATAGCTGATCCTCATAGTGGGAAGACATGCATGTTATTAACAAGGCAACATGACCAGTGTCGGAATGACTTGAAGATATTCAACAAGAGACCAACAAACGAGCACCAACAACAGCCAATCTCAATCACTCACTATCCAATTAGCCTCAAAGCTCCCAACACACACAGGAATCTGGGAGCACAATATTTCTCCCTAATGTGTTTGCTTCAGTGTACAGGCACCAGAAAAAGGATAAATCTTATTAGGCAATAATACAGAGGGTTGTTGACATTACAAATACTCAGTACAACATCAGCACACAGCAAAGAGCCAGACATAGGCCTGGATTGGAGCTAATTACAACAACATACAACATACTGGAGAATTTTCTCTCTAACCTGTTTGTTATATTTTGCAGGAACTGGATATAAGTCCATACTCTTATTGCAGGGATCTTTGACCTCTGGAACTGGAGCACTGATATATCCTACAACTGGAGCAATGTTTGAACACTTACAACAATCACAATAGTATATCAGTACTGCTTCTGCAATATATAACATGACAACACATTACAACCGCACATTAGCAGCACAGATAGCAGTACATCAGGATCTGAAAACTGGAAGCTATCCTGCTATGAAATCAATCTCAAGCAGCCATAATTACTAAGCAATATGCTATCTTTATTCAGATAATATAAGAAGCTACATGTGTGGAGAATTACAACATTGTCTAGCTAATGAACTACAACCAACTGTAAAGCCAAGCTTCTTCAGTGCTCCCAGAAGATACAAACCTGGGAGCACAAAACCCCATTCCTAACTTTGTTTGCTTCATTGTGCAAGTACCAAGCAGAGAACAACACAGAATATTGTGGCCACTCGAGCAGACAAGCACATCAATACTTGTCTATAATTCAGTCACAGCTGTCTGCATTTAATTCATTTAATTCACTTTCCAGTGGTGGACAATAAAGGATCAAATCTATTCATAAGCAGATTCTACAGCAGTATACTCAGTACGACCTCTGCAATATATAACATCAACAGAACTAGAAGATATCAACACAATTTCTGCACAACTGTCAACTACTAGCAACAAGGCATCTTTCAGTACACAACAGGTGCACACAATTAGAAGATATCAACACACTGATCAGCATCTTTAAGGGACTACTATGCTGCATGTGTAAGGCTGCACATATGATCACCCTCACACCAAATGATATAAAACCTGCCGTTGCAATCTATTCTTAGTTAACACAGTAAAGTGTTTTATCATTGTCTAGTGGTATTAGTGTGCATGCATGCTCAATCTGGAGATGCAAGAACACTATATTGTATTCATATTCCAAGCACGCAGTACTGTCTCTTTTCTACATTTATCAGCTGCATGTACATCATCACAGGTAGAAAGCAAATACTCAATGGAAGCTACTGTCTGAAGATATTTGCAAGATGTTAGTTGGTGTTCAACTTCCCAGTGGTATTAGCATGTTACCATGCTCAGCCTGGGGGTTGCTCAACAACTATCATCTACAACTCTTCAACATTACACTGGATTCAACAAAGGCTTCTTCAACATATATGGTAGTGAACACGGGACTGCTACTCGAGACACCAAACAACAGGAACATGGAAACTGAAATTCCATTTCTTCATCGACTTTCTGGAAATGATCTGCATCAACAATGATGCTGGAATATTTAGCCCCAAATTCACAATGTCCAAGCTGATTCGCTTTACAACTACTGGATGTAAACATACCTACTCCTTTGGATTGTAACAAATGGCACCCGGTGAGAGCTTTATAGGTGCTACAAAAAATTGTTTACAACTGGTGTGTGAATTCATGGTCGTCGACAACAATTGGACATTTCAAATTTATAGCTTTTCTCTTTCTTTGTTAATTTTCATTACGCTATTGCTACTTTGTATTTGGTAGCGATAGCCTGTGGATTTCTTATTTGATTGTAGTTCACTTGAACTTCTTGTAACTTTTACCCAATTTGGGGTTTATTATATATAACAGCTACTAGGTGAATAACCTAGTAGGATATTTGCTAAAAAAAAATACCCTTAAGAAAAGTACCATTAAGGAACCCTCCCCTTACCCTTACCCTCCCCGTACCCTTAACCCTTAAGGACCCAGTACCCTCCCCTTATACAACCCTACGAGATACCTAGAATAATCAACATACGTATATTCTACCAAGTCAAAGGTGCCACCAGACGGATACCAAGAACCAGGTCTTGGGTACTTTCAGACCTTAAAATTTTCTTCATAATCTTCAAATGCGACTCTTAGGATTTGATTAGAACCTAGCTTAAGGCTCAATAATAAACTCAGTATTTGATCTACTCATAGTTAGATACAATAAAGATCCAATCAGATTACGATAAATATCCAATCATACCACTATATAGCTTTTCATCAACAAGAGAACCCGATTTATCCATATCCAATCGAGTAGTCGTGACTATGGGAGTATCAATTGCCTTTGCATTATCCATCCCAAACCTTTTGAGTAGTTCTTTATTGTAACATCATCTCATATTCAGTTCTCTTAATTTTTAACCCAAGAAAGAAGTTTAACTCTCCTATCATGCTCTTCTCAAACTCACTTCCCATTAGTTTTGCAAACTTTTACACAAGGATTCATTAGTAACGCCAAAAATAATATTATCAACATAAATTTGGACAATTACCAAATTGTACATGTCTTCATAAAAAAAATTTGTTGTCAATTTTATCCCGTATGAAACTGTTCTCAAGAAGGAATTTTGACAACCTCTCATACTATGCCCTAGGTGCTTGCTTCAACTCATACAATGCCTTGTCCAATTTATAAATATGATCAGGAAACTCATGGTCTTTAAAACCTGAAGGTTGAAAGACAACCACTTCTTATTATAGATACCCATTCTAGAATACACTTTTAATATACATTTGATATAATTTGAACCCCAAGTACGATGCAAAGACAATAAGCATCTGCATGGCCTATATTCTAGCAACCAGTACAAAGGTCTTATCATAGTTTATGTGTAACGATGCAGACGATTTGTATTTTAGCCCCATTCTCCTATTTGATATTCCCCTATATGTATATTTATTGTTGGATGTCTTGCGGGGATAGTTGGTTTGGTTTCAGAAAGATTTTGGAATGAATTGGAACATTTTGTTCCATGGTTGGAAGCTTGATTTATGAGATTTAATCGAGGTTTGACTTTTTGTAAACAACCTCGGATCAGTATTTTGATGGTTCCAATAGGTTCATATGTTTATTTTGGACTTAGGCGTATGTATGAACTTGGATTTGGAGGTTCTTAGGTTAATTTGACTCAAATCGTCGAAAGTTGGAAATTTGAAGGTTTGGAAGGTTCATAGGTTTTACCGCATTTGACTTTGAGGCTATTGGGTTTGGATTGTTGTTCCGAGAGTTGGAATAGGTTTATTATGTCATTTTCAACTTGCGTGCAAAGGTTGAGGCCATTCCAAGTTAGTTAGACGTGATTCCGTATGGATTTGGAAGTTGGAAGTTTGATTAGTTCAATAAGTTTGAATTGAGGTGTGGTTTATGGTTTGATGTTATTTTGTGTAATTTGATACCTCGAGTAGGTCTGTATTATATTTTTGGACTGGTTGGTGTTATTAGAAGGGGTGTCAAGGGGCTCAAGTGTGTTTCGGATGGATTCCAGATTCATTTGGAGCTAGTTGGCAGTTATGGTCTGGTGTTTTTGCACCTACGAGGTTTGGTCCATAGGTGCGAGTCTGCAAAAGCAGACATGAGGTCACATAGGCGATGTTTTGATGCACAGGCTAGTCCGCATATGCGGAGGACATGTTCGCAGAAGCGAAGGCAGGGACAATAGAAATTTTCGCAGAAGTAGAGGTTTTGTCGCACCTGTTGTATTGCAAAAGCGGGATTTAGCTCTGCAGGTGCGAAGTGTCGCAATGTAAGTGAAACTAGCAAAAGCGAGATGTGGGTCGCATATGCAAATTCACAGAAGGAGAAAATTAGACCACAGACGCGAGGTCACTGGGCGGGATATATTTTGTTCGAAGGTTTGGCTTTATTTATCATATTTTGAGATTGAGAAGTCGAATTGAGGGCGATTGTGTAACACCCCGGAAAATTTCAAAGTACTTAAGTGTAAGGCCTGGTAAAATTTGCAAAGAAAATAATATTTCATGGTGCCGGACTAGGCTTACGTACTTGAGGATTATAGAAATTCTTCGCGGTGAGCTTGCTCGCCGCGGCTCGGACCTTTTGGGTTGAACAATGCACGGGAATAAAAAGGAAAATTTTTGGCGGAAAAATTTATTTTTGCGGTCGATTATGCGACCGCAGAACCACTATGCGGACCGCATAATGGCCGCAGAGTGAGGCAGTTCATTGGGTCAGTTGGAAGCAACTATGCGGTCAACTATGCGACCGCATAACTATTATGTGGTGCATTATACAACCACATAACTGTTATGTGGTGCATTATGCGACCGCATAACTGTTATGCGGACCGTATAGTGACCGCATACACAGACAATTCTTTTGGCTATTTTATAACCAACTATGCGACCGATATGCGGTCCGCATATTGATTATGCGATCGCATACCTTGTTCCGGAGCTCCATTTTAGGGTTTTTAAAACCCGATCCTATTTCGTTAAATACACTCTTTGGGTTATTTTGGAGCTATTATCTGACATTTTAGAGTGAGAGAGGGTGCCCTAGAGTGAGAAGGTGTTCTCCAATATTTGTCCATCATTTCTTGCCCAAGTATTGGAAGATTAAGAAGGGAAACTAACTAGGTCTTCATCCTAGAGGTAAGGTTCTACACCCTAACCCTCAATTTTGAATTTTGTGTAGAAATGGATAATAAGCAAGATAATTTATAGGAAAGAGGATTGGTTATTTTACATGCATGTGTTATCAAAGGATGTAGGAAGATTGTTGAGCTAAAAATGGTAAAGATTGAGTTGTGGGATGATGAAATCCTCCATAAAAAGGGCATTGCAACCTTATGCACACCTTGTGTTTGATAAAATGCTCAAGTGAGCTAGAACCATGATCATCTTCCAAAGTTTTATTCAATTTGTTATATTTCTACAATACATTGAAGTTGCTAAGAATTCCGGAACGTTTTAGAGTTTAAGGAAGCTCAAGTGAGGTATATTGGCTAAACTCTTCTCTTAGAATTGAATCCCACGATATTCATGTAAATTATGTAAGTCCCGAGTGATTCATTATGAAACTGGCTATTCCGAGTAAGATTGGGTTGAAAGATATATGTTCAACAAGCATCCCAAATGCTTTATTCATGTTATGTTACCAATTGCGGATGTGTTAAAATATGGGCTGTGCATTAATAATGTTTCGACTTTAAGTCAAGTTCAATTGAAGGCTATTATGGAAAATTTTGTGAAATATCTCTATGTGCCTTAGACTCTAAATTGCTCACATGTGTACTACACACCTTGATTTGAATTGTATTTGTTGTTGACGATGATAATGATATTTGAAATTGATAAGGTGAGCATGAAATACTGAATATGGCCAACGTGCCAAGAATAATCTTATAATTATGTCCATTAGTGCCAATGAAATGAAATTATGTGAAAGTAATATGAAATACGATGATTGATATAAAAAGGTTGATATCTCAAATAAGACGGCCTAGCCGATCGGGTTGTGATCGGACACCATACCGCGCACATGGTGGTGATTGTGCTGGAAATTGTAATTGAAATGGTAATTGGGGTTGATGTCCCTAATGATATGGCCTAGCCGATCGGGTCGTGATCGAACTCCGTGTTAAAGATGGTGGTATTGATATTGAGAGAAATTATGGTTGATGTCTCTAATGAGATGGCCTAGCTGATCGGGTTGTGATCGGACTCTGTGCTAAGAGTACGGTGGTACCGGTTTTGTGAATAATGGTATTGTGGACAATGGTATATCGATACTAAAAATCTCACATTTTGTGAATAATGGTATTGTGGACAATGGTATATCGATACTAAAAATCTCCCAATGTGAGATATGGAAGTTAATTTGAACACTATCTTGATCCTAAATTGAGGTTTGATGTTAATTAAGGCTTTCATTGATATTATGATAATCTTGTTTGTATTATTTGTCATTCTATTGAGAGGCTGTTTAGTTATACATATTAGTGCTATTCGACGGTACCAACATCCCTTTTGCTGGGGGCGCTACATCTTTAAATGGATGCAGGTTGTTCCACAGCAGGAGATATTGATCAGTGATAGCAGTACACGTTCTTCCCAGCTGACTTGGTGAGCCCCACTTCATTCCGGGGTTATGTATCTTTTGTACTTTGTATATTCAGTTTGAGGTATAGCCGGGGCCTTGTTGCCGGCATTATCATTGTACTCTTCTTTATCTATAGAGGCTCCGTAGACATAGTGTGGGTTGTGTATTGGTGCTGGGGAAAGGCAAACTATTTTATGTTGTGGTTGTATTACTTGTCTATTTGAGACTTTGAAAATGATGAAACTATTGGAAATGAATTGGTATTGTAGACATGAACACATTTTCGTCTAATTAATGATTATATGTATTATCTCTATTCGTGGGTGAGTTTGGGTAGAATGAAATCTAACAGGCTTGCTCGGTCGGGTTCACTCGGTTGAGTGCCGGTCGCGCTCCTCGGTTTTGGGGCGTGACAAACTTGGTATCAGAGCCTAAGGTTTTAAAGTGTCCTAGGATGTCTCAGAGTCGTTTCTAGTAGAGTCCTTATTATCGGTGTGTTATCGACCACATCTATAATTAGGATGCTACATGGACATTTAGGAATAATACCCTTCTTTCATGTTCTTGATCGTGCGACAAAGCTGGTTGTAAGATTGTTCCTCCTTTAACTCCTGAGTTGCTCTAATTTTTAGTACATGGCGCATAAGAAGAAGGAAAGAACTGGCCAAAGAGCCAATGTCACCCCAGGAGTGACCGTTGATCCTATAATTGATGATGCGGGTCAACACCCGAGGAGTGAGAATATTCCTCCAGCTACTACACTGCCTGACTCTACTACAACTGATCAGACCGCACTTGTCCCTACACCTACTGAGGGTGCAATGGTCCCTCCAACTGATATACCAGTTCCACCTCCAGTTCCAATGGTCAGATGCTTGTGAAATGAGTTTCCAGGAATTGAAAGCAAGATTGACTACATCACCGGTGTTGACTCTACCAGAGGGTATAGATGGATTTGTGGTATATTGTGACACTTCAAGAATCAGGCTTGGGTGTGTATTAATGCAACATGGGAAGGTGATAGCTTATGCTTCTAGGCAACTAAAGAATCATGAAAAGAACTATCCAACACATGATTTAGAACTTGCGTCGGTGGTATTTGCATTGAAAATTTGGCGTCATTATTTATATGGGGTCCATGTGGATATATTCACGGACCATAAGAGCCTTCAATATATTTTCAAACAGAAGAAATTGAATCTGAGGCAGAGAAGATGGCTTGAATAACTCAAGGATTATGACATTCATATTTTATACCATCCGGGGAAGGCTAATGTTATGGCGGATGCTCTAAGCCAAAAATATATGGGTAGCTTAGCACACTTTGAGGCATATCAAAGGCCATTGGCCAAAGAAGTTCACCGATTGGCTAGTTTGGGAGTTCGTCTTACGGACTCTAGTGAAGGAGGGATAATTTTGCAAAATAAGGCTGAATCATCGCTTGTTGTGGAAGTCAAAGAGAAGCAATATAACAATCCATTGTTGGTGCAATTGAAAGAGGGGATTCATAAACATAAGACCATGGCCTTTTCTCTTGGCATGGATGATGGTACACTAAGGTACCAAGGGCGACTATGTGTTCCAAATGTGGATGGTCTCCGTGAAAGAATTTTGACTGAAGCTCACACTACTAGGTATTCCGTGCACCCAGGTTCTACAAAAATGTATCATGATCTTAAGGAAGTCTATTGGTGGAATGATATGAAGAGGAATGTGGTAGACTTTGTGGCAAGATGTCCGAATAGTCAGCAAGTGAAGGCCGAACACCAAAGGCCCGGTGGCTTGGCACAGAACATAGAAATTCCAATATGGAAATAGGAAATGATTAATATGGGCTTTGTGGTAGGATTACCGCGCACTCCGCGCAAGTTTGACTTAATTTGGGTGATTGTGGATCGACTCACGAAATCAGCACACATTTTACCGGTTAAGTCTACCAACACAGTGGAGCAGTATGCTTAGTTGTATATCAAAGAAATAGTCAGGTTGCATGGCACCTCAGTTTTCATCATTTCTAATCGGGGGGCACAATTCACTGCTAATTTTTGGAAGAAATTTCAGCAAGGTTTGGGTACTCAAGTGAATCTTAGTACAACCTTTCACCCGCAGTCTGACGAGCAGGCAAAGCGGACTATTCAGACACTTGAGGATATGTTGCGCGCTTATGTTATAGACTTCAAAGGTAGCTGGGATGATCATTTACGACTCACAGAATTTGCATATAACAATAGTTATCATGCTAGCATTCAAATGGCACCGTTCGAGGCTTTATATGGTAGGAGATGTAGATCTCCCATTGGGGAAGCAGAGTTGATAGGGCCAGACCTCGTGCATCATGCTATGGAAAAAGTTAAAATCATTAAGGAGTGGTTGAAGACTGCTCAGAGTTGTCAGAAATCCTATTTGGATGTTCGTCGTAGGGATTTGGAGTTCAAAGAAGATGACTGGGTATTTTTGAAAGTTTCACCCATGAAGGGAGTAATGAGATTTGGTAAGAAAGGGAAATTGAGTCCGAGGTATGTCGAACCGTACAAAATCATTCAGAAGATCGGTGAGGTGGCGTACAAGCTTGAGCTACCACCTGAGATGTCATTAGTACACCCGGTATTTCATATGTCTATGTTAAAGAAAGTAGTTGGAGACCCGACAATCATTGTTTCGGTTGAGACTATTGAGGTAAATGAAGAATTGACTTATGAAGAGATTCCAGTTTCTATTATTGATCGGCAAGTCCGAAAGTTGAGGAACAAAGAAATTGCATCCGTGAAAGTGCTATGGCGAAACCAACAGGTTGAAGAGACTACTTGGGAGGCCGAAGAAGAAATGAAGAAAAAGTATCCTTATTTATTTGAATAACCATGTAATTATGAGTTGTGCCTTATGAAAATGCTAAGGGATATTCCTATGAAATATGTATGACTTGTACATTTGGTGTTAAGGATGATCCGTTCTGGTAATATAATTGCTTGTGAGGCCACAGTTGGTATTGTTTTGTATTATATTACATTGTTGGATTACGTATATGCTGTTAGGATGTGTTTCTGGGGCTCTCTGATGGGTGGATATGCCTAATTACAAAGGAAACTCTAGCGAAATTTTTGAAAATTTAAGTAGTTAGTCAAATTTGGGGTTGCTGGAGTATGGTATGAAAGACTGAGTTGCATAAGATGCTAATAACAGAATTTGACCCTCATTCGAGGACGAATGATCCTAAGCGGGGGAGAATGTAACACCCCGAAAAATTTCAAAGTACTTAAGTGTAAGGCCTGGTAAAATTTGCAAAGAAAATAATGTTTCATGGTGACGGACTAGGCTTACGTTTTTTAGGATTAGCTCGCCGCGGCTCAGACTTTTTGGGTTGAACAATGCACGTGAATGAAAAGGAAAAATTTTGGCGGAAAAGTTCTTTTCTGTGGTCCATTATGCGACCGCAGAACCATTCTGCGGACCGCATAATGGCCGCAGAGTGAGGCAGTTAATTGGGTCAGTTGGAAGCAACTATGCGATCGACTATGCGGCCGCATAGTGACCGCATACACAGATAGTTCTTTTGGCTATTTTGTAACCAACTATGCGACCGATATGCGGTCCGCATATCGGTTATGCGATCGCATACCTTGCTCCTGAGCTCCAGATTTGGGTTTTTAAAACCCTACCCTATTTCATTAAATACACTCTTTGGGTCATTTTTGAGCTATTATCTGACATTTTAGAGTGAGAGAGGGTGCCTTAGAGTGAGAAGGTGTTCTCCAATATTGGTCCTTCAATTCTTGCCCAAGTATTGGAAGATTTTGAAGGGAAACTCACTAGGTCTTCATCCTAGAGGTAAGGTTCTACACCCTAACCCTCAATTTCGAATTTTGTGTAGAAATGGATAATAAGCAAGATAATATCTAGGCAAGAGGATTGGTTATTTTACATGCATGTGTTATCAAAGGATGTAGGAAGATTGTTGAGCTAAAAATGATAAAGATTGGGTTATGGGATGATGGAATCCTCCATAAAAAGGGCATTGAAACCTTATGCACACCTTATGTTTGATAAAATGCTCAAGTGAGCTAGAACCATGATCATCTTCCAAATTTTTATTCAATTTGTTATATTTCTACAATAGATTGAAGTTGCTAAGAATTCCGGAACGTTTTAGAGTTTAAGGAAGCTCAAGTGAGGTATGTTGGCGAAACTCTTCTCTTAGAATTGAATCCCACGATATTCATGTAAATTATGTAAGTCCCGAGTGATTCATTATGAAACTGGCTATTCCGAGTAAGATTGGGTTGAAAGATATATGTTCAACAAGCATCCCAAATTTTTTATTCATGTTATGTTACCAATTGAGGATGTGTTAAAATATGGGTTGTGCATTAATAATGTTTTGACTTTAAGTCAAGTTCAATTGAAGGCTATTATGCCAAATTTTGTGAAATATCTCTATGTGCCTTAGACTCTAAATTGCTCACATGTGTACTACACACCTTGATTTGAATTGTATTTGTTGTTGACGATGATAATGATATTTGAAATTAATAATGTGAGCATGAAATATTGAATATGGCCAACATGCCAAGAATGATCTTATAATTATGGCCATTAGTGTCAATGAAATGAAATGATGTGAAAGTAATATGAAATGCGATGATTGATATAAAAAATTTGTTGTCTCAAATAAAACGGCCTAGCCGATCGGGTCGTGATCGGACACCATGCTGCACACATGGTGGTGATTGTGCTGGAAATTGTAATTGAAATGGTAATTGTGGTTGATGTCCCTAATGAGATGGCCTAGCCAATCGGGTCGTGATCGAATTCCGTGTTAATGATGGTGGTATTGATATTGAGAGAAATTATGGTTGATATCTCTAATGAGATAGCCTAGCCGATCGGGTTGTGATCGGACTCCGTGCTAAGAGTACGGTGGTACCGGTTTTGTGAATAATGGTATTGTGGACAATGGTATATCGATACTAAAAATCTCACATTTTGTGAATAATGGTATTGTGGACAATGGTATATCGATACTAAAAATCTCCCAATGCGAGATATGGAAGTTAATTTGAACACTATCTTGATCCTAAATCGAGGTTTGATGTTAATTAAGGCTTTCATTAATATTATGATAATCTTGTTTGTATTATTTGTCATTCTATTGAGAGGCTGTTTAGTTATACATATTAGTGCTATTCGACGGTACCAACATCCCTTTTGCTGGGGACGCTGCATCTTTAAATGGATGCAGGTGGTTCCACAGCAGGAGATATTGATCAGTGATAGCAGTACACGTTCTTCCCAGCTGACTTGGTGAGCCCCACTTCATTCCGGGGTCATGTATCTTTTGTACTTTGTATATTCAGTTTGAGGTATAGCCGGGGCCGTGTTGCCGGCATTATCATTGTACTCTTCTTTATCTATAGAGGCTCCGTAGACATAGTGTGGGTTGTGTATTAGTGCTGGGGAAAGACAAACTATGTTATATTATGGTTGTATTACTTGTCCATTTGAGACTTTAAAAATGATGAAACTATTGGAAATTAATTGGTATTGTAGACATGAACACATTTTCTTCTAATTAATGATTATATGTATTATCTCTATTCGTGGGTGAGTTTGGGTAGAATGAAATCTAACAGGCTTGCTCGGTCGGGTTCACTCGGTTGAGCGCCGGTCGCGCTCCTCGGTTTTGGGGCGTGACAGATGGTTTAGGCGATTTTCACCCACTTAGATTAGGTAAGTATTTTTAACTCGGATTTGATTATTATTCATGATTCTATCCTTGATTTTGACTTTTGGTGAATGAAATCTAGGAGGGAAAATTTGGGTTTTTGTAAGAAATGTTGGAGAATGAATATTTGAGATTTGAACCCTGATTCGAAGTTGCATTTGGATGAAACTTGTATGTTTGGACTCATGTTAGAATGGGTGATTGAGATTTGTGACTTTTTCTGGGTTCTAGGGTACGACCCAAGGTTGACTTTTGGTTAACGTTTTACAATTTGACAAAGATTGGAGCTTTATTACTTGGAATCGATTCCTATAGCCTTGTATGACATTATTGAGTTATTTTTGGCTATATTTGACCCGTTCGGAGGCTTATTCGAGAGGCAAGTGCTTTTTGGAGTATTGAATCTCGCACTTTGAAGTAAGTATCTCACCTACGCTTGGATTGAGGGTATTTTCCCCCATAGTCTATGATGCTTGCTATGTGTTAGGGGTGATGCACGTACATGGTGACGAGCGTATATGCTACACCATAGTTATTCATGATCCCAGTAGATTTTAGACTATTACGTACCATGATTTGCTAATATGCCTTTCGTGTTACTGTGTTTTTGCTACTTGTATGACTACTTGATCTATTATTCATGCTACAAATAATGTCTATGTTATGTATTTATCCATTTGAGACATGATCGGGCTATTTTGCTATGTTGAGCCGTTTGCCTTGGTTTTAGTCATACTTTCTTCAACCATAGCATTATATCCATGTGTTATATTACCATCTATGTATAATTCTACATGTTATCTCACATTTTATTGGTGTATTTACTTGTGTGGCATGGGTTTGAGTGAATTTATTGCACATTAGTATAATTTGTGCAGTATATTAGTTTTGATAATGTGAGATGTTGGCATATTGAGATTGAGCGGATTAATGATTGAACTAGGGCCATAGAGGCGTATTAATATTGATATTGAGGTGATGCATACGCTAGGCCCCTTATTGGGCTAAGTGGTATTAATATTGAGGTGATGCGTGTGCCAGGCCATTTAGGCTGAGTTATGATAATACCTGACTTTGGATCCGATCAACGCTTAGGCTAGGATCCGACCCAACGAATTCAGGTGATAACCCATATAACTTCAGGCCTTGTGAATACAGGAACTTGGTATGTGCTAAGTGAGGGGCTTTATGCCAAGCACTCGTATGGTGCTAAGATTGTGCTTACTTGATGATTTAATAGTGATTTCGTTGATTTTAGTATTGATACTTGTTATGCAGGCATATAGATGAATCTTCCTCATACTAATTAATAACTTATATCTTGAGATTGATGACTTAACTGATTTGATTAGAAACGTAACAATTCGACCGGTTGTTTTGTGTAATTGCGTCCCGTTTCTTCTTTTGATGCTCAGACATGTGTGTTTATGGTTTTATGACTTACGGGGTTGATTGGTTTTATTCCAGAAAAAGTTCAGGTTAATTTAGACCCATTGGTTCTTGACTTAGAAGCTTAAATTAGAAATGTTGACCAAACTTTGACTTTTGTAAAAACAACCCTAGAACGGTGTTTTTATCGATCTGATAGTTTTGTATCATGATTTTGGATTTGGACGTATGCCCGGAATCGAATTAGGAAGTCCGTATGTTGATTTGTATTATTTTGCCGAAATTTGGCAATTTGAAGTTTAGAAGTTTGACCATAGGTTGACTTTTAGCTATCGGGTTTGGAACTTGATTTTGGGACTTAGAATAGGTCTGTTATACTATTTAGAACTTGTCTGCAAAATTTGGTATTATTTGGAGTTGTCTTGATAGGATTCAGATGCTTAGTTGCAATTCCAAAAGCTCTTGAACTTTACTTTGAAATTCATGCGTTTTAGTGTTCGATTCGTAGTTCTAGATGTTATTTTTGTATTTTGATCACGTGAGCGAGTTCGTATGATATTTTTTGACTTGTATGAATGTTTTGTTTGGAGCCCCGAGGGCTTGGATGAGTTAAGACATGTTTTAGAATAAATTGAACTGAAAACAAAAAATCTGGTGTGATGGTGCTCTGATATCGCAATTGCGAGCACCAGCTCCGCAATTGTGAACATGGTAGGGGAGGGACATGTATCACAAATGTGATTCCTAGTTCACATTTGCGAAACAGTGGTCTGGGTAGGAAACTTCACATTTGCAGTGTATCAGTCGCATTTGCGAAGGGATAAGGGTTCGGAATTGAGAACCCATTGCCGCATTTGCAAAGATCCCCTTGAGTCGGTCAGTGATGCAATTGCGAGAATTTCTTCGTAATCACGAACCAAGTTTTGATGACCCGACCGGTCGTTTTGAGCTCTAGCACGTCGTTTGAGGGTTTAAGGCCTTGAGCAGCTTCACTTCACGTATTATGACTTGTACAAGTGGTCGGTTTCGATTTTCAGGAAATTCGGGGTTGATTGGAAGAATAATTCTCAATTCGGAAGCTTTAAGTTAGAAGAGTTGACCAGGATTTGACTTTTATATAAACAATCTCGGAATCAAGATTTGGAGGTTCCAATAGGTTCGTATGATGATTTCAGACTTGGGCGTAGGTTCGGGTGGTCCGGGAGCATTTTGACGCTCATTGTGGAAAGTTGGCATTTAAAGGTTTGGAATTTTCCTAAGTGTGACCATGGTTTGACTCTAAGGCTATCGGGCTCAGATTTTATTTTCAGGACTTGGAATGGGTCCATTTTGTCATTTGGAACTTGTCTACAAAATTTTGTTTCATTTGGAGTTGATTTGATGTGGTTCGGATGCTTGGTTGCAATTCTAGGAATTCTTGAAGTTCATTGCGATTTTCATGCGTTTTGGCATCCGATTCATGATTCTAGAGGTTATTTTGGTATTTTGATCATGCGAGTGAGTTCATGTTATGTTTTTAGATTGGTATGTGTGATTGGACAGGGTCTCAGGGGCTTCGAGTGTGTTTCAGATGTGTTTGAGTTGTGTCGCGCTCTTATTTGATGTTTCGACGTCATTTTCTTGGATATAAAGAATAATATTTGAGCAAATGACCTTTGATTTGTGATTTGATTAAACCATTAGATCCACATCATAATTACGGAGTCATAGCAACAAGAATCATCGAATTCTGATGTCGTATGACAGAGTTATGCCAATTTCCGTGTCGAGAAAGATTGTTGGTGTTGTTGGTGCTCAGGTATCGTAATTGCAAAATTCCCTTCGCAATTCCGAAGATTGTAGATTTTTGCGTTGGTTCGCAATTGCAAACATTCGTTCTCAATTGTGAAGTTTGTAGATTTTGTCTTGGTTCGCAATTGCGAACACTTGTCTGCAAATGCGAACCCTGTGTCGCAAATGCGACATGTGCACCTGGTAAAAGGGCTGGGATACAGGATTTTGGAGACATTCTCTCATTTTTGGAACCCTAGGCTCGGTAGGGAACGATTTGAAGAGGGATTTTCATCTACAATCTTTGGGTAAGTGATTTTATTCAAATTTCAACTATTTTACATGATTATACATTGGATTTAACATCAAAATTAGGAGAATCAAAGTGAAATTTTAAGAAACTTTAGCTATGTTTTGAGAAATGAGAATTTGAGTGTTGAGAGTCGATTTGAACTCGGACTTTTAAACAAAATGCATGTATGGACTCGTGAGGTTATTGGTAACATTTATTTACAAAACATTTCGAAATCCGGGCACGTGGGCCCGAGGGTTGAATTTGTTGACTTTTCGAGTGGAGATGGAGATTTTTACAATTGTTAAATTATAAGTATTGGATTATATTTTGATTGATTTGCATGTTGTTTGACTAGTTTCGGGTCGATGAACATCGGTTTGAGGTATTAGAGAGGCATTGGTGCCGGTTATAGAACTTCGGAGCGAGATAAGTCTCTTGTCTAACCTTGTGAGGGGGTAATTACCCCGTAGGTGTTATTTCTGTTGTATTCTACATGTTGTGGAAGCTACACACGTATGAGGTGACGAGTGTACATGTGTATGCTAGAATTCCTGGTTATGTCTGGGTAGACTTAGATTCACGCCATGCTTTAACTGTACTTTTTGAGTTATCCTTGCCTTTTTAATTACTTTATTTCGCATTATGACCTGAGACTAGACTCGCGCAGAGTTATTGACTTGCTATTTTAGATATTCGACGAGCTACTTGATTAGCCGTGTAAAATTGTGCTTCCCTTACGAATTTCTCCGGCGTTGTGCGTATTCATTGAAAGGTTTTCTTAAATTTCATAACTCACATGTATATTCATGAGTGGGGTCAAGGACCCATTAAAGCTTCTTATTATAATGGGATCAGGCCATTCGCCTTGGCAGGATTATATATCACACTCTTATGGGATCGGGTCATTCGCCTCGGCAAGATTATGTATCACACTCTTATGGGATCAGGTTGTTCGCCTCGGCAGGATTATGTACCACATTTTTATGGGATCGGTCTGTTCGCCTCGGCGGTATCATGTAACACACTCTTATGGGACCGGGTCATTCGCCTCAGCAGTATCACGTATCACACTCCTATGGGATCGGGCCGTTCACCTCGGCAACTTCATAAAATACCCTTATAAGATCGGGTCGTTCGCCTCGGTAGAATCGTGCGTAATATTTGACAAAAAGCCAGTGTATCTGTGATTTTTTCTGACTTGAGTTGTGATGAACTATCTGTTGGGGACCATATTATATACTACATTTGAGGAGAAAACTGATATTTGAGGACTTGTGTTTACTGTTCAGACGAGGATCGTATCATGTACCTATATTTGTTTTCGATGTTTGATTACCATGCTTCATACTTGTTTACTTTCTACTGTACTTGATTTATTGGACCACTAGTAAGTGTCTATGTCGACCCCTCGTCACTACTTCTCCGGGGTTAGGCTAGATACTTATTGGGTACGCATTGATTGACGTACTCATGCTACACTTCTGCACTTATTGTGTATGTATATATTTCTGGTGGTCTTTTGGGTGCAAAGGCACAGCTATTGCAGGGTCTTTAAGGTGAGCTGCATCCCATGTTACGATACTCAGCATACAGAGTCTTCATCATAATTATTTACATTATCCTTTCTATCGTTTATTCTAGACAGATGTTGTATTGTTACTGTACTTCCTGGTAGATACTCATGCACTTGTGACACTGGATTTTGGGGTGTTCTAGAATTTGTCTATGATTTTGCTTATCATTGAGACACTTTTACTTTATATTTTATTTAAATCATAGGTATCTATGATTTTTGATGCATCGATCTCTCTATCTAATAAGATTCATGATTTTAAAAATAATAAAATGAATAATTAAGTTGGTAGTCCACCATTGGCTTTCCTAATGACGACGTTGGGCGCCATCACGACCTATAGTGGGTTTTGGTTCGTGACGCCAGTTTTGCAATTGCGACATCGGCAACTGAACAAAAGGTTAGAAAGTCGGGATTTCACCTTATTTCTCACATTCTAGAAGTCTAGACTCGGTAAGAGGCGATTAGGAGAGGGGATTTTCATCTACAAATATTGGGTAAGTGATTTTAATCAATTTTCAACTACCAACAAGGGTTGTGGTGGAGTGATAAGTACTCCTTCATCCTTAACCAGAGGTCTCGAGTTTGAGTCATCGGGTATGGAGTCTCCTTTGTTAGAGAGCGCTTCACCCCCCCAATGTGGGACTTCCCGGCGCGAATTTGGATTTAGTCGGCCCCTAATGTGGGTACCGGACATCGGGTGGGAAACTAAAAAAAAAAATCAATTTCCAACTATATTTCATCAATATATCTTAGATTTAACATCAAAATCATGTGAATCAAAGAGGAAGAATTGGGAAATTTTGTAAGTTTTTTGAAAAATAAGAATTTGTGTTTTGAGAGTAGATTTGGACTCGGATTTTGAAACTAATAATATATATAGACTCATGGAGTTATGGGTAGTCGGAATCTACCTTTGGACCCGGTTTTGACCGGACGGGCCCTGGGTTGACTTTTGTTGACTTTTTGAAAAAAGTGTAAAGATCATGGCTTTATTTATTGTAATTGTTTTCCCTTGCATTGTTTGATGATATTAAGTCAATTTTGGTTAGATTTGAGCGGTGTAGAGGCGGATTTTAGGGGAAAAGCAATTTTCGAGGGTTGAGCTGGCCAAGTTGAGGTAAGTATCTTGCCTAACTTTGTGTGGGGGAACTATCCCTTAGAAATCAGTTTGTTTGTGCTAATTGTGTTATGTGGAGGTCGTGTAAACAAGGCGACGAGTGGGTACACGGGCTATATTTGGTATTTGACCGGTTTAGGCTATTTAGACTCTTTCCATGATTTTAATTGAATCGTCTTAATATGTTATATCTTCATTGTTAATCCACCCTTTTCATGTGCTAATCTACTCTTACATACTTTATTTGACATTGTTAACACTTATTTCATCTCTTACTCGCTAATTTGCTCTTATATGCTTTAGTTGAGATTATTGCCTTCCTTGTGTTTTGTTACATCTTTAAATTGTTGAATTGCTTGTAATTGAAGTTGTTATTTCGTGAAATATCTTATTGTTGAGTTATTTGTGTTGAAGTTGAGAAATCCGTTATCACATTGAGGCAAAGTTGTTAATTGTTGAGATATCTTTCCCGTTGAGCTATTCACTCTTATTTTGTTACTGTTATGATTCTTGTACATATTGTGGTTGAGCCATGGGCTATTTATTGTGGAAACATTGATATTGTTGATTCTTTTGGCAAGTTGTGGCATATGGGCACGTGTGGTGCAAGTTGTGGTTATGTTGTGATATTGATACGCATAGGTGTTATAAGGCTTGGGGTTGATACACATGCGGTGCGATAAGGTGGGCTTGATATGTGTGTTGCTAGTAGGGGAACTACTTGAAGCCATGCGGTGTGATAAGGTGGGCTAAAACGCGGGTAGCTATTTCGGGAAAAATGATTTTTAAAACTAAATGTAAGGCTCCCGCGATGATATAAGGAAAGATGTGATTGAAATTGTGAAAAGTGAATACGAGGTGGTACCTCGATTGTGATTCTTTTATATTCGAGGCGGTACCTCGGTTGCAATTTTTTGTTGTATACGAGGCGGTACCTCATTTGTGATTCTTGTTGTTTATCTCATGTAGTAAAGAATTATTGGTCAAACACTTCTTGTTGCTTTTATTCCTCCTTGTCTTATCAGTTTTGTCTGTAATTGACTATTGTGGTTCTCTTTAATTGCTTCCTTTATGTTATCTCTATGCTTACAATTTTGTCATTAGTCTATGTTATTAACTTGTTTCATATCATTTATCTTCCGCCTTCTATTACTTCTCGTTATTATGTTATCATATTGTTTATTATGTCCTAGTGGGTGTCTTAATCTGGCCTCGTCACTACTCTACCGAGGATAGGCTTGATACTTACTGGGTACCATTGTGGTGTACTCATACTACGCTTCAGCACATCCTTTTTTGTGTAGATCCAGGTACTTCTGCCCGTGCTGGACGTTAGTGATTGGTTGTAACTGGCATCCGGAGACTTCAAGGTGTACCTGCTCGGCGTCCGCAAGCCTCGGAGTCACCTTACCTTATCTTTCATTCTGTTATATTTCTTATTCATATAATGTTGTAATAGATATTCCAGATTATTCTATAGAGCTTATGACTCAGTTCCACCGGTTTTGGGAGAGTTGAGATTGTGATCCTATTTGGAAGTTTATATGAGTTTATCAGTCTTGCTTTAGTGTTTTTGTTGATTGTTTCAGTTAAGTTATTATTACATGTTTTTATTACCTAGTCTTAGATCCTAGGTTCATAGGTGTTACGAGTCATAACTAAGTTTAGTAGAGTTTTGCGGATCAGTACGAAGATGTCTGTACTTATCTTCGAGAGGCTATGAAGCTGTTAGAAAAACTCCACTTCTTTGATTCCTTATCATGCGAGTTGGTTGACTTCGAAATCTATATCTTTGACTTTCTATTCTCTCACTGACGGTGAGGACACACACTGATAGATCCGACGATCAGACACTCGCGCCCCCTGCTACAGATGCGAGAGGTCGGGGCTGGGGCAAAGGCCGATGAGGGGCACGTGGTGTAGCTAGAGCACCTTCCCGAGCTGCGACAGAGGATCCACCAGAAGCTCCAGTTGGGGGACAAGCACTCAAGGCGCCTGTTGCCACCCTTGCACTTCAGGAGACCTTCTCACAGTTCTTGAGCATGTTCGCTACTCTAGCTCAGGCAGGGCTGATTCCACTTGCACCAGCCACATCTCAGGCTAGGGGGAGCTCAAACTCCCGCGGTCCATACTCCAGAGCAGCAGGTCCATGTTGATCAGGTCCTAGAGGTTATGCCAGCGTAGGTTGTTATTCCAGTTCAGCCCGAGGTTAGGGCAGTGGCATCTGAGGATGAGTAGCTTAGACTTAAAAGATTCAATAAGTATCATCCTTATACTTTCAGTGGCTTAGATTCAGAGGATGCTCAGGATTTTCTAGAAAAGTGCCATCGTATTCTCCACACCATGGGTATTGAGGAGATGAACGAAGTTGCTTTTATTACTTTCAAGCTATCATGAGCAGCGTATCAGTGGTGGTGGGCTTACGAGGAGGGTAGCTCAACTAATGCAGCCTCACTTACATGGAATCAGTTTTCAGAGATGTTCTTGAGAGAGTTTTTCCTCAAACCCTCCGGGATGCATGGCAAGCAGAGTTTGAGTAGTTGCGCCAAGGTACTATGACAGTGTCATAGTATGCTGTCCAATTCAATGATTTGTCCAGACATGTACCTGCCTTGGTTTCCATATTCAGAGAATGAGTCCGTCGATTCATCAAGGGTTCAACTATGGTATTAGATTCAGCATGGCTCAAGAGTTGGAGAGAGATACCCCATATTAGCAGTTGTAGAGATCACACGGAGGTTGGAGAGTATGCGAGGCCATGAGAGAGAGGATAGGTAGGCCAAGAGGCCTAGAGATTCTAGCGGATATAGTGGTGCTCGTGCCACAGTTGCAGCCCGTCATGGTAGATGCTATGTAAGTTGTCCAGTTCATTCAGCACTTCCAGCTTCTAGTGGTGCTCCGATTATTCTGAGTTTTTAGGTTGCACACTTTGCTTAGCCACTTTCTAATGGACCTCCTGCACAGGGTGCCTTCAGCGGTCAGTTCGGTCGACCAGGCCCGAGACAGTCCCACTAGCCACACCCACCGAGAGCTTTCTTTGAGTGTGGTGATACCCGTCATATGGTGAGGGACTGCCCTAGACTTAGGAGGGGTGAACCTCTACAGATTACTCAGGCTCCAGGGGTTCAGCTAGGTCCACAGACTTTACAGGCTATGGTTGCTACCCCAGTTGCCACTCCACCTCAGGCAGGTAGAGGTCGCCCTAGAGGGGGAGGCTAGGCCATATTCTATGATTTTCTGAGAAGGACAGAGGCGGTCACATCAGACGCATTTATCACAGGTATGGTTCCGGTTTTTCATAGGGATTCATCAGTTTTATTTGATTCGGGATCCATTTATTCATATGTGTCATCTTACTTTTCTCCGTATTTGGATATAGCTCGTGATTCTTTGAGATCTCCTGTTTATGTGTCTATGACTGTGGGAGATTCTATTATGATGGACTATGTGTATCGGTCGTGTTTAGTTGTTATTGGTGGTTTTGAGACCAGAGTTGATCTATTGCTACTCAATATGGTAGACTTTGATGTGATCTTGGGCATGGAATGGTTGTCACCCTATCATGCTATTCTAGATTGTCACGCCAAGACTATGACATTTGCTATGCCAGGTTTACCATAGTTAGAGTGGAGGGGTACTTTGGATTATGTTCCTAGCAGAGTTGTGTCATTTCTAAAGGCTCAACGGATGGTTGAGAAGGGGTGTGATGCACCTCTAGCCTTTGTGAGAGATGCTAGTGGTGATACTTCTACCGTTGAGTCAGTTCTAATAGTGAGGGACTTCCTAGATGTATTTCCAGCAGATATTCTGGGCATACCGCCTGATAGGTGATGAGAGGATAAAATCTCGTGATTTAGTCACTTATTGCACTCTAATTCACTGCACTTTATTCATATTTGATCTTTAATTGGTAGTGTTTTTCACTTATTGTGTGTTTTAAGCCTTGTAGGAGTGATTCCGAGTGATGTAGATGTTGTGGAACTAATTTGAGCTATTTGGAGCTTTGAAGTCTGAGTAAAAGCATAAGGGATTAAGCCGGGACCGTGTTCCGGGATTGAGGACCAAGACTGGACATCAAAAATTGAGATTTGATCTGTACTATGAGAAATCCTCACTGTCGCGGCGCGTGGGGGCACCGTGCTTGTACAAATTCCTGATGTCTGTCTAAAGTTAGCTCTCTAGATTTCCCCATTAATGTCTGCATAGCGCGTCGCCCCATGCGGCGTGCCTGTGAAATGTTTACAGAGTTATTTTCCTATTTTGGCTAGGAAAAGGTTATTTCGTCTAGGCCCGACCCTACTTGGTATAAATACAAGGAAAAATGTTATTTCCTGGACTTTTGACACATATTCGACCTAAGGAGGTTAAGGAAGAGTTGGAAGAACACGAGCACAAGGATTTCATCATTCCTTCCTTACTCAAGACCCAAGTTTGGATTGAATTTATTTTTTCCTCTACTTTAACTTTATTTGTGATGAATTTCTCCATATCTATGGAATAGTTCCCTTTAGGGTTTGATGGATTTGGTGTATTGATGATTGTTTGTGGATTACAACTCTAGTTTTATGTATTGAAGCATTTTTGGATGATTTAGTTGTTGCATCTATATTCACTTGTTCATGTAATAGAGAGAGGCATAACTTGTGATATCTTTGCATTATATTGTTGGTTGAGTTCATAGATTCTTCAAGTAATTGAAAGAGGCTAGTTGAATCATTGATTACACCTAGTTATGAAAATAATCGAAAGAGGTTTTCCTGAACACCAATCTACTACGCATTCTTGCATATCTTCACGTGCTTAAATTGGTTTAGCTTGTGAGGTTAAAATTTAATTAAGAGAGGAGTTTTTGCTGAACATTTGAACCAATAATTGAGTGAATTCGAGAGACTCACTTGAACATTAGAAGTGAATTATCTAGAGTTTGATCCCAAACAATTATCTTTCACCTATCCAATCAACCCCTATTTTCTCCCACTGATAACTTCCTTGTTTATCTTTGTTTTGATTGTCATTAGTCAATAGCTTTAGAATCTTAGTTAATTTTAGTTAGAAATCATAGAAATCTCAATTTTTGATCATCTTGGATAGCAATCAAGCTAGAAACTACGAGAATACTGGTTAAATCCAATCTATGTAGATACGATATTATACTATACTACATTTGATTAGCGAGCAGAATTTAAGTGTGTGTTTTGCGCTCATCATATTTTAGCACTGTTGTCGGGGATTGACAATTAACAGTGTTTGAAATAGTTTGTAGTGCTAATTCAGGAATTTTTTTCTTTTTATTTAATTTTATTTTTCTCTTTTTACGGTTGGTGTTCTTTGACTGTGCGCAGGTTACAGGTTAAGATTGGTGCATGACTCGAACTTCTGCGAAAGAAGTGCTACCATACGAGCCAGAAATTAAAAAACAACTGCGACAACTGAGGAAGGAAAGAAATCTCACTGAGACATCAGGAAAAGTTGGGCACATCTTTTCGAAACCTGGAGAGACAGGTGGGGCAGATTGAAACAATATTATCTGAGAGGGCTCCAGGAACGCTCCACTCTGATACTGAGAGAAATCCCAAAGAAACAGTGAATGTTGTAACTCTGAGAAGTGGGCAAGTGTTGAAAGATCCCACCCCGATCCAAATTGATGCGAAACTTGAAAAAGAAAGTGGGGAGCAGCTGAAGAATGAAGTTGATAAAAAGAAGAAGGGCCAGATAAAAGCTGAGAAAAAGAAGAAGGGAGAAAAATCAAGAAGGGAGGAACCTGAGGAGAGCCAGTATATGCATGCCTTACCCTTCCATCAAAAGCAAAGTAGAGAAAAGCTGGACAAGCAGATTGGGAGATTTCTGGATGTACTGAAACAGGTTCAGGTAAATTTGCCATTCACAAAAGTGCTCTCACAAATGCCTGGTTATGCCAAATTCTTGAAGGAGATCCTTAAAAGAAGAGGAAAATAGAGGAAACCTCGGTGGTGAAGCTCGTTGAGCACGACAGCGCGATATTACAAAACAAACTCCCACAAAAGTTTGGAGATCGAGGGAGTTTTACTATACCTTGCTCATTAAGAACTATAAAGTTTGATAAATCTTTATGTGATTGTGGTGCCTCGATTAACTTAATGTCTCTATCTATTTACAGAAAACTGCAGAAGGAGATTGGAGAGATAAGGTCGGTGCCAATATCTTTGCAGCTGGCAGACCAAATGACTATAACACCTGAGGGGATAGTGGAAGATGTGTTAGTTCGGGTGGATATGTTCGTATTTCCTGTGAATTTTATAGTTGTGAATATGGAGGAGAACAAGGAGATACCCCTCATCCTAAGAAAACCACTCTTAGCGACGGGTAGAGCTTTATTGGGTATACACGAGAGAAAACTCATGCTTAGAGTGGGCGAGGAGACTGTGAATTTTGAAATGAAAGTAGAAAAGGGGGCACAAAAGGACAAACCAGCTGCTAGTGTTGAGTGTAAAGTGAAGGGCTCGAAAGAGAATGTTGCACTGAGCGAGAAAGATAAGTGTGGGGTGTACCCCAAAAAGTCTTAGAAGAATTTATCGGCATGGATGTGTGCATTGGTTTGGGCGCGAGGAATGGAGCCCGACTTCGACTCGGACCCCGACTAGACGTTTCCTTTACCTTATACTTTTTAATTGTGTGTCATGGGGACATGCCACAACTTAAAGTGTGGAGTGGGGGATATTTATATGTGTGTATATTAGTTTTCTTTTTGTAGTTGTAGTAATTAGAGATAGAAAAAAATTGAAAAAAACATAAAAAGATTTAAATTTTTTTATTTTTCCGACGATGGATATCATCGACAGGTTTCTTGAGGGATTAAAGTCGGAAGGAAAAAGACAAAAAGATTTTCTTTTGTAGGTAGTGTAATAATTCCCCCTTGATTTTTCTTTGTGCCGCGGTTCTTTTCCAAGGGTTTTATTTGAACCGGGTATATTTAATTTTTATTTTTTAGGAGTAGAAAACCTTGTGCTATGAGGATTGAAGGCAATATCTCTTAAATTTATTATACCTTGAGAACAGTAAGTGCTTTAGTTGTAACGCTTAGGCTCAGGTTTTGACTCTTGTATAAGTACCTTAAATTGTATGATCTTAACTTTGCTTAACTACTTTGACTAGAGTGTCTTGATAGTCCAATCTTGAGTGAGTTATGTGCCATGTATGTGTGAGGTTTTGTGTTATTCTGTGCATTGCATTTTTCTTTATGCCGCGGTTCTTTTTCAAGAGTTTTGTTTGAACCGGGTGTAGTTAGTTTTATTTTTAAGAGTAGGAAACCTTGTGCTATGAATTGAATTGAAGGCAATCTCAACTTTATTATACCTTGAGAACAGTAAGTGCTTTAGTTGTGATGCTTAGGCTCAGTTTTTGACTCTTGTATAAGTACCTTAAATTATGTGATCTTAACTTTGCTTAATTACTTTGACTAGAGTGTCTTGATAGTCCAATCTTGAGTGAGTTATGTACCATGTGTGTGTGAGGTTTTGTGTTATTCTGTGCATTGCATTTGATGTCTAGAACTTGCCCCGTCTGATTGTAAAGCGAAACGGTAGTTTTATTCAGTCTTGGAAGGGATATAGGTGTTTCTTTGTTAAGCCATATATATGCTTTTACCCACCTAATTGTTATGTATCGTAGTTAACTCCTTTGAGCCTGTAATCTTGTTTCTTTGGCAACCACATTACAAGCCCTAACCATTTGTTTGAATTGACCATATATTTAAACCTTGTACCTCTCGTGAGCACTTGAATTTGTTGTGAACTTTCTGAAATTGAAGTGTGGGGTGGTTGGTTTGGCTTTTGAGTGGAACTATTGAACTAAGGATAAAGGGGCATTGTTTTGTGCGATCTTACAAAACAAACTCCCCCAAAAGTATGGAGATCCAGGAAGTTTTACTATACCTTGCTCTTTAGGCTCTATTAATTTTTGATAAATCTTTATGTGATTCGGGTGCCTCCATTAACGTAATGCCTCTATCTATTTACAGAAAACTGGAGAAGGAGATTGGAAAGATAAGGTCAGTGCCAAAATCGTTGCAGCTGGCAGACCAAACGACTCTGATACCCGAGGGGATAGTGGAAGATGTTAGTTCGGGTAGATAAGTTCGTATTTCGTGTAGACTTTATAGTAGTGAATATGGAGGAGAACAAGGAGGTCCTCCTCATCTTAGGAAGACCATTTTTAGCAATGGGTAGTGCAATATTAGATATACACGAGAGAAAGCTCATGCTTAGAGTGGGTGAGGATACTGTAACTTTCGAGATGAATGTAGAAACGGGGGTGAAAAAGAAGAAGCCAACTGCAAGTGTTGAGTGGAAAGTGAAGGGTTCAAAAGAGAAGGATGCGGCGAGTGAGAAATATAAGTGTGGGGTGCACTCCAAGAAAGCTAAGAAGAAGCTGTCGGCATGGATGTGCGCATTAGTTCGAAGGCGAGGAATGGATCCCGACTTCGACTCAGACCCCGACTAGATATTCAGGGAAGTTTCCTTTACCTTATGCTTTTTAATTGTGTGTCATGAGGACATGCCGCAACTTAAAGTGTGGGGTGGGGGATAATTGTATGTTGTATGTATATGTGTTAGTTTAGTTTTTGTTTTAGTAGTTAGAGATAAAAAAATTGAAAAAGAAAACACCATAAAAATTGATTTTTTTTTTATTTTTCCCGACGATGGATATCATTCGACGGGTTTCTTAAGGGATTAAAGTTGAAATAAAAAGACAAAAAGATTTTATTTTGTTAGGTAGTGTATTAATTTCTCCTTGGTTTTTCTTGTGCCGCGATTCTTTTCCAAAGGTTTTGGTTGAACCGGGTGAAGTTAGTTTTTTTTTGGAGTAGGAAACCATGTGCTATGATTTGAATTGAAAGCAATATCTCTTAACTTTATTATGCCTTGAGAATAGTGTATGCTTTAGTGTGACGCTTAGGCTCAGTTTTTGACTCTTGTATAAGTACCTTATATTGTATGACCCTAACTTTACTTAACTGCTTTGACTAGATTGTCTTGATGAGTCCGATCCTGAGTGAGTTATTTGCCATGTGGGTGTGAGGGTTTGTGTTATTTTGTGCATTGCATATGATGTCTAGAACTTGCCCCGTGTGTTTGCAAAGCGAAATAGTAGTTTTGTTAAGTCTTGGAAGTGATATAGGCATTTCTTTGTTGAGCCATATATATATTGTACCCACCTAATTGTTATGTATCTTAGTTAACCCCTTTGAGCCTGTAATCCTGTTTCTTTGGCAACCACATTACAAGCCTTACCCATTATTTTTGATTTGACTATCTATTTGAACCTTGTACCTCTCGTGAGCACTTGAATTTGTTATGAACTTCGCAAAAGTTAAAGTGTGGGGTGATTGGATTGGCTTTTGAGTGGAACTAATGAAATAAGGAGAAAGGTGCAATGTTTTAAAAAAGTAAGAGCTACTAGAATTATAAAGGAAAAACAAATAGTTGTATTGTGGTGCAAAATATTCCTTGATAGTGGTAACTTGATGTAATTGTGCTTAAAGAAGTAGGTAGTTAATGTATATTGATGTGAAGGTGGAGTTATGGTTTGACATAAGTGTGGGGTTTTGAACAGTTAATTGTATGTATTAAAGTGCTTAGGGAGGTGTAGTCACTATTATATCCAAATGTATCCTACCCGTCCCGCATCCTACATTACAACCAAATAAAGTCCTACTCGATCCTAGACTGAATAAGCTTGATTAGTAGAATAGTACACTACGGGAAAGCCTATGGTGCATCTTTTGTGGCATATGAATGTTATTTCTGAGAGTGAGTGAATTCTTTCTATCTTGAGTTCCTAAGTGCTCTTAAATTTTATTGTGTGGAACTACTCATTTTTGTTATGTGAGGGCACTTGGTTCATGAAGGAAAGGTAATGTCCTTGACCTCTATGTTAGAGTAAGTGGGTGAGTTGTATATAATGTGTGGTACTTTTGAGTCAAATCTTGAGGCTAGGATGCTACAGTATTGTACTTATTCTGTTTTAAATATTCTTGGTGTGATGAGTTATGAGAGTTGTTCAAAAAGGTCGTGTCTATATGAAGTGAAGTTTGATTGCTCGAGGACGAGCAATGGTTTAAGTGTGAGGTGTTGATGGTAGGCTATAATCTCGTGTTTTAGTCTCTTATTGCACTCCAATTTACTGCACTTTATTCGTTTTGAGCTTTAATCGCTAGTGTTTCACACTAATTGTATGTTTTATGCCTTGTAGGAGTGATTCTGAGCTATGTAGATGTTATGGAATGAATTCGAGCTATTTGGAGCTTTGAAGTCTGAGTAAAAGCCCAAGGGATTAAGCTTGGATCGCGTTCAGGGGTCGAAAATCACATCTGGATGTCAAAACACATGGAAAAATCCGTACTCTGAGAAATCCCCACAGTCGCGGTGCATGGGGCGCCACGCGTGTGTATTTTTCTGCTGCCTAACAGATTTCAACTCTCTGGATTTCCCCACTAATGCCCCGCATAGCACATCGCCCCATGCGGCATGCCTATGCAAATTTTACAGAGTAATTGTCCTATTTCGCGTAGGAAAAGGTGATTTCATTTGGGCCCAACCCTACTTGGTATAAATACATGGAAAACGTTATTTTCTGGACTTTTTACACACTGTAGAGTTAGGGAGGCTAAGGAGGAGTTGGAGAAGCAAAAGCAAAGGAGTTCATCATTCAATCCTCACTCAAGACCCGAGTTTGGATCATTTTATGTTTTCCTTTACTTTAAACATATTTGTGATGAATTACTCCATATCTATGGAGTAGTTCTCTTTACAATTTGATGGATTTGGTGTATTGATATTTGTTTGTGGATTATAACTCTAGTTTTATGTATTGAATCATTTTGGATGATTTAATTGTAGCATCTATATTCACATGTTCATGTAATCGAGAGAGGCATAACTTGTGATATCTTTGCATTATCTTGTTGGTTGATTTCATTAATTCTTCTTAGTAATCGAAAGAGGCTAGTTGAATCATTGATTAAACCTAGTTAGGAGGATAATCGAGAGAGGTTCTCCTAAAGACCAATCCATTACGCATTCTTGCATATCTTCAAAGAGCTTAAATTGGTTCATATTAAGAGGTCGAGACTTAATCGAGAGAGGAGTTTCTACCAAACAATTGTACTGATAATTAAGTGAATTCGAGAGGCTCACTTAAACATTAGAAGTGAATTATCTAGAGTTAAATCTCAGACAATTATCTTGCACATATCCTATCAAAACTATATTTTCTCCCATTGATATCTTTGTTTGCTTAGTCCTTGCTTCGATTGTCATTAGTCAATTAGCTCTAGATTCTTAGTTAATTTTAGTATTAATCACATAAATCTAAATTGTTGATCATCTTGGATAGCAATATAGCTACAAACTATGATAATACTATTTAACTCCAATCCATGTAGATACGATATTATATTATACTATATTCGACTAGCGACCATATTTAAGTATGTGTTTTGCGCTCTTCAGATTTTCACCTAAAAACCTTGGGTAAGTGATTCTAATCTATTTATAATCATATTCCATCAACATATCTTGGATTTTAACATCAAAATCATGTGAATCAAAGTGAAAAATTGTGAAACTTTGTCAAGTTTTTGAAAAATAAGAAATTGAGTTTTGAGGGTTGATTTGGACTCGGATTTTGAAACTAATCACATATATGAACTCGTGGGGTCATGGGTAGTCAAAATCTACCATTGGACCCGGGTTTTGATTAGACGGGCCCCGGGTTGACTTTTTGGAAAAAGTGTAAAGATCTTAGCTTTATCCATTGCAATTGAATTCTCTAGCATTGTTTGATGATATTAAGTCGATTTTGGTTAGATTTGAGTTGTGTGGAGGAGAATATTAAGGGAAAACCTATTTTTGAGTGTTGAATTAGCCTAATTGAGGTAAGTGTCTTGCCTTACTTTGTGTGGGAGAACTACCCCATTAGGATTGGTATTGTTTGAGTCAATTGTGCTAAGTGAAATCCGTGTACGCAAGGTGACGAGTGGGTACACGGGTTGTACCTGGTATTTGACCGGTTTAGGCTACTTAGACTATTTTCATGCTTTAATTGAAATTCCATATCATGTTCTAAATTCTCTTATCAATCTATTCTTACTTGTGTTAGTCTATCCTTACATGCCTTAAATGATTTCATTAACACTTGTTCGACCTCCTAATTGATAAATTGCTCTCATGCTTTAGTTGAACGTGTTGCCTCTTTTATTGTTACATGATATCTCTTCATTGTTGATTATCATTATTTGAAGTCATTATACATGTTATCTCTTTCATTGTTGATTATCATTAATTGAAGTTATTGTTCATGTTACCTCTTTCATTGTTGACTATTATTATTTGAAGTTATTGTTCATGTTATTTCTTCATTGTTGATTTTCATTATTTGAAGTCATTGTTACACGTTATCTCTTCCATTGTGAGTTATTATTATTTAACATCGTGGTTATACATTGTCTCTCATTATTGAGTTATTGATGTTGAAGTTGTGAAGGCCGTTATCACGTTGAGGCAAAATTGATATTGTTGAAACATCTTCCTTTTCGAGCATTTTTACATTCATTGTTGTTGTTGATATTTTTGTACCCATTGTGGTGGAGCCGTGTGCAATTGTTGTGGAAATATTGATATTGTGGATTATTGCCAAATTGTGATATATGGGCACTTGTGGTGCGAGTTGTTATTTATAAAGACCCGGTCGGTCGTTTTGAGTGTTGTTGCCTTGTTCCCCCATTTACTGCTTGTATTATGCTCAATTGTCATTATGTGACTTGCCAGGGGAGTTGGTTCGGTTTTGGGGAAGGTTTCGGAATGAGTTGAGACACTTAGTCTCAAGGTTAGAAGCTTAAGTTGAAAAGGTTGATCGGATATTGATTTAGTTCCGATAGCTCTGTTGGGTGATTTCAGACTTAAGAGTGTGTCCGGCTAGTGATTTGTAGGTCCGTAGTTGATTTAGGATTGAAATGACGAAAGTTGGAAAATTAGAAGTTTTAGAAATTGAAAAGTATGACCGAGAGTTAACTTTGTGGTTACCGGGCTCGGATTTTGGTTCCAGGAATTGGAGTAAGTCCGTTGTGTCATTTATGACTTGTGTTCAAAATTTGAGGTCAATCAAACTTGATTTGATAGGTTTTGACATCGATTGTAGAAGTTGGAATTTCCTAGTTTTCATTAAGCTTGAATTGAGGTGCGATTCATGTTTTTAATGTTGTTTGATGTGATTTGAGGGCTCGACTAAGTTCGTATCGTGTTTTAGGAATTGTTGGTGTGTTTGGATAAGGTCACGGGGGCCTCAGATGGAGTTCAGATGGTTAACGGATCAAAGTTTGGAATTGAAGGACGGCTGAAGTGCACCAGGTCTGGTGCGATCACACCTGCGGAGTTTTGATCACAGATGCGAGCTCAAAGAAGTGAGCAGGAGATCACAGAAGCGGCCTGGAAGGAAGTGGGCAGTGGTCACAGGTGCGAGGTTATTTTTCGCACCTGCGTGGTCGCAGATGCGGCATATTGGGTGCAGAAGCGGAGTTGGGTCAGCTAGGGGACTTACGCAGGTGCGATGGTATTCCCACACCTGCAAGAGCGCATATACGAAGAAGGTCATGCAGGTGTTGAAGTAGGAGTCGCCAGGAGAACCACAGAAGTGGATGATTTGTCGTGGTTGAATGGGCTTCCGGATTTTGTAACTTTTATCGGATTCTGAGAGTGGGCTCGGGGGTCGACTTTTGAGCTGACTTTTCTACTTTTGATTAAGAACTTAGTATTTTCTTATGGAATTGATTCCTTTAGCTCGTGTTGATTGTATCAAATTGTTTGTGGCTAGATTTGAGGCAGTCATAGGCCGATTCGCGAGGCAAGGGCTTATTGAAGTAGGGATTTGTACGGTTAGAAGTAAGTAACACTTCTAAACTTGGTTCTGAGGGTATAAAACCCTGAATTACGTGTTATGTGATATGTATTGAGGTGACGCACATGCTAGGTGACGAACGTGTGGGAGTGCATCGTATGAATTGTGACTTGGTCAATTCCATAGAACTGTATTGTTGAATAATCTTGTCGTTATCTTTATATTCTCCATGCGTTAGAGAAATTGAGCTACAAGTCATGTTAGAAATCATGCTTAGGCTACATGCTGGTACTATTGGGAGCCATAAAGGTCATGTTTCATGTTGAAAATATTTGCTAAAATTACAATTATGTACTCAGTTATAGCTATTATTTGCATATCATATCTTAGTCTCAGTTGCAATTTATTGATACATTATGTAATCATTGTTTCGGCTGATTATCATGATTCTTGTGAGCCCGAGAGACTAGAGAGATTGATGACTGAGTGAGGACGAGGGGTTGACTGTGGGGATATTTATGGGATCGGGCTGCACGCCGCAGCATATTTTATTGATTCATGCCATGATTGGCTTATTATAGCGCTTGGGCTGGATTTGCCCCTCCAGAGTCTACACACCCATATTAAGAGCAGGTACCTACTGAGTGAGAGTGAGAGTGCGAGTGCGAGTGTGAGTGCGAGTGCCGAGCGATTGGGAGGATTGTGTGACTGTGAGGATGGAGTGATTGTAAGGAATGAGTGATTGTGAGGATGGAGTGACTGGGAGGACTGAGTGATTGATACTCTGAGAGTATGCATATGATTTAATCATTGTTTTTTTGTACTTCAGTTGGCATATATAACTGACATGTCGATATCAAGATGTATCATATCTTGTTTCAATTGAACTTGTCATATCTTACCTGTTTGAGCTTTAACTATTAAACTTGGAGCATGCCTACATTTGTGCACTATAATTCTGTAATTGAACTATACTTATGAAGCTCGTCACTACTTTCAGCCCAATAGTTAGACTTGTTACTTACTGAGTTGGTTGTACTCATACTATACCCTGCACTTCATGTGGAGATCCAGGTGTTTCCAGACACGGTGGTTGCTGATCCTTAGAGTTTACAGTCATTTGGAGATTATCGAGGCAGCTGTCCTGGCATCCGCAGACATTGACTCTCCGCCCCTATCCCTTAGTTTTACTTATGCAGTTTCAGTTTCTTAGACAGTCTTTCAAATTTTGTATTTGTATAGATGCTTATGTACTCAGTGACACCCTGGTTTTGGGAAACTTCTGTGTCGAGTTGTGATGGTTTTATCCAGTTTTATGAGATTTTTGCTTATTTAAACATGTTTTAGTATATTTTAAGTTTGAAAGTGTTGGTATGACTGAGTTGTCGGCTTGCCTAGTATCATGATAGGCGCCATCACAACAGGTTGAGTTTTGGGCCGTGACAACTTTGTATCAAAGCCTAGGTTACATAGGTCTCACGAGTCATGAGCAAGTTGAGTAGAGTCTTGTAGATTGGTATGGAGACGTCTGTACTTATCTTCGAGAGGCTGTCGAACCCTTAGGAAAACTTCACATTCTTGTATTCTTTCCGTGCAAATTTGTTGATTCTGGGAACTAAACTTATGTTATTCTATTCTCTCACTGATGGTGAGGACACGTGCTACCGGACCGGATGGACAACCACTAGTACCACCGGCTAGGGCCACGAGAGGTCGGGGCCGCGGTAGGGGCCGAGGTGCAGCTCGTACAATGGCTAGAGCAGCACTGGCAGATCCACCAGTTGTTCCAACTCAGGAGCAAGTTCTAGATGTGGTTGAGCCAGTGGGGCCAACTCAGGAACCAGCTGTGCCCATTGTGATTACAGGCCTTCATGAGGCTTTTGCTTAGATATTGACTGTATGCAGTAGCCTTGCTCAAGCGGTTTCTGTTCAGACCGCGCCAGCCACTTCTCATGCCGGGGGAGGTACTCAAACTCTTGCCACCCGTACTCCAGAGCAGGTGATGCAGGGACTTCAGACATCGGGGGTACTACCAGCCCAGCTGGTTGCAGTTGCTCAGGCCCAGGTAGGTCCCGTTATGAGTGATGAGTATCAAAATAGACTAGAGAGGTTTGGGAGGCTCCAGTCTCAATCATTCAGTGGGGCTGAGTCAGAGAATTCCCAGGACTTCTTGGATAGGTTCCGGCGGATTTTTCGCATGACGGGTATTCTGGAGACTAGTAGAGTCTCCTTTACTACTTTTCAGCTATCAGGGGCTGCCTTCAGATAGTGGGAGGCATATGAGAGGAGCAGGCCAGTCGGTGTTGCACCACTTTCATGGCATGAGTTCTTCATTCTCTTCTTGGAGAAGTTTGTGCTACAATCCCGCGGGGAAGAGTTACGCAGGTAGTTCGAGCTGCTACGTCATGAAGGCATGTATGTGACCCAGTATGAGATGAGATTTTCAAAGTTGGCTCGTCACGCAGTTTGGTTGGTTCCCACTAAGAGGGAGAGGATTAGGAGGTTCATTGATGGCCTCAACTATCAATTGCATTTCGTTATGACTCAGGAGAGTGTATCGGGTGCTTGGTTCAACGAGGTGGTTGATATTGCTCGACGGCTAGAGATGGTCCTTAGTTAGGAGTGTGAGGAGAGGGAGGCCAAGAGGCCTCGTGGTTCAGGTGGTTTTAGTAGTGTTCCTTCTGGGGGCAGTACTACCACAACAGAGGTCGTCCTTATCTGCCCGCTCAGATAGCTCTTCCAGTTCATCGTGGTGCATCAGCTAGACATGGTTCGTAGAGTGCTCGTTTGGGTCAGTCCATCTAGCAGTCACTCTGGTACTCGGGGCCCGATTTAGCCCTGACCACCACCAGCAGAGAGTTGCTTTGAGTGCGGGGAGTTTGGGCATTTGTGGAGACAATGTCTCCGTCGCTCGGGATGTCTAGTTTAGCATAGGGGTCAGGCTATGACTTCTGCACTAGTTACTTTACCACCCACCCAACCAGCTCAGGGTGGGGCCCAGGCAGATAGAGGTCACCCTAGAGGGGGAGGCCGATCAGGTGGTGGTGAGGCCCGATTCTATGTTATTCTTGCTAGGCCAGATGTTGTTGCTTCAGATGCAGTGATCACATGTATTATCTCAGTGTACCACAGAGATGCTTCCACATTATTTGACCCTGGTTCTACTTATTCTTATGTATCATCCTATTTTACTCATTATTTGGAAATTCCTCACGAGTCCTTAGTTTCACTTGTTCATGTATCTACGCCGGTGGGTTACACTATTATTGTGGACCGTGTATATCGGTCGTGTGTAGTGACTATTGGGGGATTGTAGACTAGAGTTAATCTCTTATTGCTTAGTATGGTCGATTTCGACGTGATTTTATGTATGGATTGGTTGTCTCCATGTCATGTTATTATGGATTGTCACGCTAAGACCGTGACCTTGGCGATGCTGGGTTGCCAAGGATCGAGCGGTGAGGTTCTTTAGATTATGTTCCTAGCAGGGTGATTTCTTATTTGAAGGCTCAACGGATGGTTGGGAAGGGGTGTTTTTCATATTTGTCCTTTGTGAGGGATGTTGGTGCTCATACCCCTACTATTGATTCTATTCCGGTGGTGCGAGACTTTTAGGATGTGTTTCCTACAGACCTGACGGGCATGCCACCCGACAGGGATATTGACTTGGTGCCGGGCACTCAGCCCATTTCTATTCCTCCGTATCGTATGGCACCAACTGAGTTGAAGGAATTGAAAGAGCAGCTTCTTGAACTTCTTGATAAGGGGTTTATTAGGCCTAGTGTGTCAACTTGGGGAGCACCGATTCTATTTGTAAAGAAGAAGGATGGTACTATATGGATGTGCATCGATTATAGGAAGTTGAACAAAGTTACAATCAAGAAGAAGTATCCTTTGTCGTGTATTGATGATCTATTTGACCAGCTTCATGGAGCGAGGGTGTTCTCTAAGATTGATTTGAGGTCTGGGTATACCCAGTTGAAGATTTGGGACTCGGATATACTAAAGACGACATTCAGGACCCGTTATGGTCACTATGAGTTCCTTGTGATGTCTTTTGGGCTGACCGACGCCCCAAAAACATTCATGCATCTAATGAACATTGTATTTCAGCCATATCTCAACTTGTTTGTCAAAGTATTCATTGATGACATACTTTTGTACTCATGTAGCCAGGAGGAGCATGCCCAACATTTAAGGATTGTATTACAGCGGTTGAGGGAGGAGAAACTTTATGCCAAGTTCTCCAAGTGTGAGTTTTGGCTTAGTTCGGTGGCATTCTTGGGGCACATGGTGTCCAGTGAGGGAATTAAGGTGGATCCAAAGAAGATAGAGGCGGTTCAAAGTTGGCCCATATCGTCCTCAGCTACTGAGATTCGGAGGTTTCTCAGCTTGGCGGGTTATTATCGTCGATTCGTGAAGGTTTTCTCGTCTATTACTGCACCTTTGACCAAATTGACCCAGAAGGGTGCTCCTTTCAGGTGGTCGGATAAGAGTGATGAGAGCTTTCAGAAGCTCAAGACTGCCTTGACCATAACTCCAGTTCTAGTTCTGCCTTCAGCGTTTGGATATTATACAGTATATTATGATGTTTCTCGGATTGGTATTGGGTGTGTCTTGATGCAGGAGGGTAGAGCGATTGATTATGCTCCGCTCTAGTTGAATCCCCATGAGAAGAACTACCATGTTCATGATTTGGAGTTGGCTGCATCATTCATACATTGAAGATTTTGAGGCATTATCTCTATGGTGTGTCTTGTGAGGTATTTATGGATCATCGAAGTCTCCAACACTTGTTCAAATAGAAGGATCTAAATTTGAGGCAGTGGAGGTGGTTGGAGCTGCTAAAGGACTATGATATTACCATTATGTATCATCCCGAGAAGGCTAATGTGGTGGCAGATGCCTAGAGTAGAAAGACGGTGAGTATGAGTAGCCTTGCATTTATTCCTGTTGGTGAGAGACCGGTTGTAGTTGATGTTCAGGCCTTGGCCAACCAGTTCGTGAGATTAGATATTTCGGAGCCCAGTCGAGTTCTAGCTTGTGTGGTTTCTCGGTCTTCCTTATATGATCGTATCAGAGAGCGCCAGTATGATGATCCCCATTTGCTTGTCCTTAAGGAGACGGTTCAACACGGTGATGCCAAGGATGTTACTATTAGGGATTGATGGGGTGTTAAGGATGCAGGGTCAGATTTATGTGCCTAATGTAGATGGGTTACGTGAGTTGATCCTTGAGGAGGCTCACAGTTCGCGGTATTCCATTCATCCAGGTGCTGTGAAGATATATCAGGACTTGCGGCAGCACTATTGGTGGAGGAGGATGAAAAAGGATATAGTGGGGTTTGTATCTCGGTGCCTAAACTGTCAGTAAGTGAAGTATGAGCATTAGAGATCGGGCGGATTGCTTCAGAGGCTTGAGATTCCGGAGTGGAAATGGGAGCGTATCACCATGGATTTTTTAGTTGGGCTCCCACGGACTTCGAGGAAGTTTGATGCTATTTGGGTGATTGTGGATCAATTGACCAAGTCCGCGCATTTCATTCCAGTTGGGACTATTTATTCTTCGGAGCAGTTGACTGAGATCTACATCCGCAAGAATGTTCGCCTTCACGGTGTGCCAGTGTCCATCATTTCAGATCAGGGCACACAGTTTACATTTGGAGAGCAGTGCACCGAGAGTTGGGCACACAGGTTGAGTTAAGTACAATATTTCACCCTCAGACGGACAGACAGTCCGAGCGCATTATTCAGATATTTGAGGATATGCTACGTGCTTGTGTCATAGATTTCGGGGGTTCTTTGGATCACTTTCTGCTGCTCGCAGAGTTTGCCTACCACAACAACTGCCAATCAAGCATTCAGATGGCTCCATATGAGGCTTTGTATGGGAGACGGTATCAGTCTCCAATGGGATGGTATGAGCCGAGTGAGACTAGGTTGTTGACTACTAACTTAGTTTAGGATGCTTTGAATTAGGTTAAGTTGATTCAAGATTGGCTTCACACGATGCAGTCTAGGCAGAAGAGTTATGCCGATCGGAAGGTTCGCGATGTTGCTTACATGGTGCGGGAGAAGGTACTACTCAAGGTTTCACCCATAAAGGGTGTTATGAGGTTCGGGAAGAAGGGCAAGATCAACCCTCGGTACATTGGTCCGTTTGAGGTGTTTCAGAGGATTGGAGAGGTGGCTTCTAAGCTTGCCTTGGCGCCTAGTCTGCCGAATGTTCATCCAGTGTTTCATGTCTCTATGCTCCGAAAGTATGTCGGTGGCCCTTCTCATGTTTTGGATTTCAGCACGGTTCAGTTGGATGGTGATTTGACTTATGATGTGGAGCCAGTGACCATTTTGGATTGACTGGTTTGAAAGTTGTGATCAAACAACATAGCTTCAGTGAAGGTGTAGTGGAGGGGTCAGCCAGTTGAGAAGGCTAACTTGGGAGACTGAGCGGGAGATGCAGAGCAGATATCCAGGCCTACTTGAGACTCCAGGTACGTCTCTAGACCCGTTCGAGGACAAATATTTGTTCAAGAGGGGGAGGATGTAACGACCCGGCTAGTCGTTTTGAGTGTTGTATTATGCTCTATTGTCATTATGTGACTTGCCGGGGTAATTTGTTCTGTTTTGGGGATGCTTTGAAATGAGTTGAGACACTTAGTCTCAAGGTTGGAAGCTTAAGTTGTAAAGGTTGACCAGATGTGGACTTATGTGTAAATGGCTCTGGAATGGAGTTTTGATGGTTCCGATAGCTCTGTTAGGTGATTTCAAACTTAGGAATGTGTACGGATAGTGATTTGGAGGCCCGTAGTTCATTTAGGCTTGAAATGGCGAACGTTGTAAAATTAGAAGTTATGGAAATTGAGAAGTTTGACCGAGAGTTGACTTTGTGGTTACCAAGCTCGAATTTTGGTTCTGGGAGTTGGAGTAGGTCCATTGTATCATTTATGACTTGTGTGCAAAATTTGAGGTCAATCGAACTTGATTTGATATGTTTCGGCATCGATTGTAGAAGTTGTAATTTCCTAGTTTTCATTAGGCTTGAATTCAGGTGTGATTTATGTTTTTGATGTTGTTTCATGTGATTTGAGGGCTCGACTAAGTTCGTATCATATTTTAGGACTTGTTGGTGTGTTTTGTTGAGGTCCCGGGGGCCTCGGGGTGGAGTTTGGATGGTTAACGGATCAAAGTTTGGAATTGAAGGACTGCTGAAGTGCACCAGGTCTGGTGCGATCACACTGCGGAGTTTTGATCGCAGGTACGAGCTCGCAGAAGCGAGCAGGGTATCGCAAAAGCGTCCTGGAAGGAAGTGCGAAGTGGTCGCAGGTGCGAGGTTATTTTCCGCACCTGCGTAGTCGCAGATGCGGCGTGTTAGGCGCAAAAGCAGAGTTGGGTCAGCTAGGGGACTTGCGCAGGTGCGATGGTATTCCCGCACCTGCGAGAGTGCAAATGCGAAGAAGGTCGCGCAGGTGCAGAAGCATGAATCGCCAGGAGAACCGCATAAGCGGAGCATTTGTCGCTTATGCGATACCGCAGAAGTGGGTAAGTTGGTTGCATGTTTGAAAAGCCCTGGACAGAATATAAATGTTGGGTTCCGAGGTTTTTAACATTTCTTGACTTTGCAAACTCGGATTAAGGTGAGTTTTAGAGGGATTTCAAGGGGTTTATTGAGGTAAGTCACTTGTGATCATTTTTATTCAATAATATTGTTTCCTCATTGAATTTCCCACATAGTTTGTGTGTTTTTTATGTGGAATTTTGGGAGTTTGTATCTAGGGATTTGGAGAGTTTAATTTGGGGATTTGAGTTGTGATTTGATATCGAAATTTGATAAATATGGTATGGTTGGACTCGTGGTGGAATGGGCTTTCGGATTTTGTAACTTTTATCAGATTCCGAGACATGGGCCCGGGGTTCGACTTTTGATTAAGAACTTAGTATTTTCTTATGAAATTGATTCCTTTAGCTCGTGTTGACTGTAGCAAATTGTTTGTGGCTACATTCGAGGAATTCGGAGGCCGCTTCGCGAGGTAAGGGCTTATTGAAGTAGGAATTTGCACGGTTTGAGGTAAGTAACACTTCTCAACTTGGTTCTGAGGATATGAAACCCCGAATTACGTGTTATGTGATTGGTGTTGAGGTGACGCACATGCTAGGTGACGGGCGTGTGGGCGTGTACCTTAGGAATTTTGACTTGGTCAATTCCATGGAACTGTATAGTTGAATAATCTTGTCGTTATCCGTATATTCTCCATGTGTTAGAGAAATTGAGCTGCAAGTCATGTTAGAAGTCATGGTTAGGCTACATGCTTGTACTATTGGGACCCACAGAGGTCGTGTTGCATGTTGAAATTATTTGCTTAAATTGCAATTATGTACTCAGTCACAACTATTATTTGCATATCATATCTCAGTCTCTATTGCCATTTATTGATACATCATATCATCATTGTTTTGGCTGATCATATTGATTCTTGTGAGCCTGAGAGATTGGCGAGATTGATGACTGAGTGAGGCCGAGGGCCTGACTGTGAGGATATTTATGGGATCGAGCTGCACACCGCAACATGTTTTATTGATTCATGCCATGATTGGCTTATTATAGCGCTTGGACTGGATTTGCCCCACCAACTTCTGCACACCCATATTGAACGCAAGTACCTACTAAGTGTGATCGCGAGTCCCGAGCAATTGGGAGGATTGAGTGACTGTGAGGATGGAGTGACTGAGAGGGCTGAGTGATTGATACTCTGAGAGTATGCATATGATCTCAACACTATTTTTTTGTACTTCAGTTGGCATACATAACTGACATGTAGATATCAAGATGTACCATATCGTTTTTCAATTGAACTTGACATATCTTACTTGTTTGAGTTTTAACTGTTAAACTTGGAGCATGCCTATATTTCTGCACTGTAATTCTGTAATTGAATTGTACGTGTGAAGCTCATCACTGCTTTCAGCCCAATAGTTAGACTTGTTACTTACTGAGTTGGTTGTACTCACGTTACACCCTGCACTTTATGTGCAGATCAAGGTTTTTCCGTACACGGTGGTTGCTGATTCTTAGAGTTTACAGTCATTCGGAGATTATCGAGGTAGTTCCCCAGGCGTCCGCAAACCTTGACTCTCCTCACATATCCCTCAGTTTTACTTATTCAGTTTTAGTTTCTTAGACAGTGTTTCAGACTTGTATTTATATAGATGCTCATGTACTGAGTGACACCCTGGTTTTGGGAAACTTTCATGTCGAGTTATGATGGTTTTATCCAGTTTTATGAGATTTTTACTTATTTAAACCTGTTTTAGTATATTTTAAGTTTGAAAGTGTTGGTATGTCTGAGTTGTCAGCTTGCTTAGTAGCATGATAGGCGTCATCATGACAGGTTGAGTTATGGGACGTGACACTATTGTAATGTGATATTCACACGCATGCGGCAATATAAGGCTTGAGGTTGATATGCATGTGGCGGTATAAAGTGGGACTTATGTGCGTGTTACTTGTAGGGGAACTATGTGAAGCCACGCGATGTTATAAGGTGGGATAAATTGTGTGTAGCTATTTCGGGAAAATTGTTTTTCAAAACCTATTTCAAATATAAGGCTCACGCGGCGGTATAAGGAAAGATTGTGATTGAGATTGAAAATTGTGAATATAAGGCAATACCTGAGTTGTGATTCTTGATTTATACGAGGCGGTACCTCGGCGGTGATTCTTATTGTACACGAGGCGATACCTCGTTGTGATTCTTGTTGTTTATTTCCTGTTGCAAAGAGTTTTAGTGGGAATATTTCTTATTGTTTCGCTCCTTATTGTTCTAGCAGTTGTTGTCCGTATATGATCATTGTGACTCTCTTTAGTTGTTTCTTTTATGCTATTTCCATGTTTAATTTCTAGTATTAGTTCATGCTATTATCTAGGTTTGTATCACTTATTTCTCTGCTTTCCATTATTTATCCTTGTTACATTTTCATACTATTTATTTATATCCTAGTAGGTGTCTTGACCTGGCCTCGTCACTACTCTACCTAGGTTAGCCTTGATACTTACTAGGTACCATATGGTATACTCATACTATGCTTCTCCACATTTTTGTGCAAATCTAGGTACGTCTGCTCGTGCCGGTCATTAGAGATTATTTGTAGCTGCCTTACGGAGGCTTCAAGGTATGTCTGCTCGGCGTCCGCAGGCCTCGGAGTCACCTTCCCTATTTTACCGCCTGTTGTACTTCTTTCAGACTGTGATGTATTAGATATTCTAGTTTTATTCTATAGATCTTATGACTCAGTTCCACTGGTTTTGGGGAGCGTATTGATGAGATTATGTTTTGTTTCAGAAGGTTATATCAATTTCTCAGCTTTATTTTAGTAGTTTGATAATTGTTTCTACCAAGTTATTATTATCTATTAGGCTTACCTAGTCGTAGAGACTAGGTGCCATTACGACATTCTACAGAGGAAAATTAGGGTCGTGACAAGTTGGTATCAGAGCTCTAGGTTCATAGGTGTTACGCGTCATAAGAAAGTTTAGTAGAGTCTTGCGGATCGGTACGGAGACGTCTGTACTTATCTTCGAGAGGCTATGAAATTGTTAGGAAAACTTCACTTCTTTGATTCCTTATCGTGCGAATTGGTTGACTTCGAAAACTGAATCTTTTACTTTCTATTCTCTTACAGATGGTGAGTACACGCACTGATGGATCCGACAATCAGACACCTGCGCCCCCTGCTAGAGCCGCGAGAGGCCCGGTCCTGGGCAGAGGCCGATGAGGGGCACGTGGTGTAGCCAGAGCAGGTGATTGATATTGCACAATTCTTGAGCCTTACACAGTTCTTGAGCATGTTCGGTAACTTAGCTCAGGTGTTTGAGATTGCACAGAGGTTGGAGGGTATATGGGGCCGTGAGAGAGATGATAGAGAGGCCAAGAGGGCTCGAGGTACTGGAGGATTCAGTGGTGGTCACGCTGCAGCTACAACCCATCATGGTAGAGGCTATGTAAGCCATCCAGTTAACTCAGCACTTCCAGCTTCTAGTGGTGCTCCGGTTGTTCCGAGGTCTCAGGCTGCACACTTTGCTCAGCCACTTTCTAGTGCACCTCCTGCACCGGGTGCCTTCAGCAGTCAGTCCAGCCGATCTGGCCCAAGCCAGTACCAACTACCACATCCATCGAGAGCTTTCTTTGAGTGTGGTGATACCCACCATATGGTTAGAGACTGCCCCAAACTCAGGAAGGGTGCACCTCCCCAGACTACTCAGGCTCCATGGATTCAATCAGGTCCACAGACTTCTCATGCCATAATTGCTGCCCCAGTTGCCGCTCCACTCGTACATCCAGCTAGGGGTAGGGGACGGTCGGGTAGAAGTCACCTTAGAAGGGGAGGCCAGGCCAGATTCTATGCTTTTTCGGGTAGGACGGAGGTAGTTTCTTAAGACTCAGTCATTACAGGTATGGTTCCGGTTTGCCATAGAGATGCATCAGTTTTATCTAATCCGGGATCCACTTATTCATATGTGTCATCTTACTTTGCTCCATATTTGGATATATCACGTGATTCTTTGAGTTCTCATATTTATGTGTCCACGCCTGTGGGAGATTCTATTGTTGTGGACCGTGTGTATCGGTCATGTTTAGTTCTTATTGGTGGTTTTGAGACCAGAGTTCATCTATTATTACTAAGTATGGTAGACTTTGATGTTATCTTGGGCATGGACTGGTTGTCACCCTATCATGTTATTCTAGATTGTCACATCAAGACTGTGACACTGGCTATGCCAGGTTTACAATGGTTAGAGTGGAGAGGTGTGGTTGATTATGTTCCTAGTAGGGTTATGTCATTTCTAAAGGCTCAACGGATGGTTTGGAAGGGGCGTGATGCTTATCTAGCCTTTATGAGAGACGTCAGTGCTGATACTCCTACCGTTGAGTCAGTTCCGGTAGTGAGAGACTTTCCAGATGTATTTCCAGTAGATCTTCTAGGCATGCCACCCAATAGGGATATCGATTTTGGTATTGACTTGTTGCCGGGCTCTCAGCCCATTTCTATTCCACCATATTGTATGGCCCCCGCGGAGTTGATGGTGTTAAAGGAGCAGTTGCAAGAGTTGCTTGATAATGGTTTCATTCAGCCTTGTGTGTCGCCTTGGGGGGCTCCGGTCTTTTTGTAAAGAAGAAGGATAATTCTATGCGTATGTGTAATGATTATCGGCAATTGAATAAGTTTATGGTGAAGAACAGGTATCCATTGCCACGCATTGATGACTTATTTGATCAGCTACAGGGTGCCAGGGTATTCTCAAAGATTGATTTACTGTCAGGTTATCATCAGTTGAAGATTTGGGATTTGGATATTCCGAAGATTGCCTTCAGGACTCGGTAGGGTCACTACGAGTTCCTTATGATGTCATTTGGGCTCACCAATGCCCCAGTAGCATTTATACACCTGATGAACAATGTATTCTAACCTTATCTTGATTCTTTCATCATTGTGTTGATTGACGACATCTTGTTGTACTACCGTAGTCGGGAATATCATGAGCAGCACTTGAGGATCGTGCTCCAAACCTTGAGAGAGAAGAAGTACTATGCAAAATTCTCGAAGTCTGAATTCTGGCTTGATTCGGTGCCATTTTTGGGTCATATGGTGTAGAGTGAAGGGATCAAGGTAGATCCGAAGAAGATTGAAGCAGTGCAGAATTGGCCCAGACCATCTTCAGCTACTAAGATCCAAAGTTTCCTTGGTTTGGTCGGGTATTATCGTTGTTTCGTACAAGGTTTCTCATCTATTGTTGAACCTATGACCAGATTAACCTAGAAGGGTGCTATGTTCAGATAGACCGAGGAGTGTGAGGAGAGCTTTCAAAAGCTCAAGACCGTTTTGACTACAACCCCAGTGTTAGTGTTGCCTATGGGCTTGGGGTCCTATATTGTGTATTATGATGCGTCACATGTTGGCCTTAGCACGGTGTAGATGCAACACAGTAGGGTGATTGCCCACGTGTCTCGACATCTAAAGACCCATGAGAAGAATTATCCAATCCACGACTTGGATTTGTCAGCCATTGTTCATGCATTGAAGATCTGGCGGCATTATTTGTACGATGTCCCTTGTGAGGTCTTTACTGACCCCGGAGTGTGCAGCATCTATTCCAATAGAAATATCTTAACTTGCAATAATGGAGGTGGTTAGAGTTGCTTAAGAACTATGATGTCACCATTATATATCATCCTGAGACGGCCAATGTAGTGACCGATGCCTTGAGTTGAAAGGCGGAGAGTTTGAGTAGTTTAGCCTATCTACCGGTAGTAGAGAGGCCATTAGCGTTGGATGTTCAAGCCTTAGCCAACCAGTTTGTCAGATTAGATATTTCAGAGCCCAGTCAAGTTCTTGCCTACGTGGTTTCTCGGTCTTCTCTATATGATTGTATCAGAGAGCGTCAGTATGACAACCCACATTTGCTTGTCCTCAAGGACACAGTTCAGCACAGCAATGCCAAGGAGGTTACTATTGTGGATGACGGTGTGTTAAAGATGTAGGGCCGATTATGTGTTCCCAATGTGGCTGGTTTGTGTGAGTTGATTCTTCAGGAGGCCCACAGTTCGTGGTGCTCAATTCATCTGGGTGCTGCTAAGATGTACCAGGACTTGAGGCAGCACTATTGGTAGAGGAGGATGAAGAAAGACATAGTGGGGTACGTAGCTTGGTGCCTAAATTGTCAGCATGTGAAGTATGAGCATCAACAACCGGGTGGTTTGCTTCAACGACTTGAGATTTCCGAGTGGAAATTTGATGCGGTATGGGTGATTGTGGACATGTTGACCAAGTTAGCTCATTTCATTTAGTGACTGCCTATTCTTCAGAGCAACTGGCTAAGGCTTATATCCGCGAGATTGTCTGACTTCATGGCATGCCAGTATCCATCATCTCTGACTGGGGTACGCAGTTCACCTCACATTTCTAGAGAGTGATACATCGTGAGCTAGACATGCAGATTGAGTTGAGTACATCATTTCACCCTCAGACAGACGGACAGTCCAAGCGCATTATTCATATATTAGAGGATTTGCTTTGTGGTTGCGTTGTGGATTTTGGGAGTGCTTGGGATCAGTTCTTGCCACTTGCGGGGTTTGCCTACAACAACAGCTACCAATCAAGTATTCATATGGCTCCGTATGAGGATCTATATGGGAGATGGTATCGTTCTCTAGCAAGATGGTTAGAGTTGGGAGAGGCTAAGTTATTAGGCACAGATTTTGTTTGAGATGCCTTGGAGAAGGTCGAGATGATCTAGGATCGTCTTCGTATAACCCAATCTAGACATAAGAGTTATGCGGATCGGACGGTTCGCGATGTTGCATTCATGGTTGGAGAGTGAGTCTTGCTCCGAGTTTTACCCATAAAGGGTGTGATGAGGTTCGGGAAGAAAGGAAAGTTGAGCCCTAGGTATTTCAGACGTTTTGAGATCCTTGAGAGGATTGGAGAGGTGGCTTACAAGCTTGTTTTGCCACCTACTTTATCTGCGGTTCATCCTATATTCCATATTTTTGTGCTCCGGAAGTATTATGGTGATCCGTCTCATGTTCTAGATTTCAGCACAGTCCAATTAGACGAGGATTTGACCTATATTAAGGAGCATGTGGCGCTCTTGGAAAGACAAGTCTGGAAGTTGAGATCGAAGAGTATTACTTCAGTAAAGGTTCAATGGAGGGGTCATCTGGTCGAGGAGGCAACCTGGGAGACCGAGCACGACATGCGGAGTCATTATCCTTATCTATTCACCACTTCAGGTATGTCCTTATGCACGTTCGAGGATGAGTGTTTATTTTAAGAGGGGGAGAATGTAACGACCTGATTGGTCGTTTTGTGTAATTGCACCTAGTTACCCCTTTTTATACTTCACATATGTGTGTTTATGGTATTATGACTTGCGGGGTTGTTAGTTTCATTCCGCAAAGCTTTCAGGTTGATTTGGACCCTTGAATCTTGACTTAGAAGTTTAAATTAGAAAATATTGACCAAACTTTGACTTTTGAGAAAATGACCCTGGAACTGTGTTCTTATAGCTCTGATAGCTTCATATCATGATTTCGGACTTGGGCGTATGCCCAGAATCGATTTTTGAAGTCCGTAGGTTGACTTGTGTTTATTTGCCGAAGTTTGGCAATTCGAAGTTAAAAAGTTTGACTGTAGATTGACTTTTAGGTATCAAGCTCGGAATTTGATTTTGGGACTTGGAATTGGTCCGTTATGGTATTTAGAACTTGCCTACAAAATTTGGTATCATTTGGAGTTAATTTGATAGGATTCATGCGTTTAGTTGTAATTTTAGAAATTCTTGAACTTTACTTTGAAATTCATGCTTTTTAGTGTTCGATTTGTAGTTTTAGATGTTATTTTTATGTTTTGATCACGCGAGTGAGTTTGTATGATATTTTTAGACTCGTGTGGATGTTTGGTTTGGAGCCCTGAGGGCTTGGATGAGTTCCAGACATGTTTCGGAATGGTTTTGGACTGAAATTAGACTGTTGATGCAGCTGGTACTAAAGTATCGCAATTGCAAGCACCAACATCGCAATTGCGAAGGTGACAGTGGGGGCTCTGATGTCGTAATTGCGACTCTCTCTTCGCAATTGCGAAGACTTCTAGATTCACCTTAGTTCACATTTCGAAAAATAGTTCGCATTTGTGATGCCCTCCAGTTCGTATTTGCGAAGCCTCTATCGCAATTGCGATGAATGTTGAGGCTGAACTCATTCTCTCATTTTGAACCCTAGACTCGGTAGGAGGCGATTTGGAGAGGGAATTTTCACCTACAAACCTTGGGTAAGTGATTCTAATCTATTTCTAATTATATTCCATCAACATATCATAGATTTTAACATCAAAATCATGTGAATCAATGTCAAAATTTGTGAAACTTTGTCAAGCTTCTGAAGAATAAGAAATTGAGTTTTGAGGATCGATATGGACTCAGATTTTGAAACTAATCACATATATGAACTCGTGGGGTCATGGGTAGACGGAATCTACCATTGGACCCAGGTTTTGATCGAACGGGCCCCATATTGACTTTTGTTGACTTTTTGGAAAAAGTATAAAGATCTTAGATTTATCGATTGCAATTGAAATTCCTAGCATTAATTGATGATATTAAGTCGATTTTGGTTAGATTTAAGCCGTGTGGAGGTGGATTTTAAGGAAAAAGCTATTTTCGAGTGTTGAATTTGCCTAGTTGAGGTAAGTGTCTTGCCTAACTTTATGTGGGGGAACTACCCCATTAGGATTGGTATTGTTTGAGTCAATTACGCTAAGTGAAATTCGTGTACGCAAGGTGACGAGCGGGTACACGGGTTGTACGTGGTATTTGACTGGTTTTGGCTACTTAGACTATTTCCATGCTTTAATTGAAATGCCATATAAAGTTCTAAATTCTCCTAGTCAATCTATTCTTACTTGTGTTAGTTTATCCTTGCATGCCTTAAATGATTTCGTTAACACTTATTCTACCTCCTAATTGATAAATTGCTCTCGTGCTTTAGTTAAACGTGTTGCCTCTTTTATTGCTACATGCAATCTCTTAATTGTTGATTATTATCACTATTTGAAGTCATTATACATGTTATCTCTTTTATTATTGACTATCATTAATTGAAGTTATTGTTCATGTTACCTCTTTCATTGTTGACTTCCATTATTTGAAGTTATTTCATTCATTGTTGATTTCCATTATTTGAAGTCATTGTTACACATTATCTCTTCCATTGTGAGTTATTCTTATTTAACATCATGGTTATACACTCTCTCTCATTGTTGAGCTATTGATGTTGAAGTTGTGAAGGTCGTTATCACGTTGAGATGAAATTGTTATTGTTGAAACATCTTCCTTTTCGAGCATTTTTACATTCATTGTTGTTGTTGATATTCTTGTATCCATTGTGGTGGAGCCGTGGGATATTGTTGTGGAAATATTGATATTGTGGATTGTTGGAAAATTGTGATATATGGGCACTTGTGGTGCGAATTGTTATTGTAATGTGATATTGACGCGCATGCGACAGTATAAGGCTTGGGGTTGATGTGCATGCAGTGATATAAGGTGGGACTTATGTGCATGTTGCTTGTAGGGGAACTATGTGAAGCCACACGGCATCATAAGGTGGGCTAATGTCACGAACCAAAATCCATCTAGTCGTGATGGCAACTAATCCAACCCGTCAGGTAAGCCAATTAATAACTATCCAATTCAAATGATATTTATTAAGAGAAGAAATGATAACACAACTGAACTGTTATACGAGAATTCCCAAGGAGAGGTAGTAAAAATCATGAGCTTCTTAACACATTTTGCGGCGTGCAACCCAATCCCATCATAAATAAATAATACATGTTGCGGCGTGCAGCCCGATCCCATTAATAAATCAATAATACATGATGTGACGTGCAGTATGATCCCATCAATAAATCAATAATACATGTTGCGGCGTGCAGCTCGATCCCATCAATATCCTCACCATCAGGCCCTCGGCCTCACTTAATCAACAATCTCTCCAGCCTCTCGGGCTCACAATGTCATGAAATATCAGCCCAAAATGATGATGTGATGTATCAATAAATGATAACAGAGACTGAGATATGATATGCAAATGAATACGTATGACCGAGTATGTAATTGCAATGTAAGCAAATACGTCAACAGCAGAAATGACCTCAATGGGTCCCAAGAGGATAAACATATAGCCTAGACATGGTTTCTAAGATGGATCACAGCTCAATTACTCTAGCACGTAGAGATTTCATGGATACAAATAAGATTAGGTAACTATACAGTACCACAAAAATAACCGAGTCACAATTTACACAGTGCACGCCCACACGCCTGTCACCTAGCATGTGCGTCACCTCAACACCAAACACATATCACGTATATTCAGGGGTTCATACCCCAACACCAAGTTTAGAAGTGTTACTTACCTCGAACAAGCCAAATCCAATACCGAGTAAGCCAAGTAATGCTCCAAAAATGCCATCCCACGCGTATCGACCTCTGAACGACTCGAAACTAGCCAAAAGCAACTCAAATACATCAAATAAAGACAAAGAAAACAAACCCAATCGATAAAGGTCAAATCTTTAATCAAAGTCCAAAATCAACCCAAAAGTCCAACCGGGACCCACGTCTCGGAACTCAACGAAACTTATAAAATCTGATAGCCCATTCAATTACGAGTACAACTATACTAGTTTCACTCAATTCTGACTCCGAATCGATGTTCAAAACTCAAAAACACGCTCTATGAAACTTTAAGTTAAAACCCCCAATTTCTCTTTAATATTCATAATCCAATTAACAAAAACAAAGATAGAATCACGAAATATAATCATAAATGAGTATAAAATACTTACCCCAATCCTTGTGGTGAAAGTCTCCTAAAGAATCGCCCAATTCCGAAGTCTATAGCTCAATATGTGATAAAAATGGCCAACCATCGATATGTGTAGAATCTGCCCAGCATTTCCGCATATGCGGTCACATTGTCGCATATGCGACCTCCGCTTCTGCGGACAGCTCTCGCTTCTGCGAATCCCTCTGAAGACCAGACTTCCACACCTACGGAGCTTTCCCCACTTCTGCGCACACGCAGGTGCGACAAACAACTCATGCTTCTGCGCCACACGCCGTTTCTGCGGCTCAAGATTACGCTTTTGCAAACACGCAAATGCGCCCATCATTCCGCCTCTACGATCTTCCTCACCCATCTCTCACCTCACTTCTGCGACTCCTTTTTCACTTCTACGACCATCTCACCTGCGCAAACCAGCAGCAGGTGCGATCACACCATATCCTGCCACTAGTTGCCTTAGCCAACAAATTGATCCAAACGATCCGAACTTCATCTGAAACTCTTCCGAGCCACCCGGGACCCCACCCGAATATACCAACCAGTCCAATAACGCAACACGAACCTACTCAAGGCCTCAAATCACGCATGACAACATTGAAACGACAAATCGCACCTCAAATCAAACTTAAATGAACTTTGAACTTTCAACTTCCAAAACTTTCGCCGAAATGTATCGAATCAACTCGGAATGAACTCAAATTTTGCACACAAGTCCCAAATGACATAAAAAAGCTATTCAAATTCCTAGAACCACAATCCGAACCCGATATCCACAAAGTCATCTCTCGGTCAACTTATGAACTTTCCAAACCTTTAAATTTCCAACTTTCGCCAATTAGTATCGAATCTTTCTAGAAATACCCAAATGCAAATCCGGGCATACGCCCGAGTCCAAAATCACCATCTGGACCTAACGGAACTATGAAAATTCCGTTTCGGGGTCAAATTCACAAAATTCAAACTTGGTCAACTCTTCCAACTTAAAGCTTAAATCATGAAATTCATTCTTCCAAATCGATTCCGAATAACCTGAAAACCAAAATCGACGATTCATATAAGTCATAATACATCATACGGAGCTACTCATGCCCCCAAGCTACCGAGAAAAGTGCAAATGCTCAAAACAACCGGTCGGGTCATTACATCCTCCCCCACTTAAACATACGTTCATCCTCGAACGTGCCAAGAGTCATTCCAAAGCCATCAGACCACCGTGTGACCTTACCATGAACATACTCGAGGGTCATCCCACGTCACCCTGTTCCATATAGGCCCGACAACACAACATCACCGAAGATCATTACTTCAACCTTAGCCCGTAAACCTTAGAATCAAATTTACAACATCCAAAATTTCATACAAGACCTGAATCCCGCATCTACACACTGTATAAGCCTGAACAAGTTGTATCAAGCCATAACCATAGCCCAAGATGAAATCACATGATATACCACATAACTCAAATGCTCATAGCAATAATATCCGACCACAATAACTCCTCGAAGAAAACCCGGTACCGGTAATAAACCTCATATCAAACAAAACCTCGTTCTAAAACCTCCGTACACTGCAATGATGAAAGAAGCACGCAGAACTCATAACCACTTATCAGATCAACACGCCATGGAAGTCCCTCTCTTCGACAAGAACTATAGCCAATTTTTAAGTCGATCAGCAATATTAGCCTTCCAAATATACCGCAATCAGATCCGATAGCACCCATTCTAGGTCCAATGACCTTACTATATCAAGCCCAACTATCCTACTGACACACCACACCAATACTACCTAGAATCACAACCTGCGCAATCTGTGTACCAATAAGCAACAACATAAATATACCCAAAATGGAAAATGACTCAAATGCTCAACAAGTACCACCACAACCACAATGCTATGAACCCATCCAAATACTGGTCCACATGAAAGGCCTCAAGTCACAATGCTCAAAATCAACAACCTCGCGCAATTGGACGTCTAGTACCGAAAGTGCATGACTATAACCATGGAGAAACGAATAACACAATACCATAGTACGTAAAAAACATAACCAATGCGCAAATCAATCATTCAACATCTTAACACCCATCTCGCTCAAATTCCGTTATACGGACCAAATAGAACCGCACAATGTGTGCTTATAACCAACAAATCAAAACCCCTCGTAGCATAGAGGAGTAGCACATAGATCATATCAAAACACGAATAACCTCAACTCCACCAAATGGCACATCCTTCAACAATAGCAGTACGGAGTCAACCAATCCGACCCGGTGTAGAATACACATCCTCATTGGGTCTACCAAATGGGCCCCAAATCAACTCTGGTTATCCACAAATAAATAAATAACCTCTAAAAGTCTACAATGACTGAATCATAACACATACTATCATCTGTCTAGCTTTAGCCACATCTTCACAGCCTACAACTACGAAACAATCTGTTTCTGAGAATTCCCGGTCTCCAAATACATAGAACACACAAATCACCTTATCTAATCCCAACTCCACCGCCCGAACGTCTAGTACATCTCTCATACACGATCATCCCACGAGGAATACTTCTAAAATTTTTCTGTGCTACATAGCAAAAATTTGAATATCAGCAATCACTCAACCAGGCGAGTACCGCAATACCAATGAAGCATTCGTAAGTCAACGCACAATGTGCCTTCTGAAATGCGCACCCTTCTCAGGA